>NC_142885.1:26550681-26853712 GCF_051225735.1 Oryctolagus cuniculus
ATATCTGCTTCTGTCTCTACTTTCTTGTTATTATGCCTTTAAGTAAGTAAATCCTTAAAAAACAAACAAGGGATCTTCAGATATAATGAAAACCAAATATAGATATACGAATTCTACATGACATGTAACAAAAGTCACATTATAAAAAATTAAATTTATATTTTTAAGGTATACAGATTTCATGTGCTTCATATATATAGATTTAGGAATACAGTGATAATTCACACTATCCTCCCTCCTGACCATGCTCCAACACTTACTCCTCCCTCTCATATTCCCACTCTCAATTTTTGCAAAAATCTATTTTCAGTTTACTTTTTACTCATAAGATTAACCCTACACTGAATTCAACAAATAGAATGAAGAAAGAAAATATTGTTCCTCACCGGTAGAGACAATGGTTGTAAACAATCTAATAGAGAACTTAAAATCCAATGTCTTGGAGTGAAATGGACATTTTGAGTTCTGATGATTGCTTAAATGTACATTTTCTCTGCTATGATTCATTTGTTGAAAATATGTTAACAAAATGTGTGCTATAATTATGTTACATGAAAATTGTTACAAAAATACACCTATACCTATTTCTTCTATAATCAGACAAAAATTCTGAGACAAAATATGATAGTAATTGGGGCCAGTGCTGTGGCATAGCAAGTAAAGCTGCAGCCTGCAGTGCCAGCTTCCCAAATGGGTGCCGATTCAATTCCCATCTGCCCAACTTTTGACCCAACTCTAAGCTATAGCCTGGAAAAGCAGTAAAAGATGGCCCAAGTCCTTGGGCCCCTGCACCCACATAGGAGACGGGGAAGAAGCACTTGGCTCCTGGCTTTGGATCCGTGCAGCTCTGGTCATTGCAGCCAATTGGGGAGTGAACCAGTGGATGGAAGACCTCTCTCTCTCTCTCTCTCTCTGCCTCTGCCTCTGTGTAACTCTGCCTTTCAAATAAATAAATATTTCAAAAACCACAATGAAACTTTAAAATGATAGTCATTAAATTGTATTGATTTAATTTAATTTCAATCTACACTATGAAGAAAGGAAACATATTTTTTCCCATCAACAGTTATATTTACTGGTTTGTGTGTTAGTCAATATTTCTTATGTATAGTTATTACTTTTTGCTTTTTGTTTTTGTTTTTTACTAAACAAATATATACCTATAAGTGTTCAGCTTCTTTTTAAAAAATAAAGTAAAAATTATTGAAAATTTATTATTTAGATACTATCACAGATAAATTTTTGAATTCTTGAGCAACCTCAATTTTAAACAAGAATAAAGGCAAATTTCTTGGAAAATTAATCCTTTAGCTACCTATACCAAAAAATTAACTACTGAATTTTTTAGCAAACTCATATATGTAAAAGGATAACAAATACACTATTTTAAGTGAAAAAATATGGTATATCCTCTGCTGAAGAATAGTGTAGTAATACTATATTAACAGTGGTAAAATGAGCATAATATATTTGTGATTAGAAAATGACTGTAAATAATTATATCAACCTATTATATGCAAACATGAATATCAGTATTTTATAAAATAACAGTAAATTCACTTAAGTATAAATATTTATTTATCTTGGAAATGCTTCATCTTTTAATTGAGTTTTTTTTTTTTTTGACAGGCAGAGTGGACAGTGAGAGAGAGAGACAGAGAGAAAGGTCTTCACCTTTGGGTCACCCCCAATGGCTGCAGCCAGCATGCTGTGGCTGGTGCACTGTGCTGATCCAAAGCCAGTAGCCAGGTATTTCTCTTGGTCTCCCATGGGGTGCAGGGCCCAAGCACTTGGGCCATCCTCCACTGTACTCCCAGGCCACAGCAGAGAGCTGGACAGGAGGAGGAGCAACCAGGACAGAATCTGGTGCCCCAACTGGGACTAGAATCAGGGGTGCTGGTGCTACAGGTGGAGGATTAGCCTATTGAGCCATGGCACCAGCCTTTTAATTGAGTCTTTAATATATACTTGCTTGAGAGGGATAGAAGAAGAGAGAGTGAGTTTGAGAGTGAGAAAAAGAAAACTCCTATCTGCTAGTTCATTTCAAAAATGCCTGCATTTCGGTCCTCAACTGATGCTGAAACTAGGAAGCAAGAACTCAATCCACATACCCCATTTGGGAAACAGGAACTGAACTACCTGGTTCATCACTACTGCACCCAGTTACCTGCATTAGCAGGAATCTGTAATTCAGAGCACAAACAGGTACACCCCAGTATGGGATGTGGTTGTCTTAACAGTTAAGACTAATTCCAACCTAATTGAATATTTTAAGAAAAATCAGCAATTTACATGAAAGATATAGGTGATGTCTCAGTCTGTGGTTTACTGCCCCAGAGCCAGCCAGCAGGGATCTGGGAACTCAATTCAGTTAGCATACAATAAGTATCAAGAACTCAATTATTTGAACCATCAACACTGCCTCCCCAGATCTAAATTAGTGAGAACCTGGAGTCAGAAGGCAGTTATCCAACCCAGGTACTCGAATATGGTTCAAGGTTTCATAACTGCCAGGCCAAATGTCCACCCCTATCCTTCTCTCTCTCATAAGTCCTGGCAATGTTTTCCCTTTGCCTGAAATGCTCTTCTATATCCAACTTCATGACATACATGTAGAATATTCTATCTTCTGTGTGCTCCAGGTTTCATTATTTTATACACTCTTAATGTTATATGACTAATGAGGAGAAAGCCTCTACCTAATATACTTGTTATGGGAAGAGGTCAACTTTGGAATAGTTAAAGACAGGATTCAAGATTCAACAGTGCAGACTTATGTCCCAACTCTGTTGATACTAGCATGCAACATGCTTTAACTTACAAGCCTGGGATGACCTGAAGACCTAGCTAGCAGATCTAACTAGCACAGCTTCTGTAAGGATCAAGTGATTAATGCATTAATCAAAATACAAATAGCAATAGATCAAACATAACTTTGCAGTAGCAAAGTTAAATACATATAATGATAATGAGTGATTTATCATTGTGGCAATATTTATAATTGAACTTTATGTACCTTGCTTTATATGAATTAGAACAGTGTCAAATGAATCATCATGGCAAAATCTGCAATACTGCTAATAACTAATGTACTTAAAGAAAGTAAATTGTTCATTTTGTCCTGAAAGGAACTAAATACTCTTGGTCCATTGAAGCCTATATGCTGAAATTATATAATGAATTCGAATTGGTAACAATGGGACTGATTTTGACTTTTTTCAAAATTAATTCATGGATTTTGGAATCCTTTGCCATGCTTTTCATCTCACTATTTATTCTTCACATTTTCAGAAAAAATATACATATAATTGAAAAGATTTTTTCAACTTTTATTTAATAAATATAAATTTCCAAGGTACAACTTTTGGATTATAGTGGCTTTCCCCCATCATCTGCCTCCCACCCACAACCATCACATCTCCCACTCCCTCTCCCATTACATTCACATCAAGATTCATTTTCAATTATCTTTATATACAGAAGATCAAACTTTGTATATACTAAGTTAAGATTTCAACTGTTTGCACCCACACAGACACACAAAGTATAAATTACTGTTTGAGTAGTAGTTTTACCATTAATTCACATAGTACAACACATTAAGGACAGAGATCCTACATGGTGAGCAGGTGCACAGTGACTCCTATTGTTGATTCAACAATTGACCCTCTTATTTATGACATCAGTATTCACCAGAGGCTCTTGTCATGAGCTGCCAAGGCTATGGAAACCTCTTGAGTTTGCCAACTCTGATCTTATTTAGACAAGGGCATAGTCAAAAGTGGAAGTTCTCCCTTCAGTGAAAGGTACCTCATTCTTTGATGGTCCATTCTTGGAAAGATTTTTTAATGAGGGAAGTACAACATTGATCTTGTGTCTATCCTTGGTTGAAAGTAAAGCTTGCTTACACTGTTGATGGTGAAAAGTCATGTGCAATCTTTACAACTTTCCTCTTCAATCTGACCTTTGCAGCACACCAAAAATGGAATGTTTGCACACCATGCTTAAATTCCATTTTACAATATGGTGTGTCATTCTTTCTCAGCATAGCATAGTCATTTTAGGCAATTGTAAGCTTGACACCTGATTTCACTTAAACAGCTCCTTCCCAGAGCATAATTAGTAGTGCATTTTTTACAAAGGCACATCCACATGGCACAGATGGCATTCTTCATACCAGACAAGCAATGATGGAGTTGGAAACCAACCAAATCATCGGCAAAAATTGTGAGAATTTCCTCCTGTGGAAGGAAAATGTTCCTTCTCTTCCAAATTGCATATGAACATATGCTAAAACCTGTTCTTCACTTTTCTATTTCTTCTCTTCTTAGTGCATTATTACTGCAATTTGTGCTCATAACCACATTTTTGTTTAAATTTAGTGATGCCTATAACACTGCCCATTTAAAATGTTGTAGCACTCCATTTTTCAACTATATTAACAGGGATTTAAAATAATTTCCTTGGATGATATCACACCTTTTCATTCATGTATTTATTCAAAAATGTTTACTGATGACTGCAAACTCTCAGGTACAGTCAATGGTTGCACTAGGGCACTTCAAAAGGTTCATAGAAAAAGCAATTAAGAAGTGACTGCTTTGGAGATAAAAAAAAGTTGAAATCCACGCAGTTTGTTCATTGCATACATTTTCCATGAAGTTGTTGGAGATCCTTCTACATATGGCTTTCAAAACTTTTGTGTAGAAAAGATGTGTGACCAGGGTGTAACCATTTGATAGCATCTTGAAGCCCAGGTAAACATCTGGAGATTATTCTACACTATTGGGATTTCTTGGCAAAGGAAGGGCCACGAAATGCTCTGTCTTGGCCAACAGGTGAACAAATGTGTAATTTTTTTTGACAGGCAGAGTGGACAGTGAGAGAGAGAGAGACAGAGAAAGGTCTTCCTTTTCCATTGGTTCACTCCCCAATGGCCACTGTGGCCAGTGTGCTGTGACCGGTGCACTGTACTGATCTGAAGCCAAGAACCAGGTGCTTCTCCTGGTCTCCTAGGTGGGTGCAGGGCCCAATCACTTGGGCCATCCTCCACTGTACTCCTGGGCCACAGCAGGGAGCTGGACAGGAAGAGGAGCAACCGGGACAGAATCCGGCACCACAACCAGGACTAGAACCAGGTGTGCCCATGCGGCAGGTGGAGGATTAGCCTATTGGGCCATGGCACAGGCCCAAATGTGTAAATTTTAAATTTGCTAAAGTCACCACAAGCTACTTAATAATGTGAAGGACTGACTACACACAGCAATAGAGGCCTGGAGAGCAGGAGGAACAGCTGGCTTCTCTGGTTTTCCCTAAAGGTTGCTCCAGGGACACAGGGTTCCTGTGTCCTCCTGCCCAAGTATCCCCATAGAAACTCCAGTTCTGGTCCATACAGATTTATTTGTACTTTGCTTTTTAAACTGAAGACAAGCTTTCTCTTTTATTTAAAGTTTTCCATGTTTATTTGAAAGGTTGAGCTTTAGACAGAATGGGATGGGGTCAACGGGGAGAAACAAGGAGATCTTCTATATGCTGGTTTACTCCCCAAATGGCCACAAAATCGAGGGCATGGCCAGGCCAAGGCCAGGAGCCAGGAACTCATCTTGGTCTCCCACTTGGTTGGTAAGGTCCATTGTACTTAGATCCATGCCCTGCTGCCCTCCCAGGCACATTGGCAGGAATATGGATCCAAAGCAGAGCAGCCAGGACTCCAGCAGGCAGTCTTCCATGGGTTGCTAGCATGCAAGTGGCAGCTTAACACACTGCATTATGATGGCAGCTCCAGAAGACCTTCCTTTAATTTTGAACATCTTCATTAAAAATTATCTTGGACAAGGGTGAGCATTTAGCCTAGCACTTAATACCCCAGTTAAGGTGTGTCTTAATTCAGTTCAATTCATATTCAATTTCTGGCTGTGGATCCAGATTCCAGCTCCCTGCCAGTTTGCACCCTGGAAGTCAGCAGGTAATAGCCCAAGCTCTTGGGACCTTGTCAACCGTATGGGAGACCAAGACTGAGTTCTGACTCCTGCCTTCAGCCTGGCCCAACTCTGAGTGTTGAGGAATTTGGAGAGTACACCAGCAGATGGTTAATTTCTCCCTCCCTCTCTCTGTCTTCTCTCAAAAAAAAAAAAAAACATTTGAGAGTACTTAAGTCATTATTAAATTATTTTATACAATTATATTATTGGTTAGAAAGATTAATACAGACAACTAAAATTGCTTAAAATTATTTATAAGAGACAATGTATTATCTAATAACATTTCACATAATAGGATAATAAACATGTGTTCATGTACTATTGTAAATAACTGAAGCATAGTTACTTTTCAAATAAATCATGTTTTTATAAAAAAGATAATCATTTAGGTCTTTTTTTGCCAGAGTGTCTTGGCTTTCCATGCCTAAAATCCTCTCATGGCCTCTTTAGCCAGATACGAATGCCTTAAGGACTGATTCTGAGGCCAGAGTGCTGTTTAGGACATCTGCCCTTCTATGAGTCTGCTGTGTATCTCGCTTCCCATGTTGGATCATTTTCTCCCTTTTTTATCCTATCAGTTAGTATTAGCAGACACTAGTCTTATTTATGTGATCCCTTTGACCAAAAAAAAAAAAAAAAAAAAAAGGACCTAAATGAAAGATCTCTGTGAGTGAGATCCCAGTAGAAAGAATGGGCCATCAAAGAAGGAGGTACCTTTCTCTGAAGGGAGGAGAGAACTTCCACTTTGACTATGACCTTGTCTAAATAAGATCAAAGTCGGCGAACTCAAAAGGCTTCCATAGCCCTGGAAACTCATGACTAGAGCCTAGGGAGATTACTGACGCCATAAACAAGAGTGTCAAATTGTTAAGTCAACAACAGGAGTCACTGTGTACTTACTCCTTGTGTAGGATCTCTGTCCTTAATGTGTTGTTCAATGCAAATTAATGCTATTTCTAGTACTGAAAGAGTATTTTACACTTTATGTTCTGTGTGGATGCAAACTGATGAAATCTTTACTTAATATATACTAAATCAATCTTCTGTATATAAAGATAATTGAAAATGAATCTTGATGTGAATGGAATGGGAAAGGGAGCAGGAGATGGGTGGGGTGGGGTTGGGGGGGGGAAGTTATGGGGGAAAAAGCCATTGTAATCCATAAACTGTACTTTGGAAATTCATATTTACTAAATAAAAAAAATCAGCATTTTTGTGGACTTTTCAATGACCTGTTATCCATCTAAACAAAAAATGCAACTAAGTACTTTCCTAGTTTTTGTCAAAGTAGAAAGTTGATCATTTTTAACATTATAATTTTACAAATGTGTAATATATAACAAGTAAATAGTAAATATATGTGATATTTTAAAATTTCTTATCTAAGAAATCTGAACATTCCAACTGAAAAAAAAAATAAGGATATGATCAATGATGTTTAAAATACAATTATCGGCCTTCAATGTGGCTCAGTAGGCTAATCCTCCACCTGCGGCACTGGTACTCTGGGTTCTAGTCCTGGTTGGGGCACTGGATTCTGTTCTGGTTGCTCCTCTTCCAGTCCAGCTTTCTGCTGTGGCCCGGGAAGGCAGTGGAGGATGGCCCAAGTGCTTGGGCCCTGCACCTGCATGGGAGACCAGGAGAAGCACCTGGCTCCTGGCTTTGGATCAGTGCAGCACGCTGGCCATAGCGGCCAATAGGGGGTGAACCAACAGAAAAAAAAGAAGACCTTTCTCTGTCTCTCTCACTGTCCACTCTGCCTGTCAAAATAAATAAATTTTTTTTTTAAATTTAAAATACAATTATCAAAGATCAGCACTGTGGCTTAGTGGGTTGAGCTGCTGCCTGAAGAATGGGCCTTCATGGAACTGTAGTTCATGACTGTAAAATGCTTAGCACTGGGGGCAGCTTTGTGGAGTAGCTGGTTAAGCCTCCACTTGAGACGCTGTTGGAGACCCTGCTGCTGCATTTCCCATCCAGCTCCCTGCTAATGCACCTGGGAAAGCAGCAGAGGATGGCCAAGTGCTTGGACCCTGCTTCCATATGGAGACTCAGAAGAATACCCTGGCTCCTGGCTTCGTCATGGCCCTGGCTGTTGCCACCATTTGGGAAGTGAACCAATGAATGGAAGATCTCTTCTCTCTGTAACTCTGCCTTTCAAATACAATAAATAAATCTTCGTGGCTGGTGCCATGGCTCACTAGGCTAATCCTCCGCCTGCAGCGCAGGCACCCTGGGTTCTAGCTTCTGTCGGGGCACCAAAATCTGTCCCAGTTGCTCCTCTTCCAGTCCAGCTCTCCGCTGTGGCCCAGGAAGGCAGTGGAGGACGGCCCAAGTGCTTGGGCCCTGCACCCGCATTGCAGACCAGGAGAAAGAATCTGGCTCCTCACTTCGAATCGGCTCAGCGTGCCGGCCATGGCAGCCATTTTGGGGTTGAACCAATGGAAGGAAGACCTTTCTCTCTGTCTCTCTCTCTCACTAACTCTGCCTGTCAAAAAAATAAATAAATATAATATTATATTTAATAATATAAATAAATATAATAAATAAAATAAATAAATATATTATTATATTATATATATTATATATAATAAACATAATTATATAATTTATAACATATAATTATATATTAGAATATATAACATTATACTAGATATTATATATCTTAAATATAATATAATATACAATAACTATGTATAATATATAATTATCAGCAAACTCAGTAAGATGTTTAATTTCTTTAGAAATTGAATAAATACAAATTTAAGTATGTTTTTTTCATCAGATTCAAAACAACTATTGCAACTGTTGACATTTTGACATATATGAGGCAATGGCCATTGAACAAAAAGTGAATTTGCAAAAGAAATCGGTGATGTGTACCAAAAGTCTTAGCAATAAAGATTATGTTTATTATATACTCTTGTCCCAAATAAGCACTTCCTAAAAAAATCTTTCTATGGAAAAAATAGGTTTCAGAAGGGCCTATGGAAACTTTTTCTTAGGGAAACTTCAGGATAGAAAAGTAAATATCTAACAGTACAGTATTCATTAAATAGTATATGATAAATCCTTATGAAGACACATACTGTTTAGCTATAAAATATATTTACATTATTAAGCAAAAAAAAACCTTGCAGAGCAGAATGTATGATATATATATATATCTCCACTATTTTTCAAAAACATGCTTATTTATTTTTTAAATATTGATTTATTTATTTGAAAGAGTTACACAGAGAGAGCAGAGGCAGAGAGAAAGAGAGAGAGAGAGAGAGAGAGAGAGAGAGAGGTCTTCCACCCACTGGTTCACTCCCCAATTGGCCGCAATGGCCAGAGCTGCACCGATCCCAAGCCAGGAGCCAGGAGCTTCCTCTGGGTCTCCCACACGGGTGCAGCAGTTGGGCCATCTTTCACTGCTTTCCCAGGCCATAGCAGAAAGCTGGGTCGGAAATGGAGCAGCCAGGTTTGAACTGGTGGCCATATGGGATGCCAGCGTTTCAGGCCAGGGCGTTAACCTGCTGCACCACAGCACCAGCCCCCAAAACATGTTTATACAGATACATTTCCTCAAGCCTGTGTTACGTGAGCGAAGCCATCTGTTTGACTCACATAAGCGTACCTTAAAAAGATTGTGGAAATGGAATTAAAAGTTAAATTTATTTTGGTTCAAAACATGTTGAAATTTATGTATACATGGGTTATTTAAAAAGTTCATGGAAAACATGTATTATGAGAAATACATATTTCAAATGTTATGCACCAACATAAACTTATCTTCTACTTCTATTTCCCATGAAATTTTGAAATCCATCAGAAAAACATGGTGTTCCTGGGAAATATCTGCCCATTGTTTAATATATTGTAGAGATGCTAAATCTGCCTGAAGTTACTAAGAAAGAATGTGGTCGTGATTAGACACTTTTTCATTTAACCTCTCTGCGTTGTAACCGATCGTCACATTTAAAGAAACTATTTCCAGGTGTTGTGCAATCTGTGATACCGAAATCAGAGCAGAGAGTGTCTTCTTAACGCGGTGGCTCACCGGCCAGAGCCCTAGGGCCAGTTGAAGGGGCTGCCCGCCAGCAGCGAGTCCCGGGTGAGCGTCTGGGCGGGCGTCTTGCCCAACAGGCACAGGAAGTGGAGCTGCGCAATGAGGGGCGCCTGGAGCGCGAGCAGGGCCGTGCGCACTGGGGCTGGGACGGGTACTGGGCGCGCAATACTCCATGAGAGCCACCTGCGCCTGCTCCTGCAGCCTTTCCGCGCGCGCAGAGGCTGAGAGCGCCATGACTTTGAGGCACCGGACTCCACCGAGTCCCCCTGCAGGCGGCCCATCTCGTCCACCTGCTCCTGGTCCAGAAAGGCCACGCGCGCTCGGCCGGCAGTGGCGCCCTGTGCAGGCAGGGGCAGCGCTAAGAGCAGCCGCGCCACCAGCGTTCTCACCTGGTCCATGCCCAGCGCCCCGCCCCCGCCCCCCGCACCTGCCTGCCGCACCTGCAGCTGCACCATCAGCTCCCACACTGGTTGCCTGAGAACAAGTCTCTGCCTCCTGCACCTGCCGCGCCCGCAGCTGCACCGGGAACAAGCCTCTGTCCTCCGCTGCTCCAGCACCCAGCCTGGAGGGCTGCTGGAGGAGGCGGCCAGCGCTGCAGCGCTGCGGAGGGGCAGGAGGGAGAGAGAGAGAGAAGGGCAGGGAGAAGACAGCCAGAGCTAGGCTCTCTCAGAGTCCCCCCCCACCCCAGCTCCGGGAGATCCCGGGTAGGGAGGGGGCCTGGGGTCTTCCCCAGGTGGGACTGGGAGCTGGGGCCTCCCCCGCAGCAAGCAGGTGAGGTGGGAGGAGGGAAACCGAGGCAGGGAGGGCTGGCTGCCAGGCAGGGCAAATTAAGGAGCCTTAATGAGCCCACCCACCTGGCCTGATCGAATCCATGAGCTCCAGCCTTGGGCCGGCCTCACGCAGGGCACATTACCAGCCCTGGAGGGGACTAGGGGCTGGAGGTGGGGCTGAGTCCTGCGAGGGTGGGAGTCAGCTGTCCAGTAGGAGTGGCCAAAAGGGGCCCAAAAGTGCTGCCCTGGTTATAAGCCCCGCCTGCACCACTCCTCCCCCCATCCTACCCCCAGGGCCTTTGCACCTGCTCACCCCCCCATCTTCAAACCCCCACCCCCAACTCTTCCTCCTCCAGCCCAGGCTGGGGCGTGGGGTTCAAATCCCACCCACAACTCCCTCTTTAACACCAACCCCCAAATTAACAAATCTGCTTTAGAGCAGTATTGGCCATGGAGGAAGGGCTACCCTGGTGGCAACTGAAGCCATGGGCTATTTACTGAGGGCCAACTGTATGCAGGGACCCTGGGGCACAACAGTGCACAAGACAAAGAGAGTCCCTGGAGAAGTCATTGGGTTCCAAAGCAAAGTAAGGGGTTGTGAGCTGTGATGGTGGGAAGCCGTGCATGGGGTGGGGGGTGCAGCACGTGGCTGTAGGTGCGCCCACCTGAGGGATTTCAGATCAGCCACGTGAGAAGAGGAGCACTGGTGAACCCCCCCAAGCTGAAGGGAGTGGCTTTTCCAAGGGGCTCTGAGCCGACTTTATCAGCTTCCCTCACAGACCCAGTGAGGGGGGAGGACTTCGAAAGCATGAGAGACTGGAGTCAGACCCTGGGAGGAACCGGCAGACAGAAAGCAGGTATGGGGTGCGCATTTATCCTGAGGCTGGAACCCCCTCTACCTCTACCCCGAGACCACCGCCCCCCCTCCCCGTGTGGAGCCTGGAGAAACTGCAGGGCATTGGAGTTTAGGGCCGCGCTGCTTGGACTGTGTCTGCCCTGGGCCAGGCTGGGGCTTCTGGGGAGGAAACAAGAGTGGGGTCCCCATGGGCTCAGGCTGCCCAGCTCCTGCCTTAAGCAAACAGAGGCAGGGGTGGGGGCAACGGAAACCAAATAAATGTGTGTATGTGCGTGTGTGTCCATGTATGTGTGTGTGTCTGTGTATTTCTTCAGGACGCAGTGGCCAGGCCTGGGCAGGGGGACCGGGCCCTGGCCACAGCTGTAATTGGATTCCTGAGCCAGTACAGGGTGCAATGGCCCTGGTCTTGTGGTTAGCAAGTGCCAACTCCAGGCCCCACCGGCCGACTGCAGGGAGGATGGGGGCCGCTCACCCTCCTTCCGCAGGCAGCGGGGCTGGGGTGCCATTCACCCACCTACCGCACGCCCCCACCAGGCTGCAGCGGGGCTGGGGGCCACTCACCCTCCTGCACAACCCCCCTGGAAGCACTTCTTGAGCCGGCAGGACTGGCACTGGTCACGCTGATGTTGGTCCATCTGACAGTCCCAATTGGACCTGCAGGTGTAGCAGTGTTAGGAGCCGATTGTCTAATGAATATACAGGTGTGTGTTTTTAAAGCCTGATAATTTTAGACATAACTTTCTCCACGTTTTATATTTCTATATTTTAGTTTTCATGTATCCATTTGAAAGGCAGAGAGTAATTCTACTGTGTGTGTGGCAGGAACCCAATTCCTTGAGCCCTCCTGTGCTGCCTCCCAGCGTCTGCATTAGCAGGAAGTTGAAGACAGAAATGGAAACAACACTCAGAAGCCCTCATTCCATTGTAGCAAGGTTGTCTCAAGGGGATTCTTAACCACTTGGCCAAATGCTCGCTCCTGCTTACTACTTTTTAAACACCACTCTCTTACATTACATAGGCCCAGGATCACAAAAATTACCAATTCCAATGTTGGCAAAGCCAATGAAAATGGAGCTCTCACAAAGAAAATGAAAGCCAAGCAAATTATTTAATTAGAAGTATTAGCTTGAATAAAATAATACTTTGAGTTTCGTTTTTCATCAGGTTAGATAAGTGATGGATTTTCAATAGCAATATACAGTGAACATAAAAAAGATGTACAAATATTTTCAACCATCAGTATTACACATTTGCAAAAGCAGTGGATGCTTGAATAGTTCTACAAAAATATGTTCCAAAATCATGTGATTAGTCTTTAAATAAAGGAAATGAATGTTTATCTCAATGAACCATTTCCAAAAGGGCAGAAATACAAAATAAAGCCCCTAACATGAACTGGATATGACAATAATTATCTTTGAAAATTCATTTTGTTTTAAGAACTGTTTCTGAAAACTATATTTTTTAAAAAGTAAACAATATTTTAATGGGGAATTACTAACCATGATATAATAAAATATTTTCTGGAATTCTTGATCACAGTTTGAAGCCAGATTTAATTTAAAAAGTTACTAAAGGTGGGAAATAAGTCATACAAGAAAAACTATTTTTAATTTTTAAATGTATCTATATCTTTAAGCATATCAAATGTCAAAATGAGATTATTGAGAAAACATGGTAATAGAGAATTATTAGATTTATTTCAAAATTCTTATTGAATTTTTTATAGGCTCTCAAAACTTGATGTAGCAATCTATTTTTTCTGGGACCACGTTTGTTCCTTTGTCCACTCCTGTTAGCATTATTTGGCAAAGGGTGAACGTTGAGGTACACGTGAGAGAATTATTACTCAATTTTCCTGGCCAGTTTTAGGTAAGAAATCAGGAAACAACCACAACCACCACAACAAACACCACTTTCTCAAGAGCATTTGCACATCAGTTCTGCAGACTTCAAACGTTTTCAGGTTTGGAATGTTTAGACTACCGCTCTCATGCTAAATTCTCTGTGGCTTTCTTTCTATTTCTGAATTGCTTTTTACAAACAGAATGCAGCATAAGGAACTGACAGCAAAATACACTGTTCCCCAGATGGTTCAAATAATAACTATGCCAATTGTTTGTATTTATATTGCAAACATCATATTTTCACCTAAGTATCACTTACCTCAAATGTTAACTGAATTGTTTTATAGAATTGTTTTTTAAGATTTATTTTCTTTGAAAGTCAGAGTTATTCTACAAAAAGAAATAGATATCTTCAATACAAGCATAATTTTTATTCCTTCAAGTGATTGATAGAAAGGCATATTTTGTACCTTTAATTTGAACAGGCTCTCCCAAAAATTAAATTAGATATATTGTTTACCAGTGTGATAAAATGTATCTCACAAAGAGAAAATATGATACAAAAATATAATTTACTTTATTTCTTGAATACTCATATATGTCTTGCTAGACTAAGTTAGAATAGAATCAATATATTTTTGTCAATCTAATTCTGAAATAAAATCAAATAATGAGTAATTTGGAAATGTTTATGAATTATTTTTCAGTTTATTTCTATGGAGGAAGGAGGAATGATGGTAATGTTTCCAAATTCTTCTGGTTAAATGTGGAACAGTTAAAAAATAACATGATATAGTTGTAAGTAGGTCTTAGGCATCCAATGCATGTACAACCATACATGACACGAAATGTATTAAATTAATACACTCATTGACTTTTTTTTTTTTTTTTGACAGGCAGAGTGGACAGTGAGAGAGAGACAGAGAGAAAGGTCTTCCTTTTGCCGTTGGTTCACCCCCACAATGGCCAGGATCCAGGTGCTTCTCCTGGTCTCCTAGGCAGGTGCAGGGCCCAAGCACTTGGGCCATCCTCCACTGCCTTCCCGGGCCATAGCAGAGAGGTGGACAGGAAGAGGAACAACCGGGACAGAACCAGCACTCCGACTGGGACTAGAACCCCATGTGCCGGCACCACAGGTGGAGGATTAGCCTATTGAGCCGTGGCGCCAGCCTATAATCATTGTCTTCTGATACCTGTGGTGTCCATTCCAATGAAGATTCTGATTTGCTAGCTCAAGGACTCTGGTTGGTGTGACTTTAAAACAACTATTGGATTGATTCACATATGTTAAACATAAATTTTAAAATATATGACTACTTTACTTATTTGTCGTGGCAGTTAGTGTTATCTTTTCTCTTTGCTTTGTAAAACACACAAAAACATTAATTTGCCATATTCTTCAAATTAAGAAAATGGTTTACTGTATGATGATGTTTAGATTCTCTTCGATCACCCAAAGATTGCTTTTTTTTCTTGCCATTATAAATCTACAAATGAAAAACTGATTCATTAATGATCTTGATCTCAATTAGCACAGAGCACTTGAGTCTGGGGCACTCTTAGATATGAATATTAAAATCTATAGAAATTAAGGAAATCACAATGGGGAGACCAAAATTATTTATAAAGGATCATTTATTAAACATTTTTCACAAAATACAAAGATGGTTGTTCTGCAAGAATACATCACATATTAAAAAATAATGTGTTTTTACTGAATTTAATTTGAAGACATTCAGAATTGTTTTGTCTATCCCCTTGGGGAGCCCCTTTGGCTTTGCTCCTTGTCTGACACCATTTCTAAGAAGGAAGAAACATTTTCTTGTTAATTAAGTCATATTCATAACAGCTTTAATTTTATAGAAATAAAATCAGACAGTGTCTGCCACAACAAAGCTCTTTCCACAAAGTAACTGATTTGCCTATGATCCTATTTTTTTTTTTCAAGCTACAAGATAGGACGAATCAAGGAGGAGCTAGGTAAGTTGTATAAAAACTTATTAGCAGCAGTTGATAGTAAATGCAACATAATGTTTGTTTTGTCTGTGGTACAAGAATATGTCATATCAGACTCTATCTACTGTATGTTTCTCTACTTGTACACAAGTAAGCACATACGGATTGTCTCAGAATGACACATGCATAAAAAGGCAGGAAGCTGGCCTGGCTGGCATTATCAGTGCCTATTTTCATCAGCTGAGAGTTTAAAGCAAGTTCATCTTCAACGATTTCACTCTGGAGGCATCTCGTGTAGAAATGTGTCATAATTTGTTCTTGGGTACCCATTTAATTTTTCAGTACAAGCAAAGGCAAACATACCTGCTCACGGTCATACATACAACCAAACATCTCTGACTATTCAAAGAAAATTCACCTTCTGATTTTCATCATGGAAGCATCTTTGATAAGTGGCACTTAGTATAAATCCTCTATAAATCATGCAAAACAGACCCATGATGCCTGAATTTGATAATATTAAAAATCATGGCCATGGCCATCTCTCTGTGAAAACTCTGTTGGGTAAGACTTGCCATCACGGTGCTTCTTTCCTGAGGATGGAGTTGGTCCTGTCTGTGTGGATCATAAGTGTGCATGCTCTGAGCTGTGGTCGCTGTTGTGGCTGTCTTCATTGTCCGGAGAGTCCCCTGTTTGCTGGAGCGTGGCTGCACCGATCCCTGATATCTCTGAAGGGAACAGGGTTCCTTTCTTCACGTTCACCAGTTCTTTTCTTAGGCAGCAGTGCCCAGCTGGCCCAATTTTACCCTCTTCCACTTCATCCTCCTGTTCTGGAACCACACTTTCACCTTGGACAAAGAAAGGAAACACACGAAGCAAAACAGAACATTAAATTCAAGTGCTTTCTCCTTTTGGTCTGCCTAGGAGAACCAGATTCTCAAAGGCTTACATGAAGACACCATGGAAGAGGAGTAAATATAAAAATAATCCCACCCTGAGTTTAATCAGGTTGCATGTTCGTGATAATAATTTATAAACATTCAGAAGATGCACACAAATGATTACCTTTCATATTTAACAACAAAGGGAATTCATTGTATTACCTCCCAGTTTTTGCTTTGTGGATTTAAAAATTAAAAATCACAATAATAAAGAGAAGTAGACAAGAAAGGGCTTATCATTCAAGATGTCTCCAAGGTATTTGGTTCTGCTCTTGCATGATAAACCTGTGATGGGACCTATGTGGATACGTAGCCAGGAGCTTCAATAGGTTGAATGTTATGTGAATGTTCATCTTAACACACTAATGTGAAAAAAAAATGTTTCCCAAGGTTGTATCAGTTTAGTTTTCTTATTCATTCCAGGGCATAAAGGTTCAAGTTCACCCAAATCTTTGCCAGCATTTGCATTTACCAGGTTCAACTTTTTTTTTTTTACAACACAATGACAATAAATGTTATCTTACTGTGCTTTTATTTTGCCTTTCCTGTTTTCTAATGGAGTCAAGTATCTTTGAAGAGTTTAGGATCCAGAGTTGGTGTCCATGTCCCATGTTGGAGCACCAGGAGTCCTGGCTGCTCTGTGTCCAATTCACTCCCTGCTGCTGCACCTGGAAAGTGCTGCCATTTGGGGAGTGAGCCAGTGTATGGAAGGCCTCTCTCTCTCATTTCTCATAGATAAATTAACTTTGTTTTTTAAAAAAAAATAATGGCCCACTGTAGTGCTTCTATGAAATACCTCCATGTATCTGATATGAATTCTTTTTAAAATTAATCTTGCTCTTTATGGACTTTAAAATGTGTGAGTCCTAATTTAATACCTTCAGTTGTATGGAAGCTACTATCTTCTCTGTTTGTGCCCTCCCCTTTTCTTGGAGTATTTGTTGATGATCAGAAGCTCTTAATGTATTTATATTTACACACTGTTTCTTTAATGGTTAGAGCTATTGAAGCATACTCTCTGCTGAGGCCACAAATGTATTCTACATCTTCAAAGAGTTTAAGGTTTGCGTTTCAAATTGAACCTGTCAAACCAGGAAGTATTGATTTTAGTATACAGAGGAAAGCAATTGCTTCCATTTATTCTGTGTGAATAACAAGTTATTCTTGGGGCTGGTGCTGTGGTGCAGTGTGTTAACGCCCTGGCCTGAAGCACCAGCATCCCATATGGTGCCAGTTCAAGACCTGGCTGCTCCACTTCTGATCCAGCTCTCTGCTGTGGCCTGTGAAAGCAGTAGAAGATGGCCCAAGTCCTTGGGCCCCTGTACCCATGGAGAAGATTGGGAAGAAGCTCCTGGCTCCTGGCTCCTGGCTTTGAATCAGTGCAGCTCCAGCCATTGCAGCCAACTGGGAAGTGAACCAGTGGATGGAAGAGCTCGCTCTCTCTCTCTCTCTCTCTCTCTCCCTCCCTCCCTCCCCTCTCTCTGTGTAACTCTTTCAAATAAGTAAATATTTAAAAAGAACAAGTTGTTCTAGGTAGCTTTTTACAAAAGTCACCATTTTCTCAGTGATCACTGTTTCAATTCCATCATCAATAAAGCTTCCACGTAGAAAGTGGCTTCAAAAAGCTCACAGAAAATGGAATTAAATGATAACTTCTTGTGTTCCAAGAGGTTTCTGAGGGTTTTTTTTTCAAGATTTATTTTATTTATTTGAAAGTTATGCTAATGGAGACAGAGAGAGAAAAACAGAGAAAGAGAAAAATCTTCCATCTGTTGGTTCACTCCCCCAAACAGTTAGATGAGCCCACAACCACATCTGGGTCTCCCATGTGGGTGGCAGGGAGTAAGTACTCAGGGCATTGTCTGCTGCTCTCCCAGGTGCATTAGAAGGGAGTTGAATCTGAAGCAGAGCAGCCAGAACTCAGACTGGTGCTCCACATGGGGTGCTGGTGTTACAAACAGAGGCTCAGTGCCCTGCACAACAGCACTGGCCCCATCCGTGAGCTTTTGAAGGCCCCTCATATGCACAGCTTTCTGCTCTACTCTGTTCTGTCCCTGGGTCAGTTTTTACCTGTGAAAACATCATATTTTCATTCTTGCTGTAATTTTATACCAGATCTTTGTATCTGATAGGCACAGGTCTGCTTCACCACCAAATATATTTCATTCTTTACACCAAATATATTTTGAATGTTCTGCATTTTCATATTTGAAATAATCTCAATTTCTGTGAATACACAGTGCCAATGGGAATGTGATGAGAAATAACTCAAATTTTCAAAGACATATTTATATCTGCAACCTTCAAATCCCATGATTCATAAAAGTTAGTATAAATTCCTTAGACATTTACACAATTAAATATTGAAATTGAGATGATTCTTAACTAGGGATTGTCACTGCTTTCACTGCTGGGCTCAATTAACATCATGTGTCATTTATTACCTATCTATACACTAGTCCATTTGACAAAAATAATACAATATAGTAAAATTTGATTTAAAGTTCAGTGGTGAGGGGCCAGCACTATGGCATAGCATGTAAAGCCGCCACCTGAAGTGCCAACATCCCACATGGGTGCCAGTTCAAGTCCTGGTCACTCCACTTACAATTCAGCTCTCTGCTATGGCCTGAGAAAGCAGTGGAAGATGGCCCAAGTTGTTGGGCCCTGCACCCATGTGGGAGACCCAGAAGAAGATCCAGACTCCTGGCTTCAGATTGGCTCAGCTCTGGCCATTGCTGCCATTTGGGGAGTGAAATAGCGGATGGAAGACCTCTCTCTCTCTCTCTCTCTCTCTCTCTCTCTCTCCCTTCTCTCTCTCTCTCTCTCTCTCTCTCTCTCTCTCTCTCTCTGCCTCTGTCTCTCTGTAACTCTCTGCCTTTCAAATAAATAAATAAATCTTTAAAAAATAATTGATGAGAACTGACATATTATTACTGCTTACTACTCATAAGGATCACTGCATGCATCATGTTACAGCATATGTGCTACATGTGCTTTATTTCTAATACACTTTCCCCTCATGTTGTGAACATTATTTCTGTGTTATGAGACAATTGAGGTAAAGTTTACATGAACATGACACAGATGGAAACTCTAACCCCAGGATTTAAACACCTATGTCTTTATCTGGCTCCAGAATTGGAGATTGTTTGTTTGTTTGTTTGTTTTATTCGAATTCTATCTCAAACTCCTGTTTATAGAGCATTCAGGATAAGAAGGTAAAGTACAGGATTGTGAAATGTGTGAGCACCATCCATATGGTGACTCTCATTCACGTAATTCCTCCACTTGCTGTGACTGGGTTGGTAAATGGGGCGCTATTTTACTGCCCTGTACTTTAGGTAATTACACTACTCAACCTAATCACCGTGTGAGCTTGACAGTGCAGGTTGCATTAGATTTGTTGCACATGAGCTGGGTACTACTCTTGGCTTCACTTCTGAGTTTTTGTGTGAATTTGGGAAAACCACACTTTTCTGTGTCTCAATTTTCATATTTGTGATATTGTAATAATGAGGCTTTCAAGATTCTCCATAGGGATATTTTCTCCATTGACCATTCCAGATGGGGAAAAAAAAAACACATAAGTCATCATCATAATCACTGTCACCAAGACTGAAATGTTCATGCAAAATAATCTTGACAGGAAACAAAAAATGGGAGGAATAGAGTTATTGAAATCCATGCTTATGTTCTTCTCTAGGAGAGGAGGTACAGTAATTCTGTAATACCAGCATCCATCTGTCATGTGCAATTTCACATGAGAAAATTCTAAGAAGAAGGTACGGATTTTAGGAATACCACTTTGTATTTAAGAGAAAGTATGTCTGTTGGTTTTCTTTCTCACCATATGATATTTTACCATTTAATTTTAAAATATTATTTGTTTTTATTCATTTGAAAGGCAGAATGAGACAGTGAGAGTGAAAGAGATTATCTTCCATCTATTGGTTCACTCCCCATAATCACAGGAGCCAGGAGTGGGCCATACCATTGTCAAGAGCCAAGAACTCCACCTGGGTCTCCCACCTGGGTGGTAGGGACCCAAGTAATTCATCTATCATCTGATGCCTCCCAGGGTGAGCATTAGCAGGAAGTTGTATAGGAAGTGGAGGTGTTACTGGAATCCAGACACTTTTCACTACATGGACATCCCAAATAATGGCTTAACAGGTGCATCACAACAAATGATTTCCATTTTAATTTTTAAAATAGACATCATAGTGGAAAATAAGAGCCATGTACCTATAAATAGTAATACACATTTACACATATAAATATATGCATATAAAGTTATATACACATATTTATGTGGGAAAAATCTTTGATGATTTCATAGTAATTGCAATGCCTTATATACTATTTTCTTTGAGAGTTACACTGCATATTTCATACCAAAATTCCACAAATTTAGTAATGGAACAAAAAAGACAACAGATACATAATGGACACATCTTGTAGAAAATGGAAGGACAAGTACAGAACTCCAAAAGTCAACACATTTCCATTACCATTCAAATATACTAAGAAGATTGGAGTGAGTTGAAATAAGAGGAAGATTTGGGGGAGACATGTTTCTTTATCTTCATCTCAAGATGAGCAAACACAATCTGAAAAAATAATTCCAGATTATAAATATTTCTATTAAAATAGTGTCATCATGGTAGACTTATACATAAAAATTTTTATAGTCCAAGTTAGTATCACTGTATTAATCCAGCTTCATTGACTGGAATGAAAAAAATTATTTTTCTACTTTTGTTTTGATGGCAGCTGAAGTATGAAGTGTCTTCAAACTGTTTAGGGAAAGTGTGTGTTTTGAAAAAAATTATTCACTGTGTTCAAAACTTTTTGCACCAAGATGAACTTTTAATTTTGTTTTCCACTTTTTGAAATTCCTTTGTATATTCATCCAAATGCCTAAGACTTCAGCTTTTCAAGTAAGTATTCTAATGATTTTTAGTGAAAATATACAAGCATGGTCAAGTCACTGTTTCTCAAACAGCTCTTGTGCTGACTGTTGATGTACAATGTAATACGTTATCCATTTTAGTATTTTTTTTTTGTTCTAGTACCATTGGTTGAACTCTGTAATTAACACACAATTATTCTTAGGTGTTTAAATTTTAACTGAAAAGTGATCCCTGTTAGGAATTTGGAAAACATTATGCTGAGTGAAATAAGCCAATCCCAAAGGGACAAATACCACTTGTTCTCCTTGATAGGTGACAACTAACTGAGCACCAAAAAGGAAACCTGTTAAAGTGAAATGAACACTATGAGAAACGGTGACTTGATCAGCCCTCACCCTGACTGTTGATGAGCAACTTGATATGTTATCCCTCTTAGTATTTTTTTTGTTTGTTCTACTTAATACTTTTGGTTGAATACTGTAATCAATATACAATTCTTCTTTTTTTTTAATTTTTTTTATTTTTTTATTTTTATTTTTTTTTTGACAGGCAGAGTGGACAGTGAGAGAGAGAGAGACAGAGAGAAAGGTCTTCCTTTGCCGTTGGTTCACCCTCCAATGGCCGCCGCGGCCAGCGCGCTGCGGCCGGCGCACCGTGCTGATCCGATGGCAGGAGCCAGGAGCCAGGTGCTTTTCCTGGTCTCCCATGGGGTGCAGGGCCCAAGCACCTGGGCCATCCTCCACTGCACTCCCTGGCCACAGCAGAGGGCTGGCCTGGAAGAGGGGCAACCGGGACAGAATCCGGAGCCCCGACCGGGACTAGAACCCGGTGTGCCGGCGCCGCTAGGCGGAGGATTAGCCTAGTGAGCCACGGCGCCGGCCTACACAATTCTTCTTAAGTGCTGAAACTTAACTGAAAAGTGATCACTGTTAAATATAAGAGTGGGAATAAGAGAGGGAAGAGATGTGCAATTCGGGACATGCTCAAGCTGACTTACCTCAAACAGTAGAGTTAGAAACATATGCAGGTGCTTGGTATAATTGGAGCTATTTTATTTATTACTTTACCTGGACACAAAGACAAATAAAACTATAGGTAAAATTCAATTTCACAAAATTGCCTTAAAATAAAAAAAATTTGAAGAGGAAATAGATTCTTCAATTCATCAGTGGTTATCCAAAATATTATTCTATTTATGGAAACTATCTCTAACTTATAATAGATCCCATGTGTATATGACCAGATATGACACATTAAAGGCTACGAGGTACCAAAATATTCAGGCACTTCGTTAGCAGGAGCTACATCACTGGAATGTTCAAAATCTGAAGCTAAGAAAATGTATCGATGTTTATATTCATAAAACAAGGATGAAAAATGACTTAGGTAATCATAAAACCTGATTCAGAGAATGGTATCTTACACCCAAGTAAAGCGTTTTGTCAAATTTCATTGTGTTCACTCAATGGCAGTAGCCAACATTTTAAATGATGCTGAGATTTATTTTTATTGGGAAGGCTAAAACTTAAGGTTTCAATAGGGGCACCGGTTTGAGTCCTGGCTGCTCCACTTCCAATCCAGCTCTCTGCTGTGGCCTAGGAAAGCAGTAGAAGACAGCTCAAGTCCTTGGGCCCCTGCACCCACGTGGGAGACCTGGAGGAGGCTCCTGGCTCCTGGCTTCGATATACTTCCAGTGTTGTGATAAAAGCCAATGTTTTCAAGCACAGAGGGAAAAGGGGTAATGAACAAAACATGGTTTTTTTTTTTTTCAGTTTAAGAGTAGAAATCAGCTTACAGGGTGTCAACATAATGGCCTCCATTCATAGTTACTATTAAATAAAGATTAAATGTTAAATATTTAGCATCAAATTTCTAATCTGAAGGAAAACTTATATATTGTCATATCTTGCACTTAATGGTTTTCCTTTTCAAATATTTTAGAGATTTACACAGAACTGGAAAATATTCCCATTTTTATTTACATTCTTCCTTTCATTTATTGATGGCTTTCAACAATAAAGCATCTTCATTTCGAAGCGTTCTTACCCCAAAATTAATCTACTACTCCAAGAAATAGATTCTATAGTTTTGAGACTTTTAAATTGTTCAACATTATCCTTAATCTTTGAGATGCAACAGAGTATTTTTTTCTACTCTAAAGAAAATACTAAAATACACAACTCAGTAACACAGAAATGAAGAGTAAAACACAATGATGGAATATCTAGGAAAAATTACAATATGATGCACAATCAGTTTGAGTAAGATGTAACTTAGAGTTTAACTTTCAGTTTATTAAGTGCACTGTGTACCTGTCATTCTACAATGCCAGGCATATAGACAAACACTGTTCCACAACAAATGTTTTATGAGTTGGTAGCTATAAATAAAATATTTGCCATTCTACAAAAATCTAATATAATGCAACATCTAATAAAATTCATGTCCCCAAATCATGTCCTGTTTTGGATTAAGTTCTGATTTTTAGGAAATACATACTTATATTCACTAATTTGAAAGAACATACTTAAAATATATATTGTATATCCCCCACAAAAAAAAAAAAAAACTAGCATTACACCAATTAATCAATTTTAGTTATTTTAACTGAAAGTGGGCAGTTTATACCCAGTTCCCACACTGCTTGGAGAACAATCAAATGCAATGGAAGCCAAGCAATTGACACTATTTATAGACATTCTCAGAACCACCTACTTTGTACTGATTGTTTTAAGCACCACTGTAAACTTTCGATTTTTAAGAGTCCCTTTGAAGATGTAGCAGATGTCGGCTTGCTAATCATGCTGGAAAGCATAGTGGGTTCAAAGTTACAAAAATTTCAACACATATAAATTAGTATTAAACTTGGTTATTTTCAATTGTCAATAAACTATAATGAAGGCCTAAAGTCCATAAATATTTGTTTCTGAACCCCTAAGCTTCTATGATTTGTACGTGTGTGCATTCATGTGTGTTTGTGAAAGGGAAATGCATATAAACGCGTACTGGGAAATGTTACACATTGTACTTTTAGCATCATTACTGTGAATACAGATGCGAGGTTTATAAATATTTGGGTGCTTTTCAATATTTCTAGTGATTCAAATGCTGTTAGAATTTAGCATGGTCATTAACACTACATGTACAGTTCAGTGTTAGATTCAGGCGTTCAGACTTTACCATAGTTGTATGCATCATGTTCACTCTCCACTATAACTAGACAGTGATTATAAACTTTATGACCAAATGCACATGATCTCCCCAATGCATGATCTGCATTTTACTTAACACAATTTCAATTTTCCAGAGTTCAGAAATCAACTTTATTATAGGTTTTAGAAATATTAGAGGGAGCAGGGGCAGGCCCTGGAGGGCATGGAGGGAAGTGGGGTCCCGCACTGGAGAGAGGCTAGGGGAGCAGGGTCAGGCCCTGGAGGGCGAGGATGGGAGAAGGGCCCAGGCCCTGGAGGGCAAGTGTGGGAGTGGGGCTGGATCCTGGAGGGCGAGGAGGGAAGTGGGGTTCCACACTAGAGGGCAACAAGGGGAGCAGGATCCAGCCTGAGAGGGTGAGGAGGGGAGCTGGGCCCAGGCCCTGGAGGGCAAGGAAGCCAGAGGGTCAGGCCCTGAGGGCGGGGAAGGGAGGGGAGACTGGTGCAGGATGGTGAGGAGGGGAGCAGGGCCTGGCCCTGGAGGGTGAGGAAGGGAGTAGAGCCTGGCCTTGGTGGGTGGCAAGGGGAGCACGGACAGGCCATGTAGGGCAAGGAAGTGAGCAGGGTCTGGCCCTGGAGGGTGGAGAGAGGAGCAGGGAAGGACCACAGAGGGCGTGGAGGGGAGCAGGGCCTGGCCCTGGAGGGTGAGGAGGGGAGCAGGGAAGGACCATGGAGGGTGAGGAGGGGAGCAGGGCCTGGCCCTGGAGGGTGAGGAGGGGAGCAGAGAAGGACCATGGAGAGTGAGGAGGGGAACAGGGCCTGGCCCTGAAGGGAAGGAGGTGAGCTGGGCCTGGACCTGGATGGCAAGTAGGGCACCGGGGCCTGGCCCTGGATGGCGAGGAGGGCACCGGGGCCTGGCCCTGGATGGTGAGGAGGGCACCGGGGCCTGGCCCTGGATGGTGAGGAGGGCACTGGGGCCTGGCCCTGGAGGGCATGGAAGGGAGCTGGGCCCAGGCCATGGAGAGCATGGAGGTGAGCAGGGCCTGGCCCTGGAGGGCAAGGAGGGGAGCAGGGTAGGCCCTGGAAGGTGGCAGGGGGAGCAAGGCCTGGCCCTGGGTGGTGGCAAGAGATGCAGGGCCTGGCCCTGGAAGGAGAGGAGGGGAGCAGGGCTCAGCCCTGGAGAACAAAGAGGGGACCACGGTCCTACACTGGAAGGCAGCTGGGGGAGAAGGGCCAGGCACTGGAGGGCAAGGAGGGGAGTGGGGCCCGGTCCTGGAAGGCAGCGAGAGGTAGGGGGCCTGGACCTGGAGGTTGAGGAAGGGAGCGGGGTCAAGCCCGGGAGGGCAACAGGAACAGGGCCAGACCCTGGAAGGTAGTGAGGAGATCAGGGCCCTGGCCATGGAGGACATAAAGGTGAGCAGGGCCAGGCCTTGGAGGGTGAGGAGGGGAGTGGGGTCAGGCCCTGGTTGGTGGCAAGGGGATCCAGGCAAGGAAATGGAAGGCAGTGAGTGGAGCAGTGTAAGGCCCTGGAGGGCATGGAGGAAAGCAGGGTCAGGCCCAGTAGGGCAGCGAGCGGAGTGGGGCAAGGCCATGCAGGGCGAGGAGGTGAGCAAAGCCCAGCCCTGGGGGGTGAGGAAGGCAGCAGGGTCAGGCTCTGGAGGGTGCAGAGGGGAGTGGGGCAGGGCCATGGAGGTTGAGGAGGGAAGGAAGGTCTGCCCATGGAGGTCTGTAGGGGAGTGGGGCCCAGCCCTGGAGGCAAGGAGGTGAGCTGGGCCTGGACCTGGATGGCGAGGAGGGCACCGAGGCCTGGCCCTGGAGGGCATGGAAGGGAGCTGGGCCCAGGCCATGGAGGGCGAGGAGGGGATCAGGGTCAATCCCTGGAGGGCGAGGAGGGGAGCAGGGCCCAGGCCCTGGAAGGCGAGGAGGTGAGCAGGGCCTGTCCCTGGAGGGAAAGGAGGGGAGCAGAGTAGGCCCTGGACAGCGGCAGGAGGAGCAGGGCCTGGCCCTGTAAGGCAGCAAGAGATGCGAGGCCTGGCCCTGGAAGGAGAGATGGGAACGGGGCCCATGCCCTGGAGGACAGCGATGCCCGTTCAAGAGGGGCATGGGGCCTGGCCCTTCAGGGCAAGGAGGGTAGCAGGGCTCGGCCCTAGAGGGTGAGTAGGGGACCGCGGTCCTGCACGGGAAGGCAGCTGGGGGAGAAGGGCCCGGCACTGGAGGGCAAGGAGGGCAGCAGGGCCCGGCCCTGGAGGGTGGCAGGGGGAAGAGGGCCTGGCCCTGGATGACAGCAAGAGGTGCAGGGCCTGGACCTGGAAGGCAAGGAAGGGAGGGGGGGTCCATGCCCTGGAAGGCGAGGAGGGGAGCAGGGCCTGGCACTGGAGGGTGAGGAGGAGAGCAGGGTCCAATCCCTAGAGGTTGAGGAGGGGAATGGGGCCTGGCCCTGGAGGGCAAGGAGTTGAGGAGGGCCCAGCCCTGGAGGGCAAGGAGGGGAGAGGGGCCAGGCCCTAGAGTGTGGCAAGGGGAACGGGGCCAGGCCCTGGAAGGCAGTGAGGGGAGCGGGGTAAGGCCCTGGAGGGTGTGGAGTGGAGCGGGGTCAGGCCCTGGAGGGCAGCGAGTGGAGCGGGCCAGGGCCATGGAAGGCAAGGAAAGGAGTGGGGCCAGGCCCTGCAGGATGAGGAGGGGAGCAGGGCCTGGCCCTGGAGGGTGAGGAGGGAATGGGGCCAGGCCGTGGAGGGTGAGGAGGGCCATGGGGCTCAGGCCCTGGAGGGTGAGGAGGGCCGTGAGGCTCAGGCCCTGGATGCTAAGGAGAGAATGGGGCACAGGCCCTGATGGACTAGGAGGGAGGCAGGGCCCATGCCCGGGAGGCAGTGATGGCAGTGCCCAAGAGGAGTGGGGCCTGACCCTGGAGGGTGAGGAGGGGAGGGGGACCTAGCCCAGGATTGTAAGGAGGGCTGCAGGGCCCTGGAGGGCAAAGAGGGGAGCAGCGCTGGGCCCTGAAGCGTGAGTAGGGGAGCAAGGCCCGACCCTGGTGGGCATCAAGGTGAGCAGGCCCAGGCCCTGGAGGGCAAGGAGGGGAGCAGGGCCTGGCCCTGGAGGGTGAGGCGGGGAGCGTGGTCCTGCCTTGGAGGGTGGCAGGTTGAGCAGGGGCCGGCCCTGGAGGGCGGCAAGAGGAGCAAGGCCTGGCCCTAGAGGGCAACATGGGGAGCGAGGTCCATGCCCTGATTGGCAGCGATGCCTGTTTATGAGGCCTGGGCTCTGTTCCCCTCTTCACCCTCCAGGGCCAGGCCCTTCTCTCCTCAGGAACAGCCATCACTGCCCTCCAGGGCATGGGCCCTGCTCCCCTCCTCACCTCCAGGGCCTGACCCCGCTCCCCTCCTCTTTCTCCAGGGCTGGACCTTCCTCCCCTCCTCGCCCTCCAGGGCCTGGGGCCTTGTACCCTCCTCACCCTCTAAGGGCCAGGCCCTGTTCCCCTCAGGCATGGCCATCGGGCCCTGCAGGGCATGGGCCCCGCTCCCCACTTCACCCTCCAGGTCCAGGCCCGCTCTTCATGCCGCCCTCCAAGGCTGGACTCTGCTCCCATTCTCACCCTCAGGGCCAGGCCCTGCCCCTTTCAGACATGGCCATCACTGCCCTCCAAGGCTTGGGCCTCACTCCCCTCCTCACCCTCCAGGGCCAGGCCCGCTCATCTTGCTGCCCTCCAGGGCAGGGCCCTGCTCCCCCGCTGCCCTCAAGTGCAGGACCCCACTCCCCTCCTTGCCCAAGAAGGCCGGGCCCCACTTCCCTCCTTGCCCTCCAGGGCCAGGCCCTGCTCCACTCTCCTCCCTCCATGGCTGGCTGGGCCCCGCTCCCTTTGCCGCCCACCAGGGCCAGGTCCTGCTCCCCTCCTAGCCCTCCATGGCCCTGCCCTGCATACCTCCATGCCCTCTAGGGCAAGGCCCCACTCCCCTCTCTCATGGCCCTCACTTCTGTCCTGGGCATGGGCCATGCTCCCCTCACTGCCTTCCAGGGTCTGACCCTGCTCTCCTCCTTGCACTCCAGGGCCAACCTTGCTGCCTTCCTCACCCTCCAGGGCTAGGCCCCGCTCACATGTACACCCTCCAGGACCTGGGCCCACTCTCCATGATGCCCACCAGGGTCGGGCCTCGCTCTGCTACTCAGGCTCCAGGGCCCAGCCCTGCTCCCCTCCTCACCCTCCAGGGCCAACTCTGCATTCCTTCTACCATCCCAGGCTAGGCCCCCCTCCCCTCCTCGCCCTCCAGGGTCAGGCCCCACTTCCCTCTGGCACGGTCATCACTGCCCTCCAGGGCATGGGCTCTGCTCCCCTCCTTGCCCTCCAGGGCCTGAGCCCCGCTGCCCTCCTCACCCTCCTTGCCATCCATGCTTGCTCCCCTGCTTGCCATCCATGGTGCTGTCCCCTCCACTCGTTGCCCATCAGAGCTTGACCCCACTCCCATCCACACTCTCCAGGGCCTGACCCCGCTCCTCTCACTGCCTTCCAGGGCCTCACCCAGAAATCCTCGCCACCAACCAGGGTCTGACCCTGCTTCCCTATTCACCCTCCAAGGCCTGGCCCTACTCACCTCCATGCCCTCCATGGACTAGGACCCACTCACCTCACTGCCTTCCAGGGACTGGCCCTATTCTCGCCACCCTCTAGGGCCTGACCCCGCTCCCTCCCTCGTTCCCCAGGGCTGGACCATGCTCCTCTCCTTGCCCTCCAAGGCCTGAGGTCCGGTGCCCGCCTCACCCTCCAGAGCCTGGGGCCTGGTGCCCTCCTCACCCTCCAGGGCCAGGCCATGTTACCCTCAGGCATGGCCATCACTGCCATCCAGGACATGGGCCCTGCTCCCCACTTTGCCCTCCAAGGCCGGGCCGCTCCTCTTGCCTGCCTCCAGGGCAGAGCCCTGCTCCCCCACTACCCTACAGTGCAGGACCCCAGTCCCTTCCTTGCCCTCCAGGGCTGCGCCTTGCTCCCCAACTCACCCTCTAGGGCTTAGACCCAGCTCCCCTCCTTGCCCTCCAGGGCCATGCCCTGCTC
This sequence comes from Oryctolagus cuniculus, assembly GCF_051225735.1. Lineage (NCBI taxonomy): Eukaryota > Metazoa > Chordata > Mammalia > Lagomorpha > Leporidae > Oryctolagus > Oryctolagus cuniculus. Next base: position 26,580,187 of record NC_142885.1, read on the forward strand.
ACCACCTGGCACTCTAGGGCCTGGAACCTGCTCCCCTCTTAACCCTCCATAGCCCTGCCCTGCATTACTCCATGCCCTCTAGGGTAAGCCCCCATTCCCCTCAGTCGTGGCCATCACTACCCTCCTGGACATGGGCCCTGCTCACCTCACTGCCTTCTAGGGCCTGACCCTGCTCCCCTCCTCGCCCTCCAGGGCCTTTCCTGCTGCCTTCCTTGCCCTCCAGGGCCAGGCCCGGCACCCCTCCTTACCATCCGGGCTAGGCCCCCCTACCCTCCTCACCCTCCAGGGTCAGGCCCCACTCCCCTAAGGCATGGCCATCACTGCCCTCTAGAGCATAGGCCCTAGTCCCCTCCTCGCCCTACAGGGACTGTGCCCCATTCCCTCCTCACCCTCCAGGGCCTGAGCCCCACTGCCCTCCTTACCCTCCGGGGCCAGGCCCCGCTCCTCTTGCTGCCAAAAAGGGCCGGGCCCTGCTCCCCCTGCCACCCTCCAGTGCAAAACCCTGGTCCCTACCTTGCCCTCCAGAGCCAGGGCCTCTCCCCTCCTCAACCTAAAAGGCCAGTCCCTGCTCCCCTCCTCACCCTCCAGGACCAGGCCCGACTCCCTCCTTGCCCTCTTGGGCTTGGCCACACTCCCCTCAGGAAGGGCAACACTGCCCTTCAGGGCATAGGCCCTGTTCCCCACCTCACCCTCCAGGGCCAGGCCCCACTCCCCTTGCAGCCCACCAAGGCTGGTCCCTGCTCCCCTCCTAGTCGTCCAGTGCCTGGCCCCTGCTCCTATTGCCCCCGACCAGGGCCAGACCCTGCTTCCCTCCTCACCCTCCAGGGCCTGGGACCGCTCCCCTTGATGCCCACCAGGCTCGGGCCTCGCTCCGCTACTCAGGCTCCAGGGTCCAGCCCTGCTCCCCTCTTCATCCTCTAGGGCTGGGCCCTGCACCCCTCCTTACCATCCGGGCTAGGCCCCCCTCCATTCCTTGCCCTCCAGGGTCAGGCCCCACTCCCCTCAGGCACTGCCATCACTGCCCTCCAGGGCATGGGCCCCGCCCCCCTCCTCATCCTCCTGGGCCTGTGCCCCATTTCCCTCCTTGCCCTCCAGGGCCTGGCTCTGTTCAACTCCATGCCCTCAAGGTCCTGCCCCACTCCAGCTCCACTCGCTGCCCTGCGTGGCCTGACCCAGTTCCCTTCCTTGCCCTCCAGGGCCTGACCCCACTCCCCTCCACTCCCTCCAGGGCCTGGCCCAGATCCCCTCGCCATCAACCAGGGCCTGACCCTGCTCCCCTATTCGCCCTCCAAGGCCTGACCCTGCTGCCTTCCTTGCCCTCCAGGGCCAGCCTCCGCTCACCTGCATGCCCTCCAGGGTCCATTACAGGACCCTGCTCCCTTCCTTGCCCATGAGGGCCGGGCCACACTTCCCTCCTCAACCTCCAGGGCCAGGCCCTGCTCCACTCTCCTTACTCCACGGCTGGCTGGGACCAGCTCCCCTTGCCACCCACTGGGCCCTGCAAACCCCGCCTCCCTCCAGTGAAGGACCCCGCTACCCTCCTTGCCCTCCAGGGCCACGCCCTGCTACCCTCCTGGCCCTCTAGGAACTGGACCCTGCTGCCCTCCTAGCCCTCCATGGCCTTGCCCTGAATACCTCTACGCCCTCTAGGGCAAGACCCTATTCCCCTCAGTCATGACCATCACTTCCCTCCTGGACATGGGTCCCGCTCCCCTCACTGCTTTCCAGGGCCTGACCCTGCCGCCTTCCTTGCCCTCCAGGGCCTGGGCCTTCTCCCGTTGATGTCCATCAGGGTCAGGCCTTGCTATGCTACTCAGGCTCCAGAGCCCAGCCCTGCTCCCCTCCTCACCCTCCAGGGTCAGGCCCCACTCCCCTCAGGCATGGCTATCACTGCCCTACAGGGCATGGGCCCCACTCCCCTCCTTGCCCTACAGGGCCTGTGCCCCATTCCCTCCTCACCCTCCAGGGCCTGGCACTGCTCACCTCCATGCCCTCCATGGCCTGGGCCCCAATCCCCTCACTTCCTTCCAGGGCCTGGCCCTGTTCCCCTGGACACCCTCCAGGGACTGACCCCACTGCCCTGCTGGCCCTCTAGGACCTGACCCGCTCCCCTCCTCGTTCCAGCACCCGGCCCTGCTCACATCCATGCCCTTCATGGCCTGGGCCCTGTTCCTTCCCAGCTCTCCAAAGCCTGGGCCCAGTTCCCTCCTCACCCTCCTGGAACAGACCCTGCTCCCCTCCTCACCTCCAGGCCTAGGCCTTGCTGCCCTCCTCACCTCCAGGGCCAGTCCCTTCTCTCCTCAGCCATCACTGCCCTCCAGGGCATGGGCCCCACTCCCCTCCTCACCTCCAGGGGCAGGCCTGCTCCTCTTGCCAACCTCCAGGGCAGGACCCTACACCACCCCAGCCTGTCTCCTGTGCAGGACGCCACTCCTCTCCTTTCCCCAGAGGGCCGGGCACTGCTCCCCTCCTCGCCCTCTAGGGCCTGGACCCTGCTACCCTCCTTGCTTTCCAGGGAAGGGCCTTGCTCCCCTCCTAGCCCTCCAGTGCTGGGCCCTGCTCCCTTCCACGCCTTCAGGGCCTGGGCCCCACTCCCCTTACTGCCCACCAGGGCCTGACCCCGCTCCCCTCCTTGACCCCCAAGGCCTGGCCATGCTTACCTACATACCCTCCATGGACTGGGCCCCGATCCCCTCACTGCCCACCAGGGCCTGACCCCGCTCCTCTCCTTGACCCCCAAGGCCTGGCCATGCTCACCTACATACCCTCCATGGACTGGGCCCCGATCCCCTCACTGCCTTCCAGGGCCTGACCCTGCTCGCCTCTTTGCTCTCCAGGATGTGGCCCTTCTCACATCCATGCCCTCCATGTCCTGGGCCCTGTTCCTTCCTAGCTCTCCAGAGTGTGGTCTCAGTTCCCTCCTCGCCCTCCAGGACTGGACCCTACTCCTCTCCTCACCTCCAGGGCCTGGGTCCCGCTCCCCTCCCTTACCTTCCAGGGCCTGGCCCAGATCCCCTCTGCACCAACCAGGGCCTGACCCTGCTCCCCTCCTCACCCTCAAGGACCTGGCAATGACACATCCATGCCCTCTATGGCCTGGCCCTGATCCTCTCGCCACCCTCCAGGGCCAGGCCCTGCCCCCTCCTTGCACTCCAGGGCTGGGCCCTCTCCGCTAATTGCACCCAAGGACCAGGCACTGCTCCCCTCCTCACCATCCTAGGCAAGGCCCCACTCCTCTTCTTGCCCTCATAGCTCAGGCAATTTCCCCTCCTTGCCCTCCAGGGCTTGGCCCCCATCCCCTCTCACCCTAAAGGGCAGGGCCACACTCCCCTCATCACCCTCCAGGGCCTGACCCCAGCTCCCTTCTACGCCCTCCAGGACCAGGCCTCACTCCCCTCCTCGCCCTCAACAGCCTGTACCTAGCTCCCCTCCTCGCCCTTCAGGGCTGGGCTCTGCTCCCCTCCTCACAGTCCAGGGCCGGGCCCAACTCACCTCAGGAACATCACTGCCCTCCAGGATATTGGTCCTGCTCCTCTCCTCGCCCTCCATGGCCAGTCCCCGCACCTACTGCCACCCTCCAGGGCCAGGCCCAGCTGCCCTTGCTGCCCACCAGGGCCAGGCCCTGCTCCCTTCCTAGGCCTCCAGGGCCTGGCCCTGCTCCCCTCCTCACCCTCCAGGGCCTGGGCCCACTCACCTTGATGCCCACAAGAGTCAGACCTGGCTCCCCTACTTATGCTCCAGGGCCCGGCCCTGCTCCCCTCTTCACCCTCTAGGGCCAGGCCCTGCACCCATCCCCTACTCTCCTCGCCCTCCAGGGTCAGGACCCACTGCCCTCAGGCATGGCCATCACTGGCCTCCAGGGAATGGGCCCTGCCCTCCTCGCCCTCCAGGGCCTGGGCCTCATTCCCTCCTCGCCCTCCATGGCCCTGCCCTACTCCACTCGCTGCCCTCCAAGGCCTGACCACACTCCCCTCTTTGCCCTTCAGGGCCTGAACCCGCCCCCCCTACTGCCTTTCAGGGCCTGGCCTGGCTCCCCTCCTTGCCCTCCATGGCCTCACCCCTCTCTCCTGCCTAGACCTGCTCACCTCCATGCCCTTCATCGCCTGGGCCCCAATCCCCTCACTGCCTTCTAGGGCCTGGCCCCATTCCCCTCACCACCCTCCAGTGCTGGATACCACTCCCCTCCTAGCCTTCCAGGACTGGGACCTGCTCCCCTCCTTTCCTCCAGGGCTGGACCCCACTCCCCTTGTTGCCCTCCAGGGCGGGACCCTGCTTCCCTCTATGCCTTCCATGGCCCTGCCCTGCTCCCCTTGCTGCACTCCAGGGGCTTACCCTGCCCACTTCCTTGCCCACCAGGGCCTGGGCCGTGCTCCCCTTGCTGCCCACCTGGGCCATGCCCCGCTCCCCTCCTCGCCCTCCAGGGCCAGGCCCTACTCCCCTCCTCACCATCCTGGGCCAGGCCCCACTCCCCTCTTCCTCCAGGGCCTGGGAGCTAATCCCCTCGCTGCCCTCTAGGGCCAGGCCCTGCCCTCTCGTTGTCCTCCAGGAACAGCCCCCGCTCCCCTAATCACCCTCATGGACCAGGCCCTGCTCCCCTCCTTGCCTTCCAGGGCCTGGGCACTGCTGCCTTCCTCACCCTCCAAGGCAAGGAATGGAGCAGGTCTCATATCCTGGAGGGCATGATGGCCATGCCTGAGGGGAGTAGTTCTTGACCTTGGAGGGTGAGAAGGGGAGCAGGGACAGAACTTGGAGGGCAAGAAGGGGAGCGGAGTCAGGCCCTGCTTGGTGGCAAGTGGAACGGTCCATGAACAGGAAGTGGAGAGAGAATGGGGCACAGGCCCTGGAGAACAAGAAGGGGAGCAGGCCCATGTCCTGGAGGGCAGTGATGGCCATGCCTGAGGGGAGTGGGGCCTGACCCTGCAGGGCAAAGAAAGGAGCAGGGCTGGGCCATGGAATATGAGAGGGGAGCGAGGCCAGACTCTGTGGGCATCAAGGTGAGCAGGCATAGACTCTGGAGAGTGAGCAGGGCAGCGTGGCCTGGCCCTGGAGGGTGAGGAGGGTGCTGGGCCCAATCCTAGAGGGAGTTCAGGGGAGTGTGGCCCAGCCCCTTAGGGCAAGGAGGGGATGGGGCCCAGGCCCTGGAGGGTGAGGAGGGCCTGGGCCCTCCAGGGTTGGCTGTTCCTGAGGGGAGAAGTTTCTGGTCCTGGAGGATGAGGAGGGAACTCGGCCCAGGCTCTGGAGGGCTACGAAGAAACGGGGCCCAGGCCATGGAGGTCGTGGATGTGAGCAGGGCCAGGCCCTGAAAGGCGAGGAAGGGAACAGGGTCAGGCCCTCTAGGGCAAGGATGGGAGTGGGGGCAGGTCCTGGAGGCTACAGAAGGGAACAGGGCCAGGCCCTGGAAGGCAGTGAGGGGAGCGGGACCCAGGTCCTGGAGGGCAAGGAGGGGAGCAGTGTCCTATACTTGAGGGTGGAGTGGGGAGCAGGGTCCAGCACTTGAAAGTGGCAAAAGGAGTGTAGCCTGCCCCTGGAGGGTGAGGTGGGGAGCAGGGCCCACGCCCTTAAGGTCAGTGATGCCCTTCCTGAGAGGAGTGGGCCCTAGCCTGGAAGGCAGTGCGGGGAGTGAGACCCAGGCCCTGGAGGGTGAGGAGGGGAGCAGGGCCCAGTCCCAAGAGGGCAAGGAGGGGAGCGGGTCCCAGGCCCTGGAGGGCAAGGATGGGAGAAAGGCCTGACCCTGTAGGGTGATGAGTTCACCCGGCTCTGGAGGTCAAGGAAGAGATCGGGGCCTGGCCCTGGAGGTTGAGGAGGGGAGTGGGGCCCATGACCTGGAGGGCGGTGATGGCCGTTCCTGAGGGGAGAAGGGCCTGGCCGTGGAGGGTGAGGAGGGCAGCAGGGCCTAGGCCTGGAGGTGAGGAGGGGAGCGGCGTCAGGTCCTGAAGGGCGAGGAGGGGAGTGTTGTCAGGAACCAGAGGGTGAGGAGGGGTGAGGGGACAGGCCCTGGAGGCTGGCGAAGGGAACAGGGCCAGCCCCTGGAAGGCAGTGAGGGGAGCGGATCCCAGGTCCTGGATAGGAAGGAGGGGAGCTTGGTCAGGCCCTGGAGGCTCGCGAGGGCAGCAGGGCCAGCCCCTGGAAGGCAGTGAGGGGAGCGGGGTCAGGCCCTGGAGGCTGGCAAGGGGAATGGGGTCAGGCCCTGGAAGGCAGTGAGGGAGCGGGACCCAGGTCCTGGAGGGCAAGGAGGGAAGCAGGGTCCTGCACTGGAGGGCGGCGAGGGAAGCAGGGTCCGGCTCTGGAGGGCAAGGTGGGGAGCGGGGCTCATGCCCTGGAGGGCAGTGATGCTCTTCCTGAGGGGAGTGGACCCTAGCCCTGGAAGGCAGTGAGGGGAGTGAGACCCAGGCCCTGGAGGGCGAGGATGGGAGCAAGGCCTGACCCTGTAGGTCAGGGTGAGGAGGGGAGTGGGGCCCATGACCTGGTGGGCAGTGATGGCCATTCCTGAGGGGAGTGGGGCCCGGTGCTGGACTGTGAGGAGGGGAGCAGGGCCCAGCCCTGAAGGCCTAGGAGGGGAGCTGGGCCCAGGCCATGGAGGGCGAGGAGGGGAGCGGGGCCTGTTTGGAGGGCATGGAGGGGACCTGGATTAGGGCCTGGAGGGTGAGGAGGGGAGCTGCGCCCAGACTTGGAGGGCAAGGTTGGGGCAGGGCCCAACCCTGGAGGGCGAGGAGGGAACTTGGCCCAGGCTCTGGAGGGCTAGGAAGGAATGGGGGCCAGGCCATGGAGGGCGCGGATGTGGAGGGTGAGGAGGGGAGAAGGGACAGTTCCTGGATGGTGAGGAGGGGAGTGGGGTCAGGTCCTGGAGGGCGAGGAGGGGAGTGGGGTCAGGTCCTGGAGGGCGAGGAGGGGAATGGAGCCAGGCCCTGGACGTTGGCGAGGGGAACGGTTCTAGGCCCTGGAAGGCAGTGAAGGTATCGGGGCCCAGACCATGGAATGCATGGAGGTGAGCAGTGTCAGGCCTTGGAGGGCGATGCGGGTGGCGTGCCTAGGCCCTGGAGGGCAAGGATGGGAGCAAGGCCTGACCCTGTGGAATGAGGAGTGGTGCTGGGCCCAGCCCTTGAGGGCGTTGAGGGGAGCATGACCTGGCTTTTTAGGGCAAGGTAGGGATGGGGACCAGGCCCTGGAGGGTGACAAAGGGAACTCAGTGGCCTGTGAGGGGAAGGAGAAGATGGGGGCCTGGCCCAGGACTGTGAGGAGGGGAGCTGGGCCTGGTCCTTGAGGGTGATTAGGGGAGGGGGGGCTGGCCCTGGAGGGCAAAGAGGGGGCAGGGCCTGGCCCTGGAGTGCTGGGAGGGGACCAGGTCCTAGGCCCTGTAGGCAGAGGTGGGGAGGAGGGCCTGGCCCAGGATGGTGAGGAGGGCAATAGGGCATAGCCCTGGAGGGCGAGGAGGGGAGCGGGGCATGGCCCTGGTGGGCAGCAAGAGGAGCACAGCCCAGGCCCTGGTGGGCAAGGACGTGAGAAGGGTAAGCCCCTGGAGCTCGGCGAGGGGAGCAGGGCAGGGCAATGGAAGGCATAGAGGGAAGCAGGGCCCTGCACTGGAGGGCAGCAAGGGGAGCGGGTCCGGCCCTGGAGGAAAGGAGGGAAGCAGGGCCCAGGCCCTGGAGGGCGAGGAGGGGAGTGGGGTCCTGCCCTGGAGGGCAAGGAGGGGAGTGGGGTCCTGCACTGGAGGGCAGCGTGGGGAACGGGGCCCAGGTCCTGGAAGGCAACAGGTGAGCTGGGCCCGGCCCTGGAGGTGAGAGATCTGAGCCTGGATCACGGTTCACCTATTTTAGACTGGGCCTCCATCTTGTTATTTGGGCCTGATAGCCACCCTCTAGGCCAGACACCACTCCCCTCCTCACTCACCAGGGCCTGGGCCCTGCTCCCCTCAGCTCCTTCCAGGGCCAAACCCAGCTCCCCTCCTTGCCCTAAAGGGCCTTGGCCTGCTCCTCTGCTTGCCCTCCGGGGACTGGGCCCCGCTCCCCTCCTTGCCTTCCAGGGCCAGAAAATGCTCTCCTAAGGTGCAGGCCTCCTCGCCCTCCAGGGCCGGGCCCAGCTCAGCTTGCTGCCTTCCAGGGCTGGAGGATGCTCCCCTCACAGCCCTCCAGGTCCGGACCCCGCTCCCCTCCTCATACTCCAGGGCCTGGGCCTTGCTCCTCTGCTTGCTCTCAAGGGGCTTGGCCCCACTCCCCTTCTTGCCATCCAGGGAATGGGCCCCGCTCATGTCATCACCCTCCAGGGCTGGATCCCGCTCCCTTCCTTGCTATCCAGAGTCTGGGCCCCGCTCCCCTCTTCCCTCTCCAGGAACGGCACCACTCCCACCTCACACTCCAGGGCCGATGCTGTGCTCCCCTCACTGCCCTCCAGTGCCGGACCCTGCTCCCCTCCTCGCTCTCCAGGGATGGGTGCCACTCCCCACCTCGCACTCCAGGGCCTGTGCCCTGCTCCCCTAGCCACCCTACAGGGCTATACCAGGCGCCACTCGCTGCCCTCCATGGCCAGACCCCACTCCATCCTCGCCCTGCAGGGCCTGGGCCCTACCCCACTTCTCTCCCTTCTGGGAGAGACCCTACTCCCCTCCTGGCCCTCAAGGGCCTGATCCCTGCTCCCCCATCACACTCCTGGGAGTGGGCCCTGCTCCCCTTGCAGCCCTCCAGGATCAGACCCTGCTCCCCTCCTCACTCTCCAGGGGCTGGGCCCTGCTCCACTCCTAGCCCTCCAGGGCCTGGGCCCTTCTCCATTCCTCGCCTTCTTGCCAAGCTCTGCTGCACTACTCGCCCTTCAGGGCCTGGCCCTGCTCCCCTCCTCACCCTCCAGGGTCTGGGTCCAGCTCCCTTCATCGCCTTCCAGGGCCAGACCCCGCTGCCCTCCTTGCCCTCCAGGCACTGGGCCCAGCTCCCATCCTCCCCCTCCAGAGCCGGACTCAGCTCTGCTCCTCATTCTCCGGGCAAAACCCCGCTCCCCTCTGGACCTCTAGAGCCTGGGCCCACTCCCCTCCTTGCCCTCCAGGACCTGGCCCTGCTCCCCTCTGGCCCTCCAGGGCCTGGGCCCACTCCCCTCCTTGCAATCCAGGGGCAGACTCTGCTCCCCTCCTCAGTCTCCAGGGCCTGGGCCCTGCTCTACTCATGACCTCCAGGTCCGAAGCCCGCTCCCCTCCTCGCCCTCCAAGTCCTGGGCCTTGCTCCCCTCCTTGCCCTTTTTCCTTTTACCTGCTCTGACTCCCCATATTGAAGGCCTCAATGAACGCCCATGCAAATACAGCCTGTTCAGGCTGCACTGCTTCACTCTGCAATCTGTTCATCAGGAACTCCATGCAGTCACTGCCACAATTCTCCTGCTTCTTAAAGTTGTTCTGACCCACAGCTGATTTTAATTTCCTCCCACTCTACCCTCATTAATGAGCTCTACCCTCTCCCCCCACCCCAGCCCTCCAGCCCACTACTCTCCTAAGATAGAGAATCTGCAACAATCTTGCCTCACTGCCAGCCATTCCTACCAGGTGTGAGAAGAGCAATTTTCAACTAGAAAAAATTATATCCCTCTTAAAACCTATCACTATTCACGAAATCTATCGATTCAGATGTAAGCAATTATTTCGGTCTCAACCATTCAGAGAACATACAGATGTATGCACATATGACATTCCTGATGGATGTATCTAAAAATAAATTTCTATTTAATATTAACCTATGAAAACAGATCATAACAATATGCTCCTGAATTATTTGGAAACAGAGTCACTAAGTAGTTTCTATACAAGTGTTACCTATTAAATCTCCTTTTTATAATTTCTTTCAGTGCTAGTTGCTTATAGCATTCATAAAAGTATATAATCTTGTGGCCAGCACTGTGATGTAGCAGGTAAACACATCACCTGCAGTACTGGCATCCCATACGGGTGCTGGTTTGAGTCCTGGGTGCTCCACTTCTGATCCAGATCTCTGCTATGGCCTGGGAAAGAAGTAGAAGATGGCCCAAGTCCTTGGGCTCCTGAACTCCCATGGGAGACCCAGAAGAAGCTCCTGGCTTCTGGCTTTGGATCAGCACAGCTCCAGCTATTGTGTTCATCTGGGGAGTGAACCAGAAGATGGAAGACCTCTCTTTCTCTTTCTCTTTCTCTTTCTCTTTCTCTTTCTCTTTCTCTTTCTCTTTCTCTTTCTCTTTCTCTTTCTCTTTCTCTTTCTCTTTCTCTTTCTCTTTCTCTTTCTCTTTCTCTTTCTCTTTCTCTTTCTCTTTCTCTTTCTCTTTCTCTTTCTCTCTGCCTCTGCCTCTGCCTCTCTGTAACTCTGACTTTTAAATAAATAAATAAATCTTGAAAATATAAATCGTCTAATATGGTTTCCTCCTCCTATCATGAATCTGAATAAAATGTGAATGTGAATAAAACATAAGCTGGACAGTGGCCATGGGGTAGGGGATGGAGGGAGAGTTGACGAGGTCAAGGTGGGAAGGCTAGGTTAACACTGTGACTCGCAGGGTTTTATAGTAACAGATTGCTGGTTTACTCACTGTACAGGTCCATCATTTGTGGCAGGGGACTCTCCTCACAGAAGTCATACTATCTTTGTTACCCAGGCGTGCCAAGCAAGCATAGTAGAATCCTGTCCCATGACAGCACAAGGAAAAGGGAACATGGTAACACAAAACCTATCCCTTTCAACTTCTGCCTCACATGGCTCTCATTAGTCAACACAAGTTAGTCAAGCCTAACCTACACCTGGGAGGGGAAGTGGCTGCTGATCAAGTGTATCTTTTTAAAATTGAATTTATTTCTTTGTATTGCAGATCAAAAGCAACATTGAGAGAAAAAAGGGAGAGAGAGATTTTCCAACTGCTGGTTCACACTCCAAATACCCGCAACAGCTGGGACTAGGCTAGGCCAAAGTCAGGAACCAGGAACTCACTCCACAAGGGTGGCAGGAACTCAAAGACTTGGACCATTTTCTGTGTCTCCTGGGCACATTCATAAAAGCTGGAAAAGAAGAGTAGCAGGGACTCAAACTAAGCATTTGATACGGGGCATGGGCACTGTAAGTGTTGACTTAACCTACTGTGCCACTACGCTCACCCTAATAAAGTTTATTTTATGAAAGATTCTATGTGCAGCAAAACTCATGTTCAATTCATATGAATATGAATTATGAGCATGTTCTTAATTTTCTTTGTTGTTTTCACCTGAATCTTTACTGTTTCTGAAGGTAAGTTCTTTCTCTCACTAAATAAAAAGCTTAAAATTTTAAGAAAAAAAAAGACAAGTGCTAAAACTCTTCCCATATTAACCTACATAAGAATTTAGAATTCTATATCTTCCCACTGAATTGATAACTATATCATTATGAAATCTCTCTGAATATATCTAGTAATAGTTCCTGCATGAAAGTCTGTCTTGTCAGATCTCAAGAGAGTCTTCTATTCAAAATGTGTAGGTGTATTTTCAACATTTTTACTCTTAAACATTTAAGGATTGTATCCTAAATAGCAAATAATTAACTGGTTTTCCATTAAATAAGAAAATTTTGATTTCTAGCTGGATCACTTAGTTAATTTACATTTAAAATTTTGTGATATGTTTTACCTGAATTTAGCATCTTACTTTGTTTCCTGTTTTAGTAGTTTCCTCTTCTCCCTCATTTTGAATCTATATAGTTTGTTACTTAATTTCCTCTCCATTGGTTTGTTTTTTTTTCTTTTTTTAACTTTTATTTAATGAATATAAATTTCCAAAGCACAGCTTATGGATTGCAATGGCTTCCCCCCCCATAATGTCCCTCCCACTCGCAACCCTCCCCTCTCCCACTCCCTCTCCCCTTCCACTCACATCAAGATTCATTTTCGATTCTCTTTATCTACAGAAGATCAGTTTAGCATACATTAAGTAAAGATTTCAACAGTTTGTTCCCACACAGAAACATAAAGTGAAAAATAATAGATGATTTTTTAAATGATGATGAAATCAGATCAGACCTATTGTCATGTTTAATCCCAGTGAGAGTCAAGTTCGGAATTGATAATTTCTTCTTCTTCTTCTTCTTTTTTTTTTTTTTACAGAAGATCAGTTTAGTATACATTAAGTAAAGCTTTCAACAGTTTGCACCCCCATGGAAACACAGAGTGAAATACACTGTTTGAGTACTCATAGCATTAAGTCTCAATGTACAGCACGCTAAGGACACAGATCCTACATGAGGAGTAAGTGCACAGTGACTCCTGATGTTGACTTTACAAATTGACACTCTTATTTATGGCTTCAGTAATCTCTCTATGCACCAGTCATGAGTTTCCAAGGCTATGGAAGCCTTCTGAGTTCTCCGACTCTTATCTTGTTTAGACAAGGTCATAGTCAAAGTGGAGGTTCTCTCCTCCCTTCAGAGAAAGGTACCTCCTTCTTTGAAGACCTGTTCTTTCCAATGGGATCTCATTCACAGAGATCATTCATTTAAGTTTTTTCTTTTTTTTTTTTTTGCCTGAGTGTTTTGGCTTTCCATGCCTGAAATACTCTCATGGGCTTTTCAGCCAGATCTGAGTGCCTTTAGGGCTGATTCTGAGGCCAGAGTGCTGTTTAGGACATCCGCCATTCTATGAGTCTGCTGAGTATCTCGCTTCCCATGTTGGATCACTCTCCCCTTTATTTATTCTATCGGTTAGTATTAGCAGGTACTAGACTTGTTTATGTGCTCCCTTTGACTCTTAGTCCTTTCATTATGATTAATTGTGAACTGAAATTGATCACTTGGACTAGTGAGATGACATTGGTACATGCCACCTTGATGGGATTGAATTGGAGTCCCCTGGTATGTTTCTAACTCTACCATTTGGGGCAAGTCAGCTTGAGCATGTCCCAAATTGTACATCTCTTCCCTCTCTTATTCCCACTCTTATGTTTAACAGGGATCACATTTCAGTTAATTTTCAACACTTAAGAATAACTGTGTGATAATTACAGAATTAAACCAGTAGTATTAAGTAGAACACACAAAGAAAACTACTAAGAGGGATAATGTATTAAGTTGTTCATTAACAGTCAGGGCTATGCTGATCACTGTTTCTCATAGTGTCCATTTCACTTCAACAGGTTTCCTTTTTGGTGTTCAGTCAGTTGTCACCAATCAGGGAGAACATATGGTATTTGTCCCTTTGGGACTGGCTTATTTCACTCAGCATGATGTGTTCCAGATTCCTCCATTTTGTTGCAAATGACTGGATTTCATTGTTTCTTACTACGGTATAGTATTCTAAAGAGTAAATATGCCATAATTTCTTTTTCCATTCTACCGTTGATGGGCATTTAGATTGGTTCCAGGTCTTGGCTATTGTGAATTGTGCTGCAATAAACATTAGGGTGCAGACCGCTTTTTTGTTTGCCAATTTAAATTCCTTTGGGTAAATCCCAAGGAGTGGGATGGCTGGGTCGAACGGTAGGGCTATATTCAGGTTTCTGAGGAATCTCCAGACTGACTTCCACAGTGGCTTGACCAGTTTGCATTCCCACCAACAGTGGGTTAGTGTCCCTTTTTCCCCACATCCTCGCCAGCATCTGTTGTTGGTAGATTTCTGTATGTGAGCCATTCTAACTGGGGTGAGGTGAAACCTCATTGTGGTTTTGATTTGCATTTCCCGATTGCTAGTGACCTTGAACATTTTTTCATGTGCCTGTTGGCCATTTGATGTCCTCTTTTGAAAAATGTCTATTGAGGTCCTTGGCCCATCTCTTAAGTGGGTTGTTGGTTTTGTTTTTGTGGAGTTTCTTGATTTCTTTGTAGATTCTGGTTATTAACCCTTTGTCTGTTGCATAGTTGGCAAATATTTTTTTCCCATTCTGTCGGTTATCTCTTCACTCTCCTGACTGTTTCTTTTGCAGTACAGAAACTTCTCAATTTGATGCAATCCCAATAGTTGATTTTGGCTTTGACAGCCTGTGCCTCCTGGGTCTTTTCCAGAAATTCTTTGCCTGTGCCAATATCTTGAAGGGTTTCTCCAATGTTCTCTAATAACGTGATGGTGTCAGGTCATAGATTTAGGTCTTTAATCCATGTTGAGTGGATTTTTGTGTAAGGTGGAAGGTAGGGGTCTTGCTTCATGCTTCTGCACGTGGAAATCCAGTTTTCCCAGCACCATTTATTGAATAGACTGTCCTTGCTCCAGGAATTGGTTTTAGATCCTTAATCAAATATAAGTTGGCTGTAGATGTTTGGGTTGATTTCTGGTGTTTCAATTTTGTTCCATTGGTCTATCCATCTGTTTCTGTACCAGTACCATGCTGTTTTGATTACAACTGCCCTGTAGTATGTCCTGAAATCTGGTATTGTGATGCCTCCAGCTTTGTTTTTGTTGTACAAGATTGCTTTAGCTATTCGAGGTCTCTTGTGCCTCCATATGAATTTCAGCATCATTTTTTCTAGATCTGAGAAGAATGTCTTTGGTATCTTGATTGGGATTGCATTGAATCTATAAATTGGTTTTGGAAGAATGGACATTTTGATGATGTTGATTCTTCCAATCCATGAGCATGGAAGATTTTTCCATTTTTTGGTATCCTCTTCTATTTCTTTCTTTAAGATTTTGTAATTCTCATCATAGAGATCTTGAACGTCCTTGGTTAAGTTTATTCCAAGATATTTGATTGTTTTTGTAGCTATTGTGAATGGGATTGATCTTAGCAGTTCTTTCTTAGCCATGGCATTGCTTGTGTATACAAAGGCTGTTGATTTTTGTGCATTGATTTTTTTTTTTGACAGGCAGAGTGGACAGTGAGAGAGAGAGAGACAGAGAGAAAGGTCTTCCTTTGCCGTTGGTTCACTCTCCAATGGCCGCCGCGGCCGGCGCACTGCGGCCGGCGCACCGCGCTGATCCGATGGCAGGAGCCAGGAGCCAGGTGCTTTTCCTGGTCTCCCATAGGGTGCAGGGCCCAAGCACCTGGGCCATCCTCCACTGCACTCCCTGGCCACAGCAGAGGGCTGGCCTGGAAGGGGGGCAACCGGGACAGAATCCGGCACCCCGACCGGGACTAGAACCCGGTGTGCTGGCGCCGCTAGGCGGAGGATTAGCCTAGTGAGCCGCGGCGCCGGCCTGTGCATTGATTTTATATCCTGCCACTTTGCCAAACTCCTCTATGAGTTCCAATAGTCTCTTAGTAGAGTTCTTTGGATCCCCTAAGTACAGAATCATATCATGTGCAAAGAGGGATAGTTTGACTTCTTCCTTCTCAATTTGTATTCCTTTAAGTCCTAGAGAAGGTTCCATGCACTGCTGAGAAGAATATGAAGTCTGTAGATGTAGGGTTGAAAGTTCTGTAGATATCTGTTAGATCCATTTGGGCAATAGTGTCGATTAAATCTGCTGTTTCCTTGTTGATCTTCTGTCTGGATGATCTATCTATTTCTGAGAGTGGAGTATTGAAGTCCCCCAGTACTACTGTATTGGAATCTAAGTCTCCCATCAAGTCCCTTAACATATCTTTTATATAGACTGGTGCTCCGTAATTAGGTGCATATACATTTATAATAGTTACATCTTCCTGTTGAATTGAACCCTTAATCATTATATAGTGCCCCTCTTTGTCTCTCTTAACAGTTTTTGTATTAAAGTTTATTTTGTCTGATATTAATATGGCTACACCTGCTTTTTTTTTTTTTTTGGTTTCTGTTGGCATGGAATATCTTTTTCCAACCTTTCACTTTCAGTCTGCATGCCTCTTTGTTAGAGAGATGTGTTTCTTGTAGGCAACAAATAGTTGGGTGTTGTTCCTTAAGCCAGTCAGCCAGCCTGTGTCTTTTAACTGGACAGTTCAGGCCATTCACGTTTAATGTGACTATTGATACATAGTGACTTTGCACTGCCATTTTCCCGGAGATATTTTCTAGTATATGCTTTGAGCTTCCTATGCTCATTTTACTGGTAGGTGTTCTTCCTTTCCCTTCTTTCATATTGATGGCCATGTTTCTGTGTTTCTGAGTGTAGCACATCTTTAAGTATCTTTTGCAGGGCCGGACGAGTGGCCACAAAGTCTTTCAATTTCTGTTTGCTATGAAAGGTCTTTATTTCACCTTCATTCACAAAGGAGAGCTTAGCAGGATATAATATTCTGGGCTGGCAATTTTTCTCTCTTAGTACCTGTGCTATGTCTCGCCATTCCCTCCTAGCCTGTAGTGTTTCTGATGAGAAGTCTGATGTGAGTCTGATTGGAGATCCTCTGAGAGTAATCTGACGTTTCTTTCTTGCACATTTTAGGATCTTTTCTTTATGTTTCACTGTGGTGAGTTTAATTACAATGTGTCGTGGTGAGGATCTCTTTTGGTCATGTTTACTGGGGGTTCTGTGAGCTTCCTGTACTAGGATGTCTCTGTCCTTCTCCAAACCCGGAAAGTTCTCTGCTAGTATCTCACTAAAAAGGCCTTCCAATCCTTTCTCTCTCTCCATGCCTTCAGGAACTCCTAGAACCCGAATGTTGGTTTTTTAAATAGTATCCTGTAGATTCCCAACAATATTTTTTAGATTTCTAATTTCCTCTTATTTTCTTTTTTTGACTGTATCCTTTCCTGTTCTCTGTCTTCTAAGTCCGATATTCTCTCTTCTGCTTCACCCATTCTCTTTTTAAGGCTCTCTAATGTGTTTGTCATTTGATCTATTGAGCTCTTCATTTCATTTTGATTTCTCTTCACTATCACACTTTCCTACTCTACTAGTTTTTGCGTTTCATTTTGATTCTTCCTTAAAATTTCATTTTCACGAGAGAGATATTCAATCCTGTCCAATAAGGATTTCTGTAGTTCAAGGATTTGCTTTTGAAAACTTCTAAATGTTCTTATCGTAAATTTTTTGAAATCCGTATCTTGCATTTCTTCTATCTCATCATCATCATAATCTTGGCTTGGGGTGTTTTGTTTATTTGGAGGTGTCATAGTGTCATCCTTGATCTTGTTCCCTCGATTTCTGTGTTTGTTGCTTGGCATGGTTAATTCTGTTTCTCTCACTGTGAGGTTTTTTTTTTGTTTTTTGTTTATACTGTGTCCGCGTTAAGTGGACTGCCTGCTGTTGGAGGAGCCTTGGAGGCTTGATATGGGTGTGGCCTGAGAGCTCTGCTTGGTTCTTCAGGGTTACAGGTGTGCAAAGGTGACACCCTCAGGTTATGTGTGGTAAATCTCTCTTTATTTATTTATTTATTATTTTATTTTATTTTATTTTATTTATTTTATTTTTTGTTCAGGAGGTAAGTAATATTGCAAGGCTGAGCAGAATGGATGGTATTTAGCTTCCGCTGGCTTCTACCCAAAGAGTCTGTGCAGGCTTCCTTTCTCCTGTGGACTCCCACTGGGTTGCCTAGGCTTCTGAATTGTAGCCTTAACTCTCCCCTTTTATTATGTATATTCCAGCTCTTTGTCTCTTGCTTGCCTTTGCTAGGTTGGCGGAGAGTGGAATTTGTCTGCACCAGTATGCCCCCACCTTTTTATGTATTTATTTATTAATTTTTCCTTCTCTCCTGTGGCCAGTCTGTTGAACTTTCCTGCTTCAATGCCCGCTTCCCTCTAAAATTCTGTCCACCGTTTCCCCACCAATGTCTCCAGTTACTGAGCTCACCTCCGCTTCCAGCGCCGATGTGTGGACTCGGAGCCCTGGGTGTCCCTCCTCTCCCCGCTGGTGTCTGTGTCACATCGACTCCCCTTCCCGCACTGGCTCTCAGACTCTGCAGCTCCCGCAGTTTGGCTTCCACATGGTGGGCGACCCTGCTCTCCCAGTAGGTCCTCTGAGTCACAGTGAACAGCTCCGGAAGAGTTTCCTCTGCAATTTTTTCCTGATCCTTTTTCTGAGGCTACCGTAACTCAGCTTTTATTAAACTAAATTTTCCCGGACTATCAGTGCACGCCCTCACTATTCCACCATCTTGACTCTGCTGAGGAATTCCTTTCTAGTCTGCCACATGGGAAGCAGGAGCCCAGGTACTTGGACCATCAGGTGCATTAACAGAAGGCTGGATTAGAAGCAGAGCAGTTGGGACTCAAACCTGCACTCTGATACAGGATGCCGATGTCACCAGCAGTGGCTTAACCAGCCATGCCACAAAGCCTGCTCCTTGATGAGTGTTTTTTTTTTTTTTGACAGGCAGGTGTGGACAGTGAGAGAGAGAGACAGAGAGAAAGGTCTTCCTTTGTCATTGGTTCACCCTCCAATGGCCGCCGTGGCGGGCGCGCTGCAAGCAGCGCACCGCGCCGATCCGATGGCAGGACCAGGTACTTCTCCTGGTCTCCCATGGGGTGCAGGGTCCAAGGACTGGGGCCATCCTCCACTGCACTCCCTGGCCACAGCAGAGAGCTGGCCTGGAAGAGGGGCAACCGGGACAGAATCTGGTACCCCGACCAGGACTAGAACCTGGTGTGCCAGCGCCGCAGTGCGGAGGATTAGCCTAGTGAGCTGCGGCGCCGGCCTGAGTGTTTTTTTTTTTAAATAAATATTGTTTATTAAATTGATTCCTTTTTCCTGATCTTTTTGGATCTTAAGGAAAGATAGTTCATATTTTCTGTGCAGCAGGACTTCTTCATAAACCAGTGATTCTCAAACTTTGTGAGCACTGGAGTAATACAAGCCTTTTCCAAAGATACAGAAGCCTCTTGGATTACATTAAGTTCATCTAGAGTGGAGCTGCCATGTGTTAAATTTGACAATCCATGGAAATCATAGCATGAAATGGGAGAATGGGGTATGGGACATGTGCACGTCCTATTCAGTGTTCCTCAGCACGTGACAAATGACAGCTCATTTCTGCCATCCTAGTCTCTGTTCTCATTTTTCCCAGTAATTTGGTGCAAGTCCCAAGTGTCTCATCATTTCATCGGGACACTGTCAGCCTACAAAACGTCCCCAGGTGATTCTTACACACCATCAGGGTTGAGAATTCCAAGACAAGAAGAGTCTCTTTTCTCAATGAGAGGACAAGCACTTGTCCTCTGGATGTCATTCTTTTCAGACATGTCTGCCCAACAAGGCATTACAGATTTACTACAATGCACGGCTTGTATCTGTGGTTATCAGAGATAATTGTAATATTCCCTTTTATAAAAATATTTGTTTTATTTTATTTATTTGAAAGTCAGAGGAACAGAGAGACAGACACAGGCAGAAAGTGATCTCTTATTTGCTGATTCATTCTGCAAATGGCTGCCACAGCTGGGGTTGGGCCAGGGCAAAGCCAGAAGCCTGGAACTCAATCCAGGTCTCCTGTGTGGGTGGCCCTGACTTAAGTTTTTCATTGGTTACCTGCTGCCTCCCAATACATTAGCAGGAAGCTGTAATTGGAAGTGAAGCCAGGACTGCAACAGTGACTGCAAACCAGGTGCTCAATCCACATGGGACACAAACATTCCTGCCTGTTCCATTATAATGCTCTTTCATGCTGTGTAGTAAGGGAACCGATAGCCACTTAAGGCTTTTTAAATTTTAATTAGGTAAACTTAAAAATGCAATCCATTGATTCAGTGAACCACATTCCATGCACACCATATCTGTGTGTGGCTAATGTATGGGATAATGCAAGTGCAGAACCCTTCCTTCCACTAAAGTGTCCTGTGGGTTTAGACATAAGGACCAACCTTCTTAATCTTCAGCTGCTGAAAGAGGGACCTTCTCAATAGAACAAGAAATTATGAGAACTACAACACCAAGAGAAACTAAATATGATAAAAAATGAAGCATCTTTAAAAGTGAAACATAAAAGAGCATGATTTTACAAAAGAACTTTTTAAAAATAGACACTTGCATCAACCAGCTGTTTTTTAGAAGAAAATGCAAGCATAGATTTGAGGACAAATATGCATCTTAAAGTCATTCTTAATTGAGGACAATGTATAAACATCGAATTTGGGCAGTTATCAAAAGACAAATGGACTCAGAGATACTCAGATGTTAGATCAGTAAGTTGTAGATCCACAATTAAAATACAGTCAAATGCACCATAACAATGGATATGAGTGTCAGAGAATGGTATTGTGGAAGTGAGAAGGCAAACAAAAAAACATATTCAAAAATGTAAGGTCAACTAGGAAGAGTTCCAGGCCCCTAGAGGAACAGGGAGGAGACCATTTTTTCTGGGAAAGTTTGGGGAACATGCCAGAAACTAGGCTAGAATTTCTAGGGGAAAAGTAAGAAAGCTTAATAGAATCAGACAGTGGCAATTAACAACATAGAATCATTAACCTTCATAGCCTCATGAAAGATTCAGTCTATTCGAATTTCCAGTCTGAATTCCAGAATTGCCAGTCAGGCAGCTGACAAGCAGAAGGAGTTCCTAAAGGAGATTTGAAGCACTTTTAGCAGGACAGTGGGGATAAAGCGTTCATCTTGGATTTGTGGAGAGTCGACGTAGAGAATTTTGAGGGTGTGCAGCGTCTCTCCCATGAAAACATCTGGGCCTGCTGGGTTTCCAGCCATACATTGTGCAATGAAGCTGCCCCAACAAAGGGCATGAGGATGTGGGAAGCAGGAGGACTATTCACTTGTGAATTTTTTAAAATAAAGATTAGTTGGGAATTAATTGAGGATTGCTCTGTAAGCCTTGTGTGGTGGAAAAGGCATTATTACTACTGAACATTAGCAAAGATATCCCTGGGTGCAATTATGCTAGAATATATGAGTTGAGATT
This sequence comes from Oryctolagus cuniculus, assembly GCF_051225735.1. Taxonomy (NCBI): domain Eukaryota; kingdom Metazoa; phylum Chordata; class Mammalia; order Lagomorpha; family Leporidae; genus Oryctolagus; species Oryctolagus cuniculus. The sequence continues at coordinate 26,600,837 of NC_142885.1, forward strand.
GCTTATTAAAAGTATGGAAATGTAGAAAAATGTTAATGATTAGATTCAGGATATTTTAGAAGCCCAGGAAAGAAATATGTATATATAGTACAGCACTAAACAAAACAAATAAGTGTATAGGCAACTCATTGTTTGTTAGAGGTTTTGGAATAGAAAAAAAAATCCAAACCAAATATAATATGCAGTTAAGTTTTATTGGCAGTGTAGAAAAAAAGGGGCAGGAAAATATTTTAGTCTTTTTAGGTGAGTGAAATTTATCCCTACTCTTCCCGGAATGTTGGACTCTCTGCTGGACTTCAGCTCGTTCCTGACTTCATGATAGCTTGTCAGCATCACCATGTCCCTGTTTAGTCTTCAGGGCCCATGGTCCCCTAGATTGGATGCCTGTACTTTTGCCATCCCCCTTCCTCTCTGTTGTGACAACACTTTTTCAGCCCACAAACAACTGCCTCTCTCAGCTTGTCATTCATTCAAGGCCCTGCATGGCCTTAACCTATCATTCTGCAATCTGTTTCTCATCGCTCCCATCTGTATTTTGTACTCCAGATACTGTTTTATGCCTCCTGCTCATGTTTTTTGCTTTTATTTTTCTTGTCACCTGGAAAGCCCTTTTCTGCCACTGTAGAGGCTCTGTCCTTTCTTTAAGAGCCGTGGTACACCTGATCTGCTCATGAAAGCTTTTCATGGTTCCCCAGTTGCATGTGCCTTTTTCTTCTTTGATGACCAATGGATGTTTGCATCTCTCTTCAGTCACTCAATCAGTACTTTGATGTTACTAGATATTTATGAACTTATTTTTATTCTTGTTCATGATTTGCCCTCCTGTACCACCCCCACATCCCATACCCCCAACACCCCACCTTCCACCCAACACAAGCCCACTACTTCCATAAGCTACTTAATTAAATCACATGGTATATTATTTACACATCAGTTTCCTAGTGAGGAACAGAATACCTCCCACTGCAAATATTCAATAAATATGGGTTGAGTGGAAGTCACTTGGTAAGTAACATGTTGACAATGGCAAATTGTGGAAGACATGGGGATGAATCCTAGAGGAGATCAGCCCAGGGAGCAGTTGCCATGCTTAAGGAAAGAGTACAGGGAAAAAAAGATGGGGATGCCCAGGAGCAGCAGGTGCTTGGGGGACTCAAGGAATTGAGAGCCCTGCCCAGAGCCCAGGGTGGTTGTACCTTAGTGAGTGAATGACCTGGCTGCCCACACTTGGGCAATGCCTCATCATCACCAGGTAGGCCTTGCTGCTGCCTTTTTATACCTCTGCTGGCAAGGGGGTGCCCGAGGAAAAGGGAATTCCCTTGGTAAGTAGACTGCAGACCCAAAGCTTCCCACTTCCTGTGAGTGACTCATCACTTTGAGAGGTTCTTAACAAAGGACCCTTGATTGGGGTCCCAGAGCACCAGAGAATTAATGCAGGAGCACTTTCCTGCATCTCAGTTCAGAGAAACTTTTTTCCAAACTCATTTCTATTTCCGGCAGTAACTCTTCAGTTTGGGAACTGTAGTTCCAGCCAAAATAAACTATTGTCTCAGGTCTGTATTTTTCCTGAAAAACCATGGCATTTCTATGGAATATGGAGACAATTTTATGTAAGACTTTGAGAGTGACAGTGAAGGACCCAGATCAGTTCTCTAGCCTGACCTGCCTGCCACTGTGTCCCAGCAAGGATGATGCAGCTTCCAAAAAAAAAAGGGGGGGGGCATCTGAGCCTCCCAAGCACAGTCCCTCCTGCAAAGGCTGGTGATGTGATTTCTCCTTCTTTCTCCAATTATTGTCCCTGTGTAGCTGGCTCCATTTTAAAGAAACAAAGCGATCCCCACATCTGGAGTGCACCGCTCAAACTTGTCTTTTTATTCAACTAAAGAATGCTAATACAGCTTTCTTTTCCAAAGTAGCTGTTTTTTATATGAATACTCATTAGTTATGCAGTTAATAATAATTCAGAGAAGCAAGTATTACACTAAGTCCTAATGGCTTCTTAAATATTATAATCATATTGATATATAAATATAATGATATTATATCATGACATAATTAAATTAATATTAATTAATTTTTAAAATAAATAGCGGACATCATTAAGGAAGGATTTGAATGCCACAGGAGTATCTCTAGCCTGATGCAATCAACAAAGTAATAGTCATAATTTTGAAGACTAGATTCCCTTACTTCAACAAGTGAGTAAAAGACATTCTTCTGAAATTATTCTGCTTCCATTAGTTGAGTTTGTCTTATGAGCCCTTCAAAACAGTGTGTAAAATGAGAAGTTCAAAAATAAAAGAATTCTGAAGTCATTTCTTTATAAGATGAGCTAATGCACTCATGGTAATCCTAGGAAAATTGATTATTTTCTTAAAGTTGATTAAAATTTCAAAGTCTTATGTTGTATTAAATGGTTATCTCTTAAAATGAGAAATTTACATTCTAGACATTTTGGGAAAGTTGCTGTAATGAAATTTTTCATAACTTGTTGTTGTTGGCTCCTACAGTTAGAAAGTTCCGCTAATATGTAGGGACTGTTCACAGAAGCTTTAGTTTCATGTTCCATAAAATTGAGCTTCCTCTCTTTACCTTTTGGAACCTAGAATATGATCCTTGAGAATTTCCATGAGTACGTAAGATTGCTAAGGAAAGGAAATAGTGTAACATGAGGAGACAAAGAAATAGTACCATCAAAGTAGACCCTTGCCTTTTGAGCTTAGCTGTAGAATTTACTAAAATCTGTTTATGACCTGCATGTCTGGACTATCTTACCAATTATTTTTTTTTTAATTTTTGACAGGCAGAGTTAGAAAGTGAGAGAGAGAGACAGAGAGAAAGGTCTAACTTCCATTGGTTCATCCCCCCAAATGGCTGCTCTGGCTGGCGCACTGTGCTGATCCAAAGCCAGGAGCCAGGTGCTTCCTCCTGGTCTCCCATGCAGGTGCAGGGCCCAAGCACTTGGGACATCCTCCACTGTCTTCCCAGACCACAGCAGAGAGCTGGCCTGGAAGAGGAGCAACTGGGACTAGAAAGCAGTGCCCCAACTGGGACTAGAACCTGGGGTGCCGGCACCACAGGAGGAGGATTAGCCTAGTGAACCATGGTGCCAGCCTTACCATTAATCTTGAAAGTACAGGATGTCTTTGAGACACTGTCCTGATGAGCTCATGAGGCAAACTTACATTATAGGTAAATATTCTCATTGAGAATGTTCTTCCAACACCCACTCTGTGTATGTTTGAGTGTTAAAGATTTATGAAAATTGCATGATTATTCATTTTTCTGAACAGAAATCTATGTTTCTCCTAATTTGAAAAAAAACCTTTTTTCTTAGAACAAATTAAATACCTATATTAAGGCTTTCCCCTGAAATATTGAATTTCATTTGTGAATATTAAAGTGTAAGCTTTACCTATGATTTATTTATTGTGATAAATACATATGCTATATTTATTTTTCAGTGCATATTCATTTAAACACACTGGATACATGGATAATACTATATAAGAATTTCATTTAATGTGGCAAATACATTTTGAAGTAAGCACTTGAACACAGTGAATATAGTAATTGAGAATAATGGAATATAAAGAGAAAACACCATTGAAATAAATTACTACCTTCAAAAGGAAGAATGGACACAGATTTGCTAACTCGTTCATCATTTTTTGATACTCTGGACTTTAGTTGTATGTCAGTGTGATTTTTTTAAGTGAAAAATCCTTGCAACCTTGCCAAATTTGTTATTAGATATAATTTTGAATTATATAACTCTTCATTATAGAAACCTTATCATGTTCCATGCAGTACTCTTTTTTCATGTGACATTGTTTTATAGCTAAGTATATGACAGAGCTCTTTCAAAATAAAGGCATTAAAATATAATCAAGTAAGGAACAGTATCTCTAACACTCCAGGCCTTCACTGCCATGAACTTTACCAAGTTTGACATACCTCCTCACACTTAAGTCTTCTGTGTTGTAGAGGAGCCTCTCCCTCAATTGAGGGATAGTATATTCCAGAGTAGAAGGAGTTGGTTGTGTAAGTATGTGAGAGAGATGAGAATAGAGAACGGATGTCACTTAATCTAATATAAGAGTTGGAATAAAGTACAACCGTGTTGTGAAAATATGTTTTCAATATGCCATAGTCACTTCTCGGATGACATTCCATATTTATTTATGGGACAGCTTGTAAAGTGATTTCCTGGATATTATCACATTTGGCCATTTAAGGAATCTAGGAAGCTGGCAATATATAGAAAATAGAGGGATTACAACTGTTAGGTAGCAAACAAAATGACAAGGCTGTTGCCATTTACATTCCCATAGCTATCACCACACAATAGAGCTGCAGGGCAGATTAATTATGCTGTGTGGCTACTAATGGGGAGTTTAATCATAAAAACATTCTTATTCATGTTTAGTGTTTTGCAGTAAGTGCCCATGTAGGGAAGATTCCCCTTGATATTGTAATTAATATTAGGTATAAAGTAGGAAAACTTATCTTTAGGAATGCCATTGTAAATGCATAGAAACACACAAAACTTGACTACTCAAAAATACCCATGCACACTAGCCAGAAGACAAGATGTGTTTGTGTATTCCTGTGGCAACTTCCCTTCTGTTCACCCCATGTAAGACAGCTCTTTTCTAGAGAGCAGGTACTTGTACGCTTCAGGTACATTGTACAGTGCTTCAAAGTGTGGTCAAGTGAGATTTGAGCAAGGCTTCTTTTGAGTAGAGTCTTGCCAATTTGGATTCTCTATTACTTCCAAAGCTGAGTTGCCAATCCCTCAAGTAACACCAGTGTAGAATTATTATAATGATTCCAATATCTATCCTGAAAGAAACATGTTCTTACAATCAGGAGAAATGTGTAGTTTCTTCCCACTGGTGTGAAACCATTTCTCTACTTTTACATTCTAATATTGAGATCTCAAAGGGAAGTTCTTTGTGCTATAATTTTTTCTATGCTTTGGGATGGACATATCTATTATTTAATTTAAAGAACAAAACATTTGGATGTGGTGATCATTGCTGGATATCCCAATAATCTATGAGTAGCAATTGTTAATGCATGTACACTTGTGTTACATATGATTGAAAAGAAATATATTTCACTATGTACAATAGTGCTGAGGATTTTCTTTGTATACGATGGCTTCAGCAGAGCAATTTATATATTTCAATGGGTTCTTTGTCAGATCAACACAGCAAGAAATATAAATAATGAATCAGAAAAATGGGAGGCGGAGCCAAGATGGCGGAATAGTGAGGGCACGCACCGATAGTCCGGGAAAATTTAGTTTAATAAAAGGGGAGTTACGGTAGCCTCAGAAAAAAGAACCAGGAAAATATTGCAGACAAAACTCTTCTGGATCCAGTGGGCGTGAATCGGAGGACCTACTGGGAGAACAAGGTCGCCCACCGTGCGCGAAAGCCGAGCCGCAGGACTGAGCCGCGGGACCGAGCCACGGAAGCCGAGCTGCAGGAGTGAGCTGCCCAAGCTGCAGGGTCTGCGCGCAAGTGCTCGAAGGGGAGTGCAACAGCGGGGAGACTTGGGACGTCCAGGGCTCCGAGTCCACACATCGGCGCTGGAAGGGGAGCAGACCTGCGTGGAGAGCGTGGGAGCCCACAGTTCGGAACACCAGCAGCAGACTCAACACACCAGCGCTGGAACACGAGGTGAGCCGAACCTCAATAACCCGAGACACCGGCAGGCAAGTGGAGAGAGGAGACTAGAGGGAACGACCCCCCGGGGGGGGGACTTCACCAAGCTAACTGGAAGAGAGAGAGAGGGAAAAAAAAAGGTGACTGGTACGGACATGGGTTTCTCTCTCTCCGCTCACCTCTCAAGGGCGAGCAAGACAAAGAGCAGGCGCCATCTTGGACATACGTCATAAGCAGAGCGACCTCAGTTCTGCACCGGCCCTGAGCCTAGCAGAAAAACCTGACTCTGGGTGGAGCGAATTAACAGGAGATTAGGACCTAGTAAATTTGTGGTGCTACTGAACTGAGACTGTGAAAAAAGAGACGGTGGGGGAGAGAACTCACGGAATTCATGTGAGCACTCTCCAGAGACGCTACAATTCCGACTTTGGCAACCCAGTGGGAGACTGAAGGAGAATTTGAGCCCACTCTGAGGGCCGAACAGATTCCCTGTGTGGTCCTTGGGAAAGAGCTTCCGATCTCTGGCTCCTGTGGGTATATCATTTGCCTGCTAACTACCTCCAACTTCGTTCAGCTGTGCAGAATAACTTCCCTTTTGAATCAAAAAAAAAAGAGAGAGAGAGAGAGAGAGAGAGAGAGGTTTACCACGCCTAACCTGGGAGTGTCACCTTTGGCACACCAAACAGAGCTCTCAGGCCACACCCATCTCAAGCCCTAAGGCTCCATCAAAAACAGATAGTCCACATAATCTAGAGTCATAGTATAACAAGAAAAAGCACCACAGTGAAGAAACCAAATATCTCCAATATGACAAATAACAAACGCAAAAACCAAGGTAATAAAAACAAGGAAGTCACCATGAAGCCCTCAAATGAAAAAGACACCACAATTCAAGATTATGAGGATGATGAGATAGAAGAAATGCAAGAAGCAGATCTCAAAAAATTGATAAGAACATTAAGAAGTTCTCAAAAACAAATTCTTGAACTACAGAAATCCTTAATGGACAAGATAGAAAATCTCTCTCGTGAAAATGAAATATTAAGGAGGAATCAAAATGAAACGAAACAACTAGTACAACAGGAAACTGGGATAGTGACTGAAGTGAAGAATTCAATAGATCAAATGAAAAACACAATAGAGAGCCTTACAAACAGAATGGGAGAAGCAGAAGAGAGAATATCGGACTTAGAAGACAGAGAACAGGAAAGGATACAGTCAGACCAAAGAAAAGACGAGGAAATTAGAAATCTAAAACATATTGTCGGGAATCTTCAGGATACTATTAAAAAACCCAACATTCGGGTTCTAGGAGTTCCTGAAGGCATGGAGAGGGAGAAAGGATTAGAAGGCCTTTGTAGTGAGATATTAGCAGAAAATTTCCCAGGTTTGGAGAAGGACAGAGAAATCCTAGTACAGGAAGCTCACAGAACCCCTAATAAACACGACCAAAAGAGAGCCTCACCACGACACGTTGTAATTAAACTCACCACAGTGAAACATAAAGAAAAGATCCTAAAATGTGCAAGAGAGAAACGTCAGATTACTCTCAGAGGATCTCCAATCAGACTCACAGCTGACTTCTCATCAGAAACTCTACAAGCTAGGAGGGAATGGCGAGATATAGCCCAGGTACTAAGAGAGAAAAACTGCCAGCCCAGAATATTATATCCTGCAAAGCTATCATTTGTGAATGAAGGTGAAATAAAGACTTTTCATAACAAACAGAAATTGAAAGAATTTGTTGCCACTCGTCCAGCCCTGCAAAAGATGCTTAAAGATGTGTTACACACAGAAACGAAGAAACACGGACATCAATATGAAAGAAGGTAAAGGAAGGAAACCAAGGAAGGAAAGCTCACAGCAAAAGATCACAGGGAATTCAAAGCATATATTAGAACTTATCTTTGGCAAATGGCAGGGCAAAGTTACCACTTATCATTAGTCACATTGAACGTGAATGGCCTGAACTGTCCAGTTAAAAGACACCGTTTGGCTGATTGGGTTAAGGAACAAAACCCATCTATTTGCTGCTTACAAGAAACACATCTTTCCAACAAAGATCCATACAGACTGAAAGTGAAAGGCTGGAAAAAGATATACCATGCCAACAGAAATGAAAAAAGAGCAGGCGTAGCCATCTTAATATCAGACACCATAAACTTTACCACAAAAACCGTTAAGAGAGACAAAGAGGGACACTACATAATGATCAAGGGATCAATTCAACAGGAAGATATAACAATTATCAATGTATATGCACCTAACTACAGGGCACCGGTTTATCTAAAAGATTTGTTAAGGGACTTAAAGGGAGACTTAGACCCCAATACAATAGTACTGGGGGACTTCAATACTCCACTCTCAGAAATAGACAGATCAATAGGACAGAAGATCAACAGGGATACAGTAGATTTAAACGACACTATAGCCCAAATGGATCTAACAGATATATACAGAACTTTCAATCCTACAGCTAAAGATTTTACATTCTTCTCAGCAGTACATGGAACCTTCTCTAGGATTGACCACATACTAGGCCATAAAGCAAGTCTCAGCAAATACAAAAGAATTAGAATCATACCATGCAGCTTCTCAGATCATAAAGGAATGAAGTTGGAAATGAACAACTCAGGAATCCCTAGAGCATACGCAAACACATGGAGATTGAACAACATGCTCCTGAATGAACAATGGGTCATAGAATAAATCAAAAGAGAAATCAAAAATTTTCTGGAAGTCAATGAGGATAACAGCACAACATACCAAAACTTATGGGACACAGCAAAATCAGTGTTAAGAGGAAAGTTTATATCAATAGGTGCCTACATCAAGAAATTGGAAAGGCACCAAATAGATGAGCTTTCTATTCACCTCAAGGATCTAGAAAACCTACAGCAAACCAGACCCAAATCTAGTAGGAGAAGAGAAATAATTAAAATCAGAGAAGAAATCAACAGGATTGAATCAAGAAAAACATTACAAAAAATCAGCCAAACGAGGAGCTGGTTTTTTGAAAAAATAAACAAAATTGACACACCATTGGCCCAACTAACTAAAAAAAGAAGAGAAAAGACCCAAATCAATAAAATCAGAGATGAAAAAGGAAATGTAACAACAGACACCACAGAAATAAAAAGAATCATCAGAAATTACTTCAAGGACTTGTATGCCAGCAAACAGGAAAACCTATCAGAAATGGATAGATTCCTGGACACATGCAACCTACCTAAATTGAACCAGGAAGACATCGAAAACCTAAACAGACCCATAACTGAGACAGAAATTGAAACAGTAATAAAGGCCCTCCCAACAAAGAAAAGCCCAGGACCAGATGGATTCACTGCTGAATTCTACCAGACATTTAAAGAAGAACTAACTCCAATTCTTCTCAAACTATTCAGAACAATCGAAAAAGAGGGAATCCTCCCAAATTCGTTCTATGAAGCCAGCATCACCTTAATTCCTAAGCCGGGAAAAGATGCAGCATTGAAAGAGAATTACAGACCAATATCCCTGATGAACATAGACGCAAAAATCCTCAATAAAATTCTCGCCAATAGAATGCAACAACACATCAGAAAGATCATCCACCCAGACCAAGTGGGATTTATCCCTGGTATGCAGGGATGGTTTAATGTGCGCAAGACAATCAATGTGATACACCACATTAACAGACTGCAGAAGAAAAACCATATGATTATCTCAATAGATGCCGAGAAAGCATTTGATAAAATACAACACCCGTTCATGATGAAAACTCTAAGCAAACTGGGTTTGGAAGGAACATTCCTCAATACAATCAAAGCAATCTATGAAAAACCCACAGCCAACATCCTATTGAATGGGGAAAAGTTGGAAGCATGTCCACTGAGATCTGGGATCAGACAGGGATGTCCACTCTCACCACTGCTATTCAATATAGTTCTGGAGGTTCTAGCCAGAGCTATTAGGCAAGAAAAAGAAATTAAATGGATACAAATTGGGAAGGAAGAACTCAAACTATCCCTCTTTGCAGATGACATGATTCTTTATTTAGGGGACCCAAAGAACTCTACTAAGAGACTATTGGAACTCATAGAAGAGTTTGGCAAAGTAGCAGGGTATAAAATCAATGCACAAAAATCAACAGCCTTTGTATACACAGACAATGCCATGGCTGAGGAAGAACTTCTAAGATCAATCCCATTCACAATAGCTACAAAAACAATCAAATACCTTGGAATAAACTTAACCAAGGACATTAAAGATCTCTACGATGAAAATTACAAAACCTTAAAGAAAGAAATAGAAGAGGATACCAAGAAATGGAAAAATCTTCCATGCTCATGGATTGGAAGAATCAATATCATCAAAATGTCCATTCTCCCAAAAGCAATTTATAAATTCAATGCAATACCAATCAAGATACCGAAGACCTTCTTCTCAGATCTGGAAAAAATGGTGCTGAAATTTATATGGAGGCACAAGAGACCTCGAATAACTAAAGCAATCTTGTACAACAAAAACAAAGCCGGAGGCATCACAATACCAGATTTCAGGACATACTACAGGGCAGTTGTAATCAAAACAGCATGGTACTGGTACAGAAACAGATGGATAGACCAATGGAACAGAATTGAAATACCAGAAATCAACCCAAACATCTACAGCCAACTTATATTTGATCAAGGATCTAAAACTAATTCCTGGAGCAAGGACAGTCTATTCAATATATGGTGCTGGGAAAATTGGATTTCCACGTGCAGAATCATGAAGCAAGACCCCTACCTTACACCTTACACAAAAATCCACTCAACATGGATTAAAGACCTAAATCTACGACCTGACACCATCAAGTTACTAGAGAACATTGGAGAAACCCTTCAAGATATTGGCACAGGCAAAGAGTTTCTGGAAAAGACCCGGGAGGCACAGGCAGTCAAAGCCAAAATTAACTATTGGGATTGCATCAAATTGAGAAGTTTCTGTACTGCAAAAGAAACAGTCAGGAGAGTGAAGAGACAACCGACAGAATGGGAAAAAATATTTGCAAACTATGCAACAGATAAAGGGTTAATAACCAGAATCTACAAAGAGATCAAGAAACTCCACAAAAACAAAACCAACAACCCAATTAAGAGATGGGCCAAGGACCTCAATAGACATTTTTCAAAAGAGGAAATCCAAATGGCCAACAGGCACATGAAAAAATGTTCAAGGTCATTAGCAATCAGGGAAATGCAAATCAAAACCACAATGAGGTTTCACCTCACCCCAGTTAGAATGGCTCACATACAGAAATCTACCAACAACAGATGCTGGCGAGGATGTGGGGAAAAAGGGACACTAACCCACTGTTGGTGGGAATGCAAACTGGTCAAGCCACTATGGAAGTCAGTCTGGAGATCCCTCAGAAACCTGAAGATAACCCTACCATTCGACCCAGCCATCCCACTCCTTGGAATTTACCCAAAGGAATTTAAATTGGCAAACAAAAACGCGCTCTGCACCCTAATGTTTATTGCAGCTCAATTCACAATAGCTAAGACCTGGAACCAACCTAAATGCCCATCAACGGTAGACTGGATAAAGAAATTATGGGATATGTACTCTTTAGAATACTATACCGCAGTAAGAAACAACGAAATCCAGTCATTTGCAACAAAATGGAGGAATCTGGAACACATCATGCTGAGTGAAATAAGCCAGTCCCAAAGGGACAAATACCATATGTTCTCCCTGATCGGTGACAACTGACTGAACACCAAAAAGGAAACCTGTTGAAGTGGAATGGACACTATGGGAAACGGTGACTTGATCAGCATAGCCCTGTTAATGAACAACTTAATACATTATCCCTCTTAGTAGTTTTTTTTTTGTCTGTTCTACTTAATATGACTGGTTTAATTCTGTAGTTAATACACAGTTATTCTTAAGTGTTGAAATTTAACTGAAATGTGATCCCTGTTAAACATAAGAGTAGGAATAAGAGAGGGAAGAGATATATAATTTGGGACATGCTCAAGCTGACTTGCCCCAAATGGTAGAGTTAGAAAAATACCAGGGGACTCCAATTTAATCCCATCAAGGTGGCATGTACCAATGCCATCTCACTAGTCCAAGTGATCAATTTCAGTTCACAATTGATCATAATGAAAGGACTAAGAGTCAAAGGGAGCACATAAGCAAGTCTAGTACCTGCTAACACTAACCGATAGAATAAATAAAGGGGAGAGTGATCCAACATGGGAAGTGAGATACTCAGCAGACTCATAGAATGGCAGATGTCCTAAATAGCACTCTGGCCTCAGAATCAGCCCTAAAGGCATTCGGATCTGGCTGAAAAGCACATGAGAGTATTTCAGGCATGGAAAGCCAAGACACTCTGGCAAAAGATCTCTGTGAGTGAGATCTCAGTGGAAAGAACAGGTCTTCAAAGAAGGAGGTACCTTTCTCTGAAGGGAGGAGAGAACCTCCACTTTGACTATGACCTTGTCTAAACAAGATAAGAATCGGAGAACTCAGAAGGCTTCCATAGCCTTGGAAACTCATGACTGGAGCATAGGGAGATTACTGATGCCATAGACAGGAGTGTCAATTTGTAAAGTCAACAACAGGAGTCACTGTGCACTTACTCCTCATGTAGGATCTCTGTCCTTAATGTGCTGTGCATTGAGATTTAATGCTATAACGAGTACTCAAACAGTATATTTCACTTTGTGTTTCTATGGGGGGCAAACTGTTGAAATCTTTACTTAATGCATACTAAACTGATCCTCTGTAAAAAAAAAAAAAAAAAAAAAAAAGAAAAGAAAAACTATCAACTCCCAACTTGACTCTCACTGGGATTAAACATGACAATAGGTCTGATCTGATGTCATCATCATTAAAAAAAATCATCTATTATTTTTCACTTTATGTTTCTGTGTGGGAGCAAACTGTTGAAATCCTTACTTAATGTATACTAAGCTGATCTTCTGTATATTAAGATAATTGAAAGTGAATCTTGATGTGAATGGAAGGGGAGAGGGAGTGGGAAAGGGGAGGGTTGTGGGTGGGAGGGACGGTATGGGGGGGAAGCCATAGTAATCCATTATTCGTACTTTGGAAACGTATATTCATTAAATAAAAGTTAAAAAAAATGCAGGTGATGGCGGTGGATTCCCTTGCTAAAAATAAATTCCCTTGCTCTAAATCAAAAAAAAAAAAAAAGAAAAATGTTCTGAGCATTACAGTTGAACTTTAGAATACCACTCTACGTGGAGGGTGGGACTTATGCCCCAAGATGGAGACCCACCATGGGAACTTCCACCCTCATAGTAAGATGGGCAACAGACTCCACCCCAAGGTGGTGGCCCCCATGACCATCCACATACTACATGGCTGATTAATTGAGCAATGTATATTAAATCATATTTTATTATATTAGCTTGTTACTTTCACCTCTGAGCTGGATTTTATTATGTTAGTTTGTTATTTTCACCTCTGAATGAGATTTTACAATGTTATTTCCTTATTTTTCTCTCTGAGTGTGATTTTATACATTAAGCTCTATAATAGGTATAGTAGCTCTGAGATGTCAGATTAAGTGTTAAGGAAGATGATCAGAGATATAACTGGGCCAAAGCTTAGCCCTATTTACCTCCTGTCTCCCCAGGTTACAAGGTGATTTTAAAAGATTTATTTATTTATTTGACAGGTAGAGTTACAAACAGTGAGAGAGACAGACAGAATGGTCTTCCATCCAATGGTTCACCTCCCAAATGGCCACAACAGCTGGAGCTACGCTGATCCAAAGCCAGGAGTCAGGTGCCTCCTCCTGGTCTCCCATGCAGTGCAAGGGCCCAAGCACCTGGGCCATCCTCCATTGTTTTTTCTGGGCCACAGCAGAGAGCTGGACGGGAAGAGGAGCAACCAGGACTAGAATCCGGTGTCCATATGGGATGCTGGCTCTTCAGGCAGAGGATTAGCCTAGTGCACCACAGCACTGGCCCCACAAGGTGATTTAACTATGGATAGTTCTACATCTGCTCCTTTGGAGACTCCATGACAGATCTACACTTAATAATTGGGAGGCCCTTTGACTAGAAGGATTAAGAAATTATAGCTAATGCAATGTATCCATGTAAAATGCTCAAGAATAATTAAGCTCATGAAGACCTGTGTCTGTTTTTATTTTCTCAGGTCCTACAGAGACTGTAAAGCTGTATAGCTCTGCATACATTCCTACAGACTTACTTCTAAGGGTACAGTTTAAAACTTGATATGGGATCGCAAAACCCCTCGGGCTAGATGGTAATGCTAACATCTTAAGTTTTAAAGTGATCCTGTCTATAGGATTAAGTATTAACTGCTAATAGTAAATAAAATTAAAGAGGAGTGAATGCTCCAATATGGGAGGGAGTCCTTACAGCAGACTCACAGAGTGGCAATCTCCTTAAGTAACACTCAGTGACCTCAAAATCACCCCTGAAGGCATTCTGGTCTGGCTAGAAAGCCCACAAGAGCATTTCAGGCATGGAAATCCAGGGCACTCATGGAAAAAGTGTCCCTATGTGGAGAACCTCCCTGGGTGAGACCCCAGTGGAAAGGAGTGGTCATCAAAGTAGAATGTACTTTTCTCCAGAGGGAGGAGAGGACTTCCACTTTGCTTATGGCCTTGTCTGAATACTGATGGAGTTTGTGGAACTCAAAAGGCTTCCATGGCCTAGGCAGCTTATGTCAAGAGCCTTGGGTGATCACTGATGTCACACATAAGAGTGTTAATTGTTAAATTAACAACAGGAGTCACTGTGTACTAACTTCCCATGTAGGACCTCTGTTCTCAAAAGAGCTACATTATTAACATTAATGGTAAAAACTTAACTCCAAAAATTTACTTTGTGCTATTGTGTGATATTATTCATCATAAGTTCTAGCTGTGGCTAAGTGTCAGGCTCCATTGCCTGTATTCTTAGGTATTTATTTAAAGTTTATCAAGTGCCTCAAATGTAAAATCTTGGATACATGTCTCTCTGTGAAATTTCTGTCTCATATGTTTTAATATAGGGTCAGCTATTTAAAAGCAGCTGGGGAGATTTCTGAGAATGACAAAATTCTGTGGAATTTGGATTCCAAGATTTGAATTCCAAGCTTTTGTATATAGCTTTAAAGAGGTCCTGATGCAGACTCTGTACTGAAAAGTGTAGCTGCTAAAGTTGTTCCAGAGAACTAAGGAGTGTCTAACTAAAAGCTCCGGTATTGGGAACTGCTGATGACAGGATTCTATGGAATTTGGATTCCAAGATTTGGATTCCATGCTTTTGTATATAGCTTTAAAGAGGCCCTGATGCAGACTCTGTACTGAAAAATATAGCAACAAAAGTTGTTATGGATTCCAGGATTTGGATTCTAAGCTGTGTGTTTGCTTAAAAAGCCTCTGACATAGACACAATGTGCTGGGCATGGGAGCTACAAAAGCTGTTACAAGGAATCAAGGCGTTTTTAACAAAAACTCCAACATTAACAATTCCTGAGCAAACCATTCATAAGATTCTCTTCAGATCAGTTTCAGCTTAAGTGAAAGGGACCTTACCAGGTGATATTGAGCATGACTACCTCCGTTAAATTAGGATTAAACTTCTGCCTCTTACATATTCACAGGTGAATGCAAAAGACATGCTTGATTATTCTTGTAAGCCAATCAGAGACCTTAGTACCTCTTCAAAGCAATAAGGATAAGTAAAGTTTTGCCTCTGTCACATCAAGGCTGCTGTACCTTAAGGCAAAAATGCTGTACCTGCATTTCTTCATTATCTCTGGGAACTGTTATTGATAATAAAGCTACCTAATGAGTTATGCTATTATAATTCTCTATACTCAAGCTAAATGGGTTATAATCTACATAAGGGTAACCTATCACTACCCACTATCTGGGAATCTGAAAAATACATTGTTTTCATCTTAAGGGGCACCCCACTTATAATTGGTTTTGTTCCAGTTTTGTTTATGCTAATCAGCAAACATATGTTTCAGAACTCAACTTCTGGGAGTAACTGACCTTGCAGGGGACACAGACATTGGCAATGACCAAGACTGCTCCCGCTCACAAAGCGAATTTGTTAGGTAGGCTATGCAGAGAATTCCAGACCCATAGGCAGGGCCTGCACTATGCCCCCATAAGCAGGAAGCATTTACAGAAGAGATAATTCTACACCTATCAACTTCCCTTAGGATTAAGGGATGAAGTCTCTGAGGGGGAAATGAAGTAGACAGGCATACAGGTTAAAATTGATTAGGCTTGTGAGCTGGAAGACCATGCCTTTGCCATGCCCCTGTGTGACCTCATGCCCTTACCTGGCCACATCTGAGCACCCACTGGCCAATCAGGTTAATTAGCCACTCCCCTTTGATAATGGATTAAAAATCTGTGACACAGTGTATCTATCCCCCCTTTTATTCCTTTTTGTCACCCTGGCCTCTTGCCAGTAGGGGGCTGGCTGTAGCCCTGTGCCTTCAGGGCACATGGCCTTCAGGCCAACCTGCCCTATGCTTCCTGGCCTGGATGCTCTTCCACGTGGCTGGTTCCTGGTACTTGGTATGAACGTAGATCTATCTCTCTCCTATAAATAAAGCCTTCACTCTCCTATGCATCTTTCACACTAAATAAAAGCTTAAAATGTAAAAAAAAAAAATAGAATACCACTCTAAATACTAGTGTCTGATCATTAGCATCACTTGTGAAAGAAGTAATCCTATCCTCTTAGACTCATCAAACTTCTCTCTTAACGTGTTCTCACTATCCAACATTGTATAACAGCTTTTGAACACCAGGATTTCATTTTTTTGAAATAGTAATGTGTGGCAGTCTTGAGTGTGATGGAACAGGTTATTAGGTGCTTCAGGTAGCCAGTTGTTAAATTTTCCAGAAGTTCAAGAGCTGTTTGATGTCATCTTAGCTTTCAGCTTTGAAATTCCCTCTGTGCAGGGAACATGTCCCATGGAACGTGGCCAATTGTACAAGTCAGAGCAATTTCCCCATTCTGCACCACACAAATTAGTTTTAAATAAAGAGGATTCTGAAATTTCTTTAGTGAGTGATGATCAAAATTCTAGACGTGTTTTTATATATGTACCAAAAAACTTGCATACATTTGACTAAATTCATCTGTGATAAATGATGATTCAATTTAAAACATTTAAAATATTTAAACTATAAATCTGAGAGGATTTCAAAAGGTTCATGGAAAATGGAATTAAAGTGTAATTTTATTTTGGGGTACAAAAGATTTGGAGCCATGCATGTTGGAAATCTTTAAAGTTCATGAAAATTGCATATTATTTAAAAAGTGTATATAGTTTTAAAAGTTCTTCACACTGACATAAACTTAACTTTTTAAAAAACATTTATTTGAGAGGTAGAGGTGATTATATCAATATATTTAAATTACACTAGATAGCAATTATAAACATTCAAGGTTATTTTGTATACAATGATTAACAACAAAATTTCTCTTCATATTTCTCTATAGCTAAGGCTGCTCAGAAAGATATTTTAAATATAGTGAGTTTCAAATGTACGCTTACTTTCTTCAGATTAGGAAGTTATCATGCATTTAAAATAAATGCTATTGAAAATAAATTACATAGAAAAAGTACTTTTTCAGATTATAATTTTACTTTTTTAAAATATTTATATATTTACTTGAGAAGCAGAGTTACAGACAGAGAGAGAGAGAGGTCTTCCATTGCTGGTTCACTCCCCAAATGCCTGCAATGGTTGGAGATGGGCAGATCCAAAGCCAGGAGCTTCTTCCAGGTCTCCCATGCAAGTGCATGAGAGCACTTGGGCCATCTCCTGCTGCCTTCCAAGGCCACAGAGCTTGTTCGGAAGTGGAGCAGCTGGGACATGAACTGGTGTTTTGGGATGCTGGTGCTGCAGAAGGAGACTGTGTCACAACCCAGAAACTTATCTTTTAATTTCATTTTCCCTGAATTATTTGCACACATACATAAAATATATATAAACATTTTTTAGTTTGACTTACTTTGAAAGTAGATGACAATGTCATTAAATTATGTTTAAAAACTGACTTATGCTTCAGTTTGAGGAGTTTTTAGTAACAGAGCTATAAAAAGATAGTATGAGAGAAGTAAAAGCACTCAGACCTGCTAAAACACTTTTATTTCTTAAAAGCAAGCATACTTAACCCTAACTGATGGGCCAAAGGAATTGTGAGCACAGCCACGTTTTTAAAAATATGTATTAGTAGAAAGAGCATCACCTCCTTTATAAAATGAATTTCATTTTTTTAAGAAAAGAAAGATGCATTTTACTAAATGCTACATGTCAAGTGACGGTGAAGTGATTTAAGTGGAATTAAAATACCAGTAAATGTGTCAGTAAAAATTTCAGTTGAGGGGCCAGCATTTTGGTGCGACAGGTTAGGCTGCCACCTGCAAAGCCTGCATTCCATTTGAACCCCAGTTTGAGTCATGGCTGCTCTTCTTCCAGTCCAGCTCCCTGCTAATGTGCCTTAGAAAACAGCAGAAGATGGTCCAAGTCCTTGGGTCCCACCTGCTCCCCACATGGGAAACTTGGATGGAGTTCCAGGCTCTTAGCTTTGGCCTGGCCCAACCACTGAGGGGAGTGAACCATTTCCTGAGTGAATCAGCAGATGGAATATGTCTTTTTCCTTATCTTTCCGTCTCTCTGTCACTCTACCTTTCAAAAAAACTAAGGTAAATCCTTAAAAATTGTTTTCAGTTAATTAAATCTCACTCATGGTACATTTTATTTGATATTATCAATAGTAAGTATTATTACTAAACTTATTTTCTATCTCCCACATCTGTACTTTAAATTCTCTCAATTTTCTGTTTGCAACAATCATGCATCGATTCTATAGATTAGGAATCTGAACTTGAAAAGAGAATTGGCTTAGAAGACCATGGAAGTGGCAAATTGCAATGATTTTCAACTCAAGTCTTCAGGTGTCAAACCTTCTGCTATTTTCCCCAAGTCATTCTTCTTTTCTGAATCTGTAAATGTTTTAAGCAAAAATATGCCCATTACAAACTAATTTTAACCAGAGTTCCGGTTAATCAGTGCAAAACTTTAAAAACATGTGCAGCTACTAAGATTTATTTTCTACTCTGACAGTTATTGCCATATGAAACAAATGATGTGCTTCACTCGTGTTTCTGTGTGCTGTGTGTATGCAAGGGTAGGAATGCTGGTAAATAACATTTAGGAACAAATCATGTCCCTTTTTGAGAGTGCCAGCTTACATGTTAAGTACAAGAAAAATGTACAATCCCAGTTCATTTCCCCCCTCAGTGTAATGAAATGCTATCTTCTATCTAGTATATAATTCTAAAAACTTATTAAATATTTCAAAAGTTATGAGCCATGATATATGACATATGAAAAAATACCAAAGTATGGGTTTGGATGGAGTGCCTTGATCCAATACACAATTAGTACCCTTGGATTATCTGCAAGGTGAAATCTTCAGATTCACATAAGCTTACTTACATTCACATAAACTTACTCATATGCCATTTGGGAGAAATTAGAAGTAGGTGTAGAAATTTTTTTTTGTATCTAATCTAAAATTTGGCTTTTAAAAAATATATCAGATTTTAGTTAAAGCTACCATCCTAGGAAAATTTGTTTAACATAATATTCAGGTTAGTCTCTGAAATGCATACATAATAACAGAATTAAAATTCCTGTTTAAAATTTTAATTTATTTGTTTATTTGAAAGGTAAAGAGAATGAGAGAGACTTACCATTTGTTGATACACTTACAAATGCTTACAGTAGCCATGGCTGGATCAAACCAAAGCCTCAAGCTAGGAATTTAAACTCCATCTCCCATGTAGGAGACAGGGCCCCAAGCACATGGGGCTGCCTCCCAGCATAGGAGTCAGAAGAAGCTGAAATTGGAGGCAGCGCCAGGTCTTGAACTCAAGCCCTCCAATATGCAGTGTGGGTGTCCCAAGCAGCTTCTTAACTGCTTAACAAAATACCCACTTCATGGTATTATCATTGCTATTTCCCATAAATTGATTTAGCAAAGAAAAAGGTTATGTATCCCAAAGTATTAACCCTTAACGCATGATAGCTTGATAGTACCCCAAGACTACTATTTATAATTATTTATGGTTAATTTTAAGTCACTTCTATCCAAAACTTGATTGTAAGGTATACTTCTAGATAGGTAGTATATCATATTAATCTGTGTATTTCATAGTACATTGCACAGCAAACTACTCATGATTGTCACATGTCACATATGTCACATATCACACTTTCACCATAGGGTATACGCTATGTGTACACATTTCTAAAAGGGACAATAGTATCAAATGGTATTTAAAAGATACTTTATTTTTGAGTTTCCTATTTCAGCAAGATAGTCGATTCCCCATTCCCCCTTCTCCACGCACATAAGCCAATCCTACACTCACTGCCTTTCATAGCCTCCTTTGTTCAAGAAATGCACTAGGATCGGCGCCTCTGACCTCACCTTCTTCTTTCTCTTCTAGAAAGGCATTTATGCACCACATGCAAGCCTCTTCTGCTGTTATTCATTATCATTGCTACTGTATCCATTCTGCCTTCACCAGTCTTGTTACCAACCTTCTTTGCTTGTGTACTCTGCACAGGCTAGGCCAGCAATTCTTCACATTTTACACTCAGAAATTTTTTGATGATCATTTCATTCCTCTCATAGGATCTCACATTCAGTATGTTTTTTTTTTTTTTTGACAGGCAGAGTTAGACAGAAAGAGACAGAGAGAAAGAGAGAGAGAGAGAAAGGTCTTCTTTCTATTGGTTCACCACCTAGATGGCTGCTACGGCCGGCACGCTGTACCTATCTAAAGCCAGGAGCCAGGTACTTCCTCCTAGTTTCCCATGTGGGTACAGGGCCCAAGGACTTGGGCCATCCTCCACTGCCTTCTCGGGCCACAGCAGAGAGCTGGACTGGAAGAGGAGCAACCAGGACAGAATCTGGCACCCCAACCAGGACTAGAACCCGGGGTGCCGGCACCGCAGGCAGAAGATTAGCCTAGTGAGCCATGGCGCTGGCCTCAGTATGTTTTCTAAGTAAATGTCACTTAATGTTTTCTTCTCTCTCTCTCTCCTCCCTCCTGCACAAGTCTCTCCCTATATAAAGTAATAGTAATAATGATGAAGAAGACAATGGAGATATGATTTACACAGTTCGGGAAGAGGAAGCCTTTCTTTGTCATTTGCATGTTATTTTGCTCAAACATGTTTACATCAGAGCTTCCCTGTTATTTGAGGAAATCATTATGTTGTACAACAAGTTGACTTTATTGCAGAGCACTGGTTTTCTCTTTGGCTGATTTTACTTTTTTGGAAAGCAAGTACTACTTAGTCAATGTGAACAGAATTCTATCTGTGAAGGGTATTTAAGCAGTGTCCTACAAATGGAACTTCTATGATTTTTGACTTCTCATATTGGGGAAGTCCTTTTAGAAAAGCAGTCAGAAATGTGTTGCAGAAGATTCACCCAAAGACTATGATCTTTCTTGCCAGTGCCACTGCAACAGGGAATGATCACAAGACATTTCTTTCCAGCAGCAGATGCAAGGAAACTGCTGTATAATACATGAGCTGGAAACTCAGGTTGTCTCAGATTTTAAGATTATCTTTATATCATTACTTTTATGTATTGTTTATTTTTATTATTTACAGTTTCTACTGTGAAGGCAAGTGAAATAAATAGGTAGATTATTGACTTTTAATCATCCAGAAATAAAAAAGAAATACCTGAGCTATTTGTTTCTCAAACCCTGCAAATGAAGAAAATTATACTTCCTAGTAAATAATAAAGGCATAATATTTTAAAGAATGGGCTAAGGAATGTTTTTAGTAAATTTTGTCTTGATTAAAATCATTTAAGAGTACAAGTTATAGTATTTTGTATGTTCTAACATTTAGGCATGATGTGATTCTTCTTAGTAAATCCAAGTATCTGTTTACTGGGACTCTTTAAAGGAGAAGAAACACACACACACACATCCTGACACACATACTCTCACATTCATACACACTCATATACACAGTCACCCATACTTACACACTTACACATGCACACCCTCACGCACACACTCATATACATGCTCACCCATACTTACACAGTCACACACAAATCACATGCATACTCTCACAGTCACACATACGCACTCACTCATACACACACCCATACACACACTCACTCATACTTAGTCACTCACACACAATTATACTATCTGATTCTAGTTAATTGGGCAGACTAGGATTAGTTATATTTCATCCAACTTTCCAAAAAAACCTTTCAGAGGGAAAAAATTCATCTCTGGATGCCACTGGGCCTTGGAAATCATAGCTACACCTTCTGTTTCATTGTGGGCTGGCAGAAAATAACATACAGCTCCTTGTAGGAGCTCAGCTATTTTTCACTGTGAATTAGAACACACTTATCCATTGTGTGAATTCTTTTTTTTTTTTTTTTGACAGGCAGAGTGGACAGTGAGAGAGAGAGAGACAGAGAGAAAGGTCTTCCTTTGCTGTTGGTTCACCCTCCAATGGCCACCATGGCTGGCATGCTGCAGCTGGTGCACCATGCTGATCCGATGGCAGGAGCCAGGTATTTCTCCTGGTCTCCCATGGGGTGCAGGGCCCAAGGACTTGGGCCATCCTCCACTGCACTCCCTGGCCACAGCAGAGAGCTGGCCTGGAAGAGGGGCAACTGGGACAGAATTTGGCACCCTGATCGGGACTAGAACCCGGTATGCTGGCCCCGCAAGGTGGAGGATTAGCCTAGTGAGCTGCGGTGCCGGCCCCATTGTGTGAATTCTAAACTTCTTACATTTTAGACTGAGCTCCATTTTAAGAACAAACTTTTCCTATTTTTTTCAAAGTTTTCTAATTCTTCATTGTATTAAATGTATTATTTCCAAATACTAAGGCCTTAGGCTACAGTCCTCTCTTAAAGGTTAGAGTTTACAATTAATTATTGAATCCTACAATATGTGGGCATTTATCTAAATTATTTACTTAAGTTAACCATCTTCACATGAATTCTGGGTTAAAGGTCAGGAAACGAAAGAAGTAGGGTTGAATAAGCAGGTGAGCGGCAGAGGTTGTGCTCTTAACATCAGATGAATGTGGCTTCTTGGGTAACCAAGAGTCTGCTTGTGTGTCTTAGTTATCATAGCAATACTTAAGTTATCATAAAAATACTTAGTATCATAATTAAATAGAGGTATTTTCTAATTCTTCTGTTTTTAATTTCAAAGATTTATTTATTTATTTGAAAGGCAGAGCTATATAGAGAGGGAGAGAAACTAGAAAAAGGATCTTCCATCCACAGGTTTAATCCTTGAATGGCCACAATGGCCAGGGCTGAGCCAGGCTGAATTAAGAAGCCCGATCTCCATCTGGGTCTCCCACATGGCGGCAGGGACCCAAGTTCTTGGCTCTACTGCTTTCCAACAAGCTCCCTGCTAATTCTATTGGGAAAGTAGCAGAAGAATGCAGATGGAGTTCCTGGCTCTTGGCTTTGGTTGACCCAGCCCAAGACCTTTGTGGTCATTTGGGGAGTGAACCAGTGGGTGGAGGATCTCTCTCTCTGTCTCTCCTTCTCACTTTATCAATTGCTCTGCCTTTCAAATAAATAAATAATGCTTAAAAAATGGAGAATCATTCTGTTCATACTTAGACCTCAAGCCTGTGTGTTAAGAACTTACTAAATTTCATATCTAAAATTGTTTTCTAGAGAGGATTTTGTCCATCTTATTATAATATCATATGATGAGTGGTTATATACAGTTCATGTTTTGTAAGGAGAAAATTTGACACATCTCCAATTAGGTCATCAGTTGTTTGAAGGCAGATTGGAAAACCAAGGAATGTGTTGCGCATGATGGAGGTGAGAGTATTTTACTGCTTCTACTCTCCATTTGTCCCAAGACTAGCACAGCACTTGGGAAAGCAGTAACTCAGCCATGATGAATACAGTAAATCACATGATTACATATATTTGAATGAATGAGTTGGTACTAATTTTTTTCAGATCCCAAGAAGGAAATTACAAGTCTGAAGTCAACAGCAAACCCAGGAAGGAAAGGACAACATTTACCAAGAGCAAATCCAAGGACTAGAAGCAGAATTTGCCCATCACAACTATGTGACTAGACTGAGGAGATACAAGATAGCAGAGAATCTGGATCTCACCAAAAGACAGGTAAAGCTGGGCATTGCCAGGGATTGTTTTCATTGCTTTGGTTCAATAACCCTCTTGTACCATTTTTTAAATATCTGGAATCATTGTTCTTAATTATCAAAAGGAAGAAAGGTGTGCTATTTAATGATTAAGTATTTTTACCCAGCAAAATGAAAAAATCAAAAATCAGTGAGTGATTTTATGGGGGAAAAAACCCTACATTTATTGAGTTTAAAGAAGAATTCTGTGTTCTGCAATAACGTTCTTTCTGTATTCGTTGGTGGTGAGGAGGTGTGTGTGAAAATATTTATTTGACATAATGATGGAATGTGGTGAGGAATTTTGTATCCTTTCAAAATCTCCTATTTGGCATGTTAGAAAGTTGACAACCCCCGAGTAGTTTCCTGTATTGGTCAGAATAGGGTATGTTATGTTGCGCTAACACATTAGCTTCCAAGCCTCAATGGCATGATACAAAAATGCTCATTTGCTCACTCTCCATACTGAGTCTCCTAAGTCCAGGCTTCCAAATAAACACTCCCAGCATGGTGGCTCTCTAGCATCTCCACACACAATGTCATTGGGAACCACGGAAGGTGAGCAGTCGTTGCGAGTTCATGCACTGGCCCTTGAATGCTTGCATGGCCATGACCCGCATTAATGTTTCAGGTTCAGAAATCATCAAATGGTGCAACGTAAAGGAAATGATGGAATACAAGGGCACGTAGACCACTCATGAATATTTTTGTCCCATTACTCCAAATATTTTTGAAATTATGCTGGTCTTGGTAATGCAAAATTCTGCTACTAACTCAGAGAACACTTTGGGATTATTAAAAATTTGTGGATCTCAAATAGTAAGACCTAAAGAGTACTATTACATTAATTTTGTATTAATTACTTCTTGATCCCCTTCTTGAATTTTATTTGGATGACAAATGGTCTCCTCTTATGATGCTCCCAGCACACTCTTTGTAAGGGCTGTGACTTGCCCTGGGAGAATCTAGCTGACTTACGGTTACCAGTTGTTCAGCTTCAGATACACATTCCTGAAAGTCAAATGCAAAGATCTTTACGGACAGTGCAGTTATTATTGGCACTTGGAGGGCTGGAGTCTTATTTCCTCTTTCACTGTACACACCTCCTCTGGGATCCCACTGGAACCAAGGAAATATCAACAGGGTGCAGACATATGAATGCATATCTTAGGCGAGCAAACTGTTCATCTAATTTCTTAAATCATCTTCTTTCCTCTGTTAATTTTACATCTCAACCCTGTTAGGTTACTTCTGGGTGGGGAAAATGCATATAGGAACACTTTCATGTGTTTTTATACATTGCCAGTTTGTGTTTTATTAATCATGACTAGTACCTAACTTATGGAGCATAACATTTCCTTCCCTTGAACTTCACAAAGTTCCATCTATAAGTGTACAGCTTATGGCATGCAAGAAAGCCTGTTCCAAAATCTATATCATCAGACAATAGTTTCACTATGTTTTCATTTCTAAAAAATTGTTTACTTAAAAATTTATATACTTATTTGAGAGGCAGAGAGAAAGAGAGGGGGCATTTGTTTTATTGTTTTTTTAATTTCTAAGAAATTATTATTTATTTACTTATTTGAGAGCAGAGAGTGAGAGAGAGAGGGGATACAACTATTGCTTGCTCATACCCCAAGTGCACATGATGATCCTCGGCTCGGGGATGAAGCTGGGAGCCAAGAATCCAATCCAGGTCTCCCTTGTGAGTAGTAAGGAACTCGTTGACTGAGGCTACCACAGTGGCATCCCAGGATCTATGTTAGCAGGAAGCTGGAGCCAGGAGCTGAGCTGAACCCAGCATGGAATGCAACCAACCAACATCATAACTGCTAGACCAAAACCTATCCTGTGTTTTTCTCTTGTTTAATTATTTCTTTAACTGGGAACAGGACAATAGGCAGGGGGAACCACAAATTTCTGTCATTATAGAGAGACAGTGAACTCCAGGAAAGCTAACTGTGTTTTATATAATACATGAAGGAAGATGGAAATTGGAGTTTGCTTCCAGTGTTCGTAATGATGGCTGTAATACTGAGCCTTCAGTGAAGAACAAAGTAGAAACTCTATGTTTACTAACCTGGGGATCTTGGTTTTCCCCAGCTATCTAGGCATTCAACAGGTTTCACTTTTGTATGAGTGTAATTCCTTTTGAAAAGTAATTCTATAAGCCTAGTTTGAGAGGTTTTGAAGGTATTTGGATATTTTTTCTTTTTTTTCTTAAATGACTTAACACTATTGAAAAATAATGATATGTAAATATGATATATCTACATATGTACACATACATGCACACACAACTTTATTCACTTCTTTGAAGTCCCTTTTCAATGCCATGATCTTAAGCCAATGCTGTATAATAAACCACTCTACACATTGCTTAATGGATACCGAGCTGTAATTCACTCACAATCTTGTGCATCAGATTTGGACTGGAATTACGTGGCCAGTTTTATTGCCAGCAGTACCTGCCTTCCTCATGAATCTGCACTTGGCTGATGGGTTGACTATGAGCTGACTGGGCCTCCACTAAAACAATGCATTTCTGTTGTGTGTGTTTCCATCTTCTACCAGGATAGGCTGGAATCCCAACCTTCAGGTGGTTGTAGAAGCATTTCCAGGAGCTCTGAGAGGGAAAGCTGCAACATGGAAGGTTTCTCAAGTCTTTGCTTGGATCATATTTGCTAATTTAGTTTCATTGTCCAGAGAAAGTCATACAATCAAACTCAGTGTGGACAGGAGAAGGAGATTATGTCATTGCCAGACATTCTTAGAATAATCTAAGCATGGCCTTGGTGGAAAAAACAAACAAACAGCAAAACACTTGAGTAATAATTACGTTTTCAAAGAACTGAACAGTTGATATTATGCAGATTATATTTATTCCACAAATATTTAGGTGCAGTTTTGCAAGATAATATGAAAAGGAGATGAATGTGGGTGGAATGTAAATTCCCAATTAAAAGTAAGTCCTCAGGGTTCCTCAGAAAGAATTCAATTGTTATGCAAAACACTAATTAGAATTCTGAGATTTGCCATTCAGAATTGTGCTTTGTTAGGTAAGTAACAATCTTTTCAAGACACAACATGGAGATTAAAATTGCATGCTCTTTCTTTTCCTTAGAATTCTATATTATAATGCATATGAAAGAGTTCTTAGCATAAAGTACAAAAACCTAACCATCAACCACAGGAGGAAAATCTTTGATATACATGTCAACTAATTATTTTATAATACAAATATACATTGAGCCAGGTGTTAGATGTAAAATATTGTTACATTAAGCTAGAAAAGTAACTTCCTGAACACACAGAAGAGGCAAAAACTGAACTAGTAACAACACTGTGGTCAGCATTGGATGTCACAAGAGAAGAATGACAGGATCATATACGAATATGTTCCTGGTTTCATCAAATGTAAATTTATTCTTATCCTTCTGCACCTGTACAGCATCTTAAGATTCTAAAGGCTTTACTTTTATTCTCTGGGCTGAATTTTACTGTGCTGAACTTATCAGAAGAATTATTGTAGATTTCAACCATCAATTTTTCTATTATTAGTGACCCAAAGATGTATTTCTCCAAAATGCCAGGGCTTTCATCCAGTAAAATATTTTCAATTTATTTTCTGAAGATTGGGCTCTTAAAGTTATAGACATAGAGTTATATACAGAATTCTACCTTCTTAAATTGGGAAGCTGCCTGTCCTAGTCCATTGGGGTTGCCAGAGCAAAATCCCATAGACTGGATGGTTTACAGACAGCATGAACTAGTTGCTCACAGCTGAAGACTGGGATCAAGGTTAAGACACCAGCAGAGTTCCTGTCTGATGAGGGCCTGCTTCTTCCTGGACAGCAACCGTCTCACATGGGT
Source organism: Oryctolagus cuniculus (assembly GCF_051225735.1). Taxonomy (NCBI): domain Eukaryota; kingdom Metazoa; phylum Chordata; class Mammalia; order Lagomorpha; family Leporidae; genus Oryctolagus; species Oryctolagus cuniculus. Next base: position 26,628,629 of record NC_142885.1, read on the forward strand.
GAGAGGTTTGGCTGAGCTCTCTGGGGCCTGTTCTACAAGGCACCCAGCCCAATCACAAGCGCTCTGCCCACATGAACTAATCACTCTCAAAAGTCCTTATTTTTTCAAAAATAATTTTTTGAAAGGCAGAGAGAGAGAGAGAGAGAGAGAGAGAGAGAGAGGAGAGAGAGAAGTAGAGAGAAATAGGGTGATCTTCCATCTGCTGGTTCACTCTCCAAATGGTCACAGCTGCCTCAGGCTGGTCCAGACTGAAGCGAGGAGTCCAGGACTCCATTTAGGTCTCCTGTGTGGGTGGGTGGCAGAGCCCAAGAACTTGGGCCATCTTCTGCTGCTTTCCCAGGCCCTTCAGCAGGGAGCTGAATTGGAAGTAGAGCAGCTGGGATTTGAACTTGAGCTCAGATGGGGTGACAGTGTTGCAGGCAGATGCTTAGCCCACTGCACCAGTGTGTGGGTCTCAGACCTCACTTTTAATGTGGTCACTTTCACAGACAGGATTCTAACATTTGGAGTTTGGAAGGTACAAATGTTCAAACTACAGTATAGCTATTCAATTACTTTAATTTTTCACTAATGCCATGCATGCTTATCATGTAATCCTCATCTTGGTCTTGAGTGATACTGTTTTGCAGGATTTCCACATATTAAATGCTCTAACTAAAGGGTGCAAGATCTCTCTCTTTCCTTCTCCATAACTCTGACTTTCAAATAAATTAACAAATCTTTAAAAAATCTAACTACATATATGCATTCTTTTCACTTGCATTCTTCAATGCACACTTTGAAATACTGTGATTTAGTACAGGAACTTACACATACTCACAAAGGAATATTGTATCAAACCTCATACTGATCAATGTTTTCCTTCACTTAAATAGGATCCTCTAAATCTAACAAATGCTTGTCTTGACTTTGCCAAAGCTTTTCAAGATGTAAGTACAAAGAAATTCTATCCTGCAAATGGGAAAAACAATAAGTGTTAACTCATCTAGCTCCATGGTAGGATTGTTTAAGAGAAATAATTTTCTCTTAAATGACAACTGACTTAAAAATCAAAACTAGTCTTCGACATGTTTTCATACGTAACTTTATTGTGATTACCTATGAAACATCCATTTCTATAACTGATGTCATTTTTAGCTACCTCTACCTTATTTATTGAATGCATTTCATAATAAGCCTTATGCATGTCATCCTGAAGGCTTGCAATCCTTGGGTCTCATTTTAGAAAAAAACCTAAGATGTACAATTTGGGACATGCTCAAGCTGACTTGCCCCAAATGGTAGAGTTAGATACATACCAGGGGACTCCAATTTAAGCCCATCAAGGTGGCATGTACCAATGTCATCTCACTAGTTCAAGTGATCAATTTCAGTTCACAATTGATCATAATGAAAGGACTAAGAGTCAAAGGGAGCACATAAACAAGTCTAGTACCTGCTAACACTAACCGATAGAATAAATAAAGGGGAGAGTGATCCAACATGTGAAGCGAGATACTCAGCAGACTCATAGAATGGCGGATATCCTAAACAGAACTCTGGCCCAGATTCAGCCCTAAAGGCATTCAGATCTGGCTGAAAAGCCCATGAGAGTATTTCAGGCATGGAAAGCCAAGACACTCTGGAAAAAAAAAAAAAAAACCTAAATGAAAGATCTCTGTGAGTGAGATCCCAGTGGAAAGAACAGGTCTTCAAAGAAGGAGGTACCTTTCTCTGAAGGGAGGAGAGAACCTCCACTTTGACTATGACCTTGTCTAAACAAGATAAGAGTCGGAGAACTCAAGGGGCTTCCATAGCCTTGGAAACTCATGACTGGTGCATAGGGAGGTTACTGATGCCATAAACAGGAGTGTCAGTTTGTAAAGTCAACAACAGGAGTCACTGTGCACTTACTCCTCATGTAGGATCTCTGTCCTGGATGTGCTGTACATTGAGGCTTAATGCTATAACGAGTACTCAAACAGTATATTTCACTTTGTGTTTCTATGGGGGTGCAAACTGTTGAAATCTTTACTTAATGTATACTAAACTGATCTTCTGTAAAAAAAAAAAAAAAAGAAAAAAAGAAAAAAGAAATTATCAATTCCCAACTTGAGTCTCACTGTGTTTAACATGACAATAGGTCTGATCTGATTTAATCATCATTTAAAAAAATCATCTATTATTTTTCACTTTATGTTTCTGTGTGGGAGCAAACTGTTGAAATCTTTACTTAATGTATGCTAAACTGATCTTCTGTATATAAAGAGAATCAAAAATGTATCCTCATTTGAATGGAAAGGAGAGGGAGTGGGAAAGGGGAGGGTTGCGGGTGGGAGGGACGTTATGGGGGGGAAGCCATTGTAATCCATAAGCTGTACTTTGGAAATTTATATTCATTAAATAAAAGTTTAAAAAAAAATAGTGGTTGTGAAATTTCTCAAAGAAGGCAGACTCTTAAATGGTGTCTTCTTCCATAATCCACCTGGTCAACCAGGAAGAAAACAAGTGGCTCGTATTGAAAACCAGCTCCACTAAAAATGCTAACCTTAGAGCAAAGATGACATTCAAGTCTTTTAATTCTAAAGCTGTGTTGTGGAGCAGTTATCACTGCAGTCACTCTCCAGCTTCTAACTCAAAGCTTCCAGTTTATGACCTATCCTCCCACATCCCCAAGAGCCACGGCTAATAATCTGCAATTGGCAGGGCCACTTAGAATATTTTGAAGAGCCAGTCTGTCTAAAGATCCTCCTGTGCCAAGGTATTTTCAAGTCTGATGAGCTTATTCTGGCTTTTTTTTTTTTCATCCAGATAAGCTTGGAGAAGTCTCCTGCCAGATATCTGGTATCTGACAGGGGGAAGAAAGAGAAAACAGCTGCATGGGAATTTAACAGGGAGTGGTAAAAAGGACATTTTTACAGAGTGAAGGCTGCCAAATGTTGAAGTAGTGGGAGATCCTGCCACTTCACAAAATCTTTTCCACAGTGCTAATCAAAGGTGCAATATTGTGGATTTTTAAAGCAGCTAAAATGAGTGGAATAAACATACTGAGAACTCAATACCTCTGCCAAGATAAATGGAAAATCCCCACCTTGTTGGATTATACTCCATTAGCAGTAATAAGAAGGATTATGTTTTGTTTGCTACTCGTAAATCATTCAGTGGCTCAATGCCAAGTATTTTCAACATAGCCATCCACTTTTTTTTGGATGAGTATAAAAAAGGAAATAATTTTGTACACCACATAAACAGTGGGTTTGTCTTTTGCACATTTTTAACAGAATTTTTCCCATTCTAGATTTATTTATGTAAATTACTATGAAAACACTTAGTTTAATCGATTTTGTTTCTGTGAGCCACCATATTGTCTGTTCAACTGTTCTGAGATGGCGTTTCTTACCAATGATTTTATAATAGTGCTTCTTTCTTTGGATCAGTATTTAACACTTACCTGGAGTAAAAGTCAGTTGCTTCTTTTGTGTAGGTTCCACATACACAAAAAGCTTATGGTAAGTAAAAAAATCATTTAAGAAATAGTAACATTAAAGACAGATCTGGCTGGCGCCATGGCTCAATAGGCTAATCCTCCACCTAGCGGCGCCAGCACACCGGGTTCTAGTCCCGATCAGGGCACCAGATTCTGTCTCGGTTGCCCCTCTTCCAAGCCAGCTCTCTGCTGTGGCCTGGGAGGGCAGTGGAGGATGGCCCAAGTGGTTGGGCCCTGCACCCCATGGGAGACCAGGAGTAGCACCTGGCTCCTGCCTTCGGATCAGCACGGTACGCTGGCCATGGCGGCCATTGGAGGGTGAACCAAAGGCAAAAGGAAGACCTTTCTCTCTGTCTCTCTCTCACTGTCCACTCTGCCTGTTAAAAAAAAAGACAGATCTATACAGTGACCAATATTTCAAACCTTCCATACACTGATTTTCAAAAATATTGCCTATATGAAGTAGAAGACTGAGAAATAAGTAACTGGTTCATAACCATAATATTCAAAGTTGAAATGACAAAGACAAAAACTCTGAAAAATAAGGTCATATCCTAACTACTGCCCTTGAGAATGGTCTTTTTTCTTTAAAAGTGCTATTCTTTCCCTGCATAGATAATAGAGAGGTAGATAGATAGATGATAGACACACAGCTATAAAGTTGAAGAAATATTTCTGAGCACACACACAGACCTACATATCTGTGTATATGTGTTCATATATATGTGTACATATACATAAAAATGAGTTTTAAACAATTGAAATTTGTTGTACTTTTTGCTATCATGAGCATTCATCAACTTAGTACAATGAAAGGACAACATCATCGAAGACAGCATTGTCTAAGAATTTTCCATACTTGGCTCCTGAATTTCTTCAATAAGCAGTTAAAACATTAATTTGCACTTAATCAACAAGTCAGCAGTTACATTCTGATGGCTATTGTGGATCACAGCCAAATGTCATGGTTTATGTGTGATGCTACGGAAGGAGATTTGGCTGTGAGAGGACACTTCCTGCACTTCTTTTCACACTAGCCTTGCATGCATTTTTTTATTTCATGAGAAAATTCTAGAAAGTTTGAAAAGCCAGTGAAATTTTTGTGTTGACATCTTTAATTTCAACAAGAGTTGTTCTAAAAGGTAATGAACTCAGGCCAAAGAGAACTATTTCTGGAGACTTTGTCTATAAAAGACTGTGCTATTTGATCTCCATATACCCATAACTTATGAAAAACTCAGAGATACATTCAATTTAAAGTAAATGTTATACTTTAAATCATTTTATCACTCCCAATTTTTATGCATAATATATACTTTTTAGTTTTTTGCTTTCTTCCAGTTATTGAAATTACTGACTATTTTGGGGAAAGGAATCAATGTGTACCCATACAATAGTAATGATAATCTTTGTGAATTCTTATAATGATTTTAGATATAAGGGAGTAGTCTCTAAATTAGTAAATGAATGATCAGTGAGAGCTCACATATATGCTGATAACAACCAGAACATATCAGTATTAATTCAATTAGACTCAGACATAATAAGTTGATAATGTCCTATGGTTCTTTACTCATAAATTTGGTGAGATTCACTGTTTTAACTGAATACATTTGATAGATATGCCTGAGATGATGGGGAAAGCAGAAGTTGTTAATTATAATAATGTATATTGATAGTGATGTTTCTAATTGTTTTTAAACACCATTGAGAGATTAGGCAAGATGATAAGAGAAAAAAAAAGCTGTCATTCTAGTTGGTCTTGTTAGTTTGAAAAAGACAGAAATGTGAATTAATGCTATAACTAGTACTCAAACAGTACTTTCTACTTTGTGTTTCTGTGTGGGTGCAAACTGTTGAAATCTTAACTTAATACATACTAAATTGATCTGCATATAAAGATAATTGAAAATGAGTCTTGATGTGAATGGAATGGGAGAGGGAGTGGGAGATGGGAGGGATGCGGGTGGGAGGGAAGTTATGAGTGGAAAAAGCCATTGTAATCCATAAGCTGTAGTTTGGAAATTTATATTTATTATGTTAAAGTTAAAAAAAGAAAAAGAAATAAAGTAATTACTTTGAATACAAAAAATTCATATCTTCAGTTAATACCAGCTAGGAATTTTATAGCAAAGTAAAGGAAAAAAACAAGTAACTTAGTTTTGATATTTTCACTCAATTTGCTAAAGTCCCATATGATGTACTAAGTAAATGATATTTCACTTTGAATAACTAAAAGCAGTATATATTTTTTCACCTTGTATGGAAATGTGGTTATTTGAAGTAGTGTGTTTCCATTGTAATTAAATGTTAATGAAATAAGTAATTTTCATTGAACTTCATCAGGTAAGAAGAAATTATTAGCATTTATTACGGCTGTGACATTTCAAAAAGATCAAGTTAAAAGGAATGAAACTTCTAACAACTTTGCTCATCACATGAATTATTACTTTGGTTCACTTTTGGAAAGAAGAATGAGATTTCATAAGATTAGTTTTAATAATATCAAGAGATTAACATTTCTTACATCAAATTTTATTTGTCACAACAAGAGTTATTTATTGTTCAACATGTTATTTATCCATGGCTCACAATAGCTGTTGAGTACTCAGTTTTCTTAAAAACATTTGGGGGGAGGCATTTGGTGTAGAGATTAAGACTCTGCTTGGGACACCTGCAATCTCAAATTAGAGTGACTGGGTTCAAGTCCTACCTCCATTCCTGATTCCAGTTTCCTGGTTAATGCACATCCTGGGAGGCAGCAGGTGAAATCTCAAGTTTTTGAGTCTCTGCCACACATTTGGGATATACTGACTGAATTCTTTGTTCCTGGTTCGACCTGTCCCAGCCTTGGCAGTAGCTAGCATTTGGAGAATGATCCACTGGGTGGGAGATCCCTCTTTGTTGCCCTCTCCATATGTGTGTGTTTGCAATAAATAAAGATGCAAAAAAAAAGTGGGATAGTAAAACTTGTATGACTACATCAAAGAGCCTGTTTTACAAGATTGATTTGTAAAGGGGAAAAACAAGTTTCAGAACTGAAAACTATAGAGACAGAAAAATGATTCATCTATCACCAGCTTTGTGCTAAAATAAATGATAAAGGCAAGAGGCAGCCCAATAAATAGGGTTTCAATTGTTAGTCATGCAATGTATTCTATCCCTATACCCCTTCCATCAAGCACCACCAACCTCAACGCACAGCTGCAGAGCAGAGTTCACTGGTGGCTTGGAACTAGCTGAGGGACCCCACTGGCAGGCAGACATATGTCTATCCTTGCAGGCAGGAGAAGTGGAGAAGCTTTCTTTTCTTTCGTTTTCATTCTTACCTTAAAGCATTCTTGGTTTGAATTCTTCACTTCAACTCCCCACTTTGCCGCTGAACTACTTGGTTAGGTCTGCAGGGCCTGTTGACATTGGGTTGTCTACATTAACTGCCAGAGCCACTTTAGTCACTGGAATATGATTAAATCTGAAAATTGTATTTGTACAATGATTCTTTCCATGTTTTCACATCTTTATGATGTGAATAAATATTTGTTAGACAGTGTCTACAGTGTTTCAAGTGCCCAGACAAAAATGGAAGCAGTTGGAACATTAAATCTAAAAATTCCAGATGTGTAGAGATATCTGGATATGTCACTGAAATTTTCAGATTTCATCCAGATGTTTGGTGTTATGGTTGTTTGTTTCTACAAAAGTCATACATTTATGGTACAATATAAATATGGATTATGACATTATATAGATTCAGCTTCCCATTAACCTAATTCACTGTGGCCACCTTAGGAAATTATGAGACACTATAGATTCATATATAATTTGTTTTCTTCTCTAATGTAAAGCCTAGGAGACCAGATATTATACACATTAAATGCAAATGTGCAAAGTGCCTGGATTCCAATAACACCTCCACTTCCTATACAACTTCCTGCTAATGCTCACCCTGGGAGGCATCAGTTGATGGCTGAATTACTTGGGTCCCTACCACCCAGGTGGGAGACCCAGGTGGAGTTCTTGGCTCTTGAATATGGTATGGCCCACTCCTGGTTCCTGTGGTTATGGGGAGTGAACCAAGAGATGGAAGATAATCTCTTTCATTCTCACTCTCTCATTCTGCCTTTCAAATGAATAAAAACAAATAATTTTTAAAAATTAAATGGTAAAATGTCATATGGTGAGAAAGAAAACCAATGGTCATACTTTCTTTTAAATACAAAGTCATATTCCTAAAATCTGTACCTTCTTCTTAGAATTTTCTCATGTGAAATTGCATATGACAGATGGATGCTGGTATTACAGAATTACTGTACCTTCTCTCCTAGAGAAGTACATAAGCATGGATTTCAATAACTCTATTCCTCCCGTTTTTTGTTTCCTGTCAAGATTATTTTGCATGAACGTTTCAGTCTTGGTGACAGTGATTATGATGATGACTTACATGTTGTTTTTTGTTTCCATCTGGAATGGTCAATGGAGAAAAAATCCCTATGGAGAATCTTGAAAGCCTCATTATTCCAATATCACAAATATGAAAATTGAGACAGAGACAAGTGTGGTTTTCCCAAATTCACACAAAAACTCAGAAGTGAAGCCAAGAGTAGTACCCAGCTCATGTGCAACAGATCTAATGCAACCTGCACTGTCAAGCTCACATGGTGATTAGACTGAGTAGTGTAATTACCTAAAGTACAGAGCAGGAAAATAGCACCCCATTTACCAACCCAGTCACAGCAAGTAGAGGAATTACGTGAATGGGAGTCACCATATGGATGGTGCTCACGCATTGCACAATCCTGTACTTTACCTTCTTATTCTGAATGCTCTAAAAACAGGAGTTTGAGATAGAATTCAAATAAAAAAAACCAAACCCCAATTCTGGAGCCAGATAAAGACATAGGTGTTTAAATCGTGCTGTTAGATTAAATCCTGGGGTTAGAGTTTCCATCTGTGTCATATTCATGTAAACTTTACCTCAATTGTCTCATTTATAACATAGAAATAATGTTCACAACATGAGGGGAAAGTGTATTAGAAATAAAGCACAGGTAGCACATATGCTGTAACATGATGCATGCAGTGATCCTTATGAGTAGTAAGCAGTAATAATATGTCAGTTCTCATCAAATATTTTTAAATCTTTATTTATTTGAAAGGCAGAGAGTTACAGAGAGGCAGAGGCAGAGAGAGAGAGAAAGAGGGAGAGAGAGAGAAAAAGGGAGAGAGAGAGAGAGAGAGAGAGAGGTCTTCCATCCGCTAATTCACTCCCCAAATAGCAGCAATGGCCAGAGCTGAGCCAATCTGAAGCCAGGAGTCTGGATCTTCTTCTGGGTCTCCCACATGGGTGCAGGGCCCAACAACTTGGGCCATCTTCCACTGCTTTCTCAGGTCATAGCAGAGAGCTGAATTGTAAGTGGAGTGACCAGGACTTGAACTGGCACCCATTTGGGATATTGGCACTTCAGGTGGAAGCTTTACATGCTATGCCATAGTGCTGACCCCTCACCACTGAACTTTAAATCAAATTTTTACTATATTGTATTATTTTTATCAAATGGACTAGTGTATAGATAGGTAATAAATGAGACATGATGTTAATTGAACCCAGCAGTGAAAGCAGTGACAATCCCTAGTTAAGAATCATCTCAATTTCAGTATTTAATTGTGTAAATGTCTAAGGAATTTATACTTTTATGAATCATGTGATTTGAAGGTTACAGACAAAAATATGTCTTTGGAAATTTGAGTTATTTCTCAGCACATTCCCATTGTCACTGTGTATTCACAGAAATTGAGATTATTTCAAATATGAAAATGCAGAACATTCAAAATATATTTGGTGTAAAGAATGAAATATATTTGGTGGTGAAACAGACCTGTCCCTATCAGATACAAAGATCTGGTATAAAATTACAGCAAGAATGAAAATATGTTCTCACAGGTAAAAACTGACCTAGGGACAGAACAGAGTAGAGCAGAAAGCTGTGCATAGAAGGGGCCTTGAAAAGCTCATGGATGGGGCCAGTGCTGTTGTGCAGGGCATTGAGCCTCTGTTTATAACACCAGCATGCCATGTGGAGCACCAGTCTGAGTTCTGGCTGCTCTGCTTCAGATTCAACTCCCTTCTAATGCACCTGGGAGAGCAGCAGACAATGCCCTGAGTACTTACTCCCTGCCACCCACATGGGAGACCCAGACGTGGTTGTGGGCTCATCTGACTGTTTGTGGGAGTGAACCAACAGATGGAAGATTTTTCTTTTTCTCTGTTTCTCTCTCTGTCTCCATTAGCATAACTTTCAAATAAATAAAATAAATCTGGAAAAAAAAACCCTCAGAAACCTCTTGGAACACAAGAAGTTATCATTTAATTCCATTTTCTGTGAGCTTTTTGAAGCCACTTTCTACATGGAAGCTTTATTGATGATGGAATTGAAACAGTGATCACTGAGAAAATGGTGACTTTTGTAAAAAGCTACCTAGAACAACTTGTTCTTTTTAAATATTTATTTATTTATTTGAAAGAGTTACACAGAGAGAGGGGAGGCAGAGAGAGAGAGAGAGAGAGAGCGAGCTCTTCCATCCACTGGTTCACTTCCCAGTTGGCTGCAATGGCTGGAGCTGCACTGATTCAAAGCCAGGAGCCAGGAGCCAGGAGCTTCTTCCCAATCTTCTCCATGGGTACAGGGGCCCAAAGACTTGGGCCATCTTCTGCTTTTGCAGGCCACAGCAGAAAGATGGATCAGAAGTGGAGCAGCCAGGTCTTGAACTGGCACCATATGGGATGCTGGTACTTCAGGCCTGGGCGTTAACCCACTGCACCACAGCACTGGCCCCAAGAATAACTTGTTATTCACACAGAATAAATGGAAGCATTTGCTTTCCTCTGTATACTAAAATCAATACTTCCTGGTTTGACAGGTTCAATTTGAAATGCAAACCTTAAACTCTTTGAAAATGTAGAATACATTTGTGGCCTCAGCAGAGAGTATCCTTCAATAGCTCTAACCATTAAAGAAACAGTGTGTAAATATAAATACATTAAGAGCTTCTGATCATCAACAAATACTCCAAGAAAAGGGGAGGGCACAAAACAGAGAAGATAGTAGCTTCCATACAACTGAAGGTATTAAATTAGGACTCAGACACTTTAAAGTCCATAAAGAGCAAGATTAATTTTAAAAAGAATTCATACCAGATACAGGGAGGTATTTCATAGAAGCACTACAGTGAGCCATTATTTTTTAAAAAAAGAACGTTAATTTATCTATGAGAAATGAGAGAGAGAGGCCTTCCATACACTGGCTCACTCCCCAAATGGCAGCACTTTCCAGGTGCAGCAACAGGGAGTGAATTGGACACAGAGCAGCCAGGACTCCTGGTGCTACAACATGGGACATGGGCACCAACTCTGGATCCTAAACTCTTCAAAGATACTTGACTCCATTAGAAAACAGGAAAGGCAAAATAAAAGCACAGTAAGATAACATTTATTGTCATTGTGTTGTAAAAAAAAAAAAGTTGAACCTGGTAAATCCAAATGCCGGCAAAGATTTGGGTGAACTTGAACCTTTATGCCCTGGAATGAATAAGAAAACTAAACTGATACAACCTTGGGAAACATTTTTTTTTTCACATTAGTGTGTTAAGATGAACATTTACATAACATTCAACCTATTGAAGCTCCTGGCTACGTATCCACATAGGTTCCATCACAGGTTTATCATGCAAGAGCAGAACCAAATAGCTTGGAGACATCCTGAATGATAAGCCCTTTCTTGTCTACTTCTCTTTATTATTGTGATTTTTAATTTTTAAATCCACAAAGCAAAAACTGGGAGGTAATACTACAATGAATTCCCTTTGTTGTTAAATATGAAAGGTAATCATTTGTGTGCATCTTCTGAATGTTTATAAATTATTATCACAAACATGCAACCTGATTAAACTCAGGGTGGGATTATTTTTATATTTACCCTCTTCCATGGTGTCTTCGTGTAAACCTTTGAGAATCTGGTTCTCCTAGGCAGACCAAAAGGAGAAAGCACTTGAATCTAATGTTCTGTTTTGCTTCGTGTGTTTCCTTTCTTTGTCCAAGGTGAAAGTGTGGTTCCAGAACAGGAGGATGAAGAGGAAGAGGGTAAAATTGGGCCAGCTGGGCACTGCTGCCTGAGAAAAGGAACTGGTGAACATGAAGAAAGGAACCCTGCTCCCTTCAGAGCTGTCAGGGATTGGTGTGGCCACGCTCCAGCAAACAGGGGACTCTCTGGACAATGAAGACAGCCACAACAGCGACCACAGCTCCGAGCATGCACACTTATCCACACAGACAGGACCAGCTCCATCCTCAGGAAAGAAGCACCGTGATGGCAAGCCTTACCCAACAGAGTTTACCCAGAGAGATGGCCATGGCCATGATTTTTAATATTATCAAATTCAGGCATCATGGGTCTGTTTTGCATGATTTATAGAGGAAGGAAGTGCCACTTATCAAAGATGTTTCCATGATGAAAATCAGAAGGTGAATTTGCTTTGAATAGTCCAGAGATGCTTGGTTGTGTGTATGACAGTGAGCAGGTATGTTTGCCTTTGCTTGCACTGAAAAATTAAACGGGTACTAAGAACAAATTATGACACATTTCTACATGAGATGCCTCCAGAGTGAAATCGTTGAAGATGAACTTACTTTACCCTCTCAGATGTACGAGTTCATGTTTATGACAGTGGGCAGGTATTTGCTTTTGCTTGCACTGAGAAATCGCCATCAAGAATAAAACATAAAACCTTTTATCCTGAACAGCAAAAGTGCCTGAGATCACTCAAATAGATTTTTAAAAAAGGATGCAGTTTAACTCTGTATATATTATCCTTAAGTCATTTTCCTGTCTTCACTAATTTTAGCAATTCATTCATATTAGCTGATGAAAATAGGCACTGATAATGCCAGCCAGGCCAGCTTCCTGCCTTTTTATGCATGTGTCATTCTGAGACAATCCGTATGCACTTACTTGTGTACAAGTAGAGAAAAATACAGTAGTCTAATACGACATATTCTTGTACCACAGACAAAACAAATGTTATGTTGCATTTACTATCACTGCTGCTAATACGTTATTATACAACTTACCTAGCTCCTCCTTGATTTATCATAGGAAAATCAGTTACTTTGTGGAAGGAGCTTTGTTGTGGCAGACACTGTGATTTTATTTCTATAAAATTAAAGCTGTTATGAATATGACTTAATTAACAAGAAAATGTTTCTTCCTTCTTAGAAATGGTGTCAGACAAGGAGCAAAGCCAAATGGGCTCCCCAAGGGGATAGACAAAACAATTCTGAATGTCTTCAAATTAAATTCAGTAAAAACACATTATTTTTTAATATGTGATGTATTCTTGCAGAACAACCATCTTTGTATTTTGTGAAAAATGTTTAATAAATGATCCTTTATAAATAATTTTGGTCTCCCCATTGTAATTTCTTTAATTTCTATAGATTTTAATATTCATATCTAAGAGTGCCCCAGACTCATCTGCTCTGTACTAATTCAGATCAAGATCATTAATTAGTCACAGGTTTTCCTTTGTAGATTTATTATGGCAAGAAAAAAATCAATCCTTGGGTGATCAGAGAGAATCTAAACATCATCATACAGTAAACCATTTTCTTAATTTGAAGAATATGGCAAATGAATGTTTTTGTGTGTTTTACAAAGCAAAGATAAAAGGGAACAGGTAACACTAACTGCCACAACTAATAAGTAAAGTAGTCATATATTTTAAAATTTATGTTTAACATATGTGAATCAATCCAATAGTTGTTTTAAAGTCACATCAACCAGAGTCCTTGATGTTACCATGAGCTAGCCAATCAGAATCTTCATTGGAATGGACACCACAGGTATCAGAAGTCAATGATTATAGGCCGGCGCTGTGGCTCAATAGGCTAATCCTCCACCTGCAGTGCCGGCACACAGGGTTCTAGTCCCAGTCAGGGTGCCAGCTCTGTCCTGGTTGCTCCTCTTCCTGTTCAGCTCTCTGCTATGGCCCAGGAAGGCAGTGGAGGATGGTCCAAGTGCTTGGGCCCTGCACCCGCCCAGGAGACCAGGAGAAGCACCTGGATCCCGGCTACTGTGGGGGTGAACCAATGGAAAAAGAAAGACCTTTCTCTCTGTCTCTCTCTCTCTCTCACTGTCCACTCTGCCTGTTAAAAAAAAAGTCAAGGATTGTATTAACTTAATTCATTTCGTGTCATGCATGGTTGCACATGCATTGGATGCCTAAGACCTACTTACAGCTATATCATGTTATTTTTTAACTGTTCCACATTTAACCAGAAGAATTTGGAAACATTACCATCATTCCTCCTTCCTCCATAGAAATAAACAGAAAAATAATTCATAAACATTTCCAAATTACTCATTATTTGATTTTGTTTCAGAATGATTAGATTGACAAAATATATTGATTCTATTCTTAGTCTAGCAAGACATATATGAGTATTCAAGAAATAAAGTAAATTATATTTTTGTATCATATTTTCTCTTTGTGAAATACATTTTATCACAATGGTAAACAATATATCTAATTTAATTTTGGGGAAATCCTGTTCAAATTGAAGGTACAAAACATACTTCTCTATCACTTGAAGGAATAAAAATTATGCTTGTATTGAAGATATCTATTTCTTTTTGTAGAATAACTCTGCCTCTCAAAGAAAATAAATCTTAAAAAACAATTCTATAAAACTATTCAGTTAACATTTGAGGTAAGTGATACTTAGGTGAAAATATGATGTTTGCAATATAAATACAAACAATTGGCATAGTTATTATTTGAACCATCTGGGGAACAGTGTATTTTGCTGTCAGTTCCTTATGCTGCATTCTGTTTGTAAAAAGCAATTCAGAAATAGAAAGAAAGCCACTGAGAATTTAGCATGAGAGCGGTAGTCTAAACATTCCAAACCTGAAAACGTTTGAAGTCTGCAGAACTGATGTGCAAATGCTCTTGAGAAAGTGGTGTTTGTTGTGGTGGTTGTGGTTGTTTCCTGATTTCTTACCTAAAACTGGCCAGGAAAATTGAGTAATAATTCTCTCACGTGTACCTCAATGTACAACTTTTGCCAAATAATGCTAACAGGAGTGGACAAAGGAACAAATGTGGTCCCAGAAAAAATATATTGCTACATCAAGTTTTGAGAGCCTATAAAAATTTCAATAAGAATTTTTGAAATAAATCTAATAATTCTCTATTACCATGTGTTTTCTCAATAATCTCATTTTGACATTTGATATGCTTAAAGATATAGATACATTTAAAAATTGAATCAGGGTGGAGCCAAGATGGCGGAATAGTGAGGGTGCACACCGATAGTCCGGGAAAATTTAGTTTAATAAAAGTGGAGTTACGATAGCCTCAGAAAAAGGACCAGAAAAAATTGCAGAGGAAACTCTTCTGGATCTAGTGGCTGAGACTCGGAGGACCTACTGGGAGAACAAGGTCGCCCACTGTATGGAAGCCGAGCCATGGGAGCCGCAGGGTCTGCGTGCCAGTGCAGAAAGGGGAGTGCATGTCACACAGACACCAGCGGGGAGAGTTGGGACACCCAGGTCTCTGAGTCCACACATCGGCGCTGGAAGGGGAGGTGAGCTCAATAACCCGAGACATTGGCGGGGAAACGGCAGTCAGAATCTAGAGGGGAGTGGGAAAGTGCACCGGATGCACTACCCGAGAGAAAGAAAAAAAGGTGGGGGGTTTCTCTCTGCAAGGCTTGCAAGAGTTTGCAAGAGACAAAGAGCAGGCCCCCTCTCTCGATTTACATAACAACAGGGGATGTATAATTTGGGACATGCTCAAGATGACTTGCCCCAATAGGTAGAGTTAGAAACATACCAGGGGATTCCAATTCAATCCCATCAAGGTGGCATGTACCAATGCCATCTCACTAGTCCAAGTGATCAATTTCAGTTCACAATTGATCATAATGAAAGGACTAAGAGTCAAAGGGAGCACATAAACAAGTCTAGTATCTGCTAACACTAACCAATAGAATAAATAAAGGGGAGTGTGATCCAACATGGGAAGTGAGATACTCAGCAGACTCATAGAATGGCGGATGTCCTAAATAGCACTCTGGCCTCAGAATCAGCCCTAAAGGCATTCGGATCTGGCTGAAAAGCCCATGAGAGTATTTCAGGCATGGAAAGCCAAGACACTCTGGCAAAAAGATCTCTGTGAGTGAGATCCCAGTGGAAAGAACAGGTCTTCAAAGAAGGAGGTACCTTTCTCTGAAGGGAGGAGAGAACCTCCACTTTGACTATGACCTTGTCTAAACAAGATAAGAGTCGGAGAACTCAAGGGGCTTCCATAGCCTTGGAAACTCATGCCTGGTGCATAGGGAGATTACTGATGCCATAGACAGGAGTGTCAATTGGTAAAGTCAACAACAGGAGTCACTGTGCACTTACTCCTCATGTAGGATCTCTGTCCTTAATGTGCTGTACATTGAGGCTTAATGCTATAACAAGTACTCAAACAGTATATTTCACTTTGTGTTTCTATGGGGGTGCAAACGGTTGAAATCTTTACTTAATGTATACTGAACTGATCTTCTGTAAAATAAAAAAAAAGAAATGATCAATTCCCAACTTGACTCTCACTGGGATTAAACATGAAAATAGGTCCGATCTGATTTCATCATCATTTAAAAAAACCATCTATTATTTTTCACTTTATGTTTCTGTGTGGGAGCAAACTGTTGAAATCCTTACTTAATGTATACTAAGCTGATCTTCTGTATATTAAGATAATCGAAAATGAATCGATGTGAATGGAAGGGGAGAGGGAGTGGGAAAGGGGAGGGTTGTGGGTGGGAGGGACCGAATGGGGGGGAAGCCATTGTAATCTATAAGTCGTACTTTGGAAATTTATATTCATTAAATAAAAGATAAAATAAAAACATAACAACAGGGGAGAGCTAAGGAACTGAGTCATTACAATTCAGTAGCCTAGGCAACACAGTGGGAGTCCAGAGGAGAAACAGAGCCTGCACAGACTCTTTGGGTAGAAGCCAGAGACTGGAAGCGAAATACCATCAATTCTGCACAGCCGTGCGGTGCTGTATTACTTACCCATTGAATAAATAAAATAAATAAAATAAATAAATAAATAAATAATAAGAGAGAGATTTACCACGCATAAGATGAGGGTGTCAAGTTTGCACACCCATAACCTGGAAGAACCAAGCAGAGCTCTCAGGCCACACCCATCTCAAGCCTCCAAGGCTCCTCCAACAGCAGGCAGTCCACTTAACATGGACATAGTATAAAATAAAAAAAAATTAAAAAAAAAAACGCACAGTGACGCAAGAAGAATTAACTATGCCAAGCAACAAACACAGAAATCAAGGGAACAAGACCAACGATGACACTATGATGCCTCCAAATAAACAAAACACCCCAAGCAAAGATCATGAAGATGATGAGATAGAAGAAATGCAAGACACGGATTTCAAAAAATTTATGATAAGAACATTTAGGAGTTTTCAAAAGCAAATCCTTGAACTACAGAAATCCTTATTGGACAGGATTGAAAATCTCTCTCATGAAAATGAAATTTTAAGGAAGAATCAAAATGAAACGCAGAAACTAGGAGAGCAGGAAAGTGTGATAGTGAAGAGAAATTAAAATGAAATGAAGAGCTCAATAGATCAAATGACAAACCCATTAGAAAGCCTTAAAAACAGAATGGGTGAAGCAGAAGAGAGAATATCAGACTTAGAAGATAGAGCACAGGAAAACATACAGTCAAACCAAAGAAAAGAAGAGGAAATTAGAAATCTAAAAAATATTGTTGGGAATCTACAGGATACTATTAAAAAAACCAACATTCGAGTTCTAGGAGTTCCTGAAGGCATGGAGAGGGAGAAAGGATTAGAAGGCCTTTGTAGTGAGATACTAGCAGAGAACTTTCCAGGTTTGGAGAAGGACAGAGACATCCTAGTACAGGAAGTTCATAGAACCCCCAATAAACATGACCAAAAGAGATCCTCACTACGACATGTGGCAATTAAACTCACCACAGTGAAACATAAAGAAAAGATCCTAAAATGTGCAAGAGAGAAACGTCAGATTACTCTCAGAGGATCTCCAATCAGACTCACAGCAGACTTCTCATCAGAAACACTACAGGCTAGGAGGGAATGGCGAGACATAGCACAGGTGCGAAGAGAGAGAAAAATTTCCAGCCCAGAATATTATATCCTGCAAAGCTATCATTTGTGAATGAAGGTGAAATAAAGACCTTTCATAGCAAACAGAAATTGAAAGACTTTGTGGCCACTTGTACGGCCCTGCAAAAGATACTTAAAGATGTGTTACACTCAGAAACACAGAAACACGGCCATCAATATGAAAGAAGGGAAAGGAAGAAAACCTACCAGTAAAATGAGCATGGGAAGCTCAAAGCATATATTAGAAAATATCTCCGGGAAAATGGCAGGGCAAAGTCACTACATATCAATAGTCACATTGAACATTAATGGTCTTAATTCTTCAGTTAAAAGACACCGATTGGCTGATTGGCTCAAAGAACACAACCCAACTATTTGTTGCCTACAAGAAACACATCTCTCTAACAAAGAGGCATGCAGACTGAAAGTGAAAGGCTGGAAAAAGATATTCCATGCCAACAGAAACCAAAAAAAGCAGGTGTAGCCATATTAATATCAGACAAAATAAACTTTAATACAAAAACTGTTAAGAGAGACAAAAAGGGGCACTATATAATGATTAAGGGTTCAATTCAACAGGAAGATGTAACTATTATAAATGTATATGCACCTAATTACAGGGCACCGGTCTATTTAAAAGATATGTTAAGGGACTTAAAGGGAGATTTAGATTCCAATACAATAGTACTGGGGGACTTCAATACTGCACTCTCAGAAATAGACAGATCATCCGGACAGAAGATCAACAAGAAAACAGCAGATTTAATTGACACTATTGCCCAAATGGATCTAACAGATATCTACAGAACTTTCAATCCTACATCTAAAGACTTCACATTCTTCTCAGCAGTGCATGGAACCTTCTCTAGGATTGATCACATACTAGCCCATAAAGCAAGTCTCAGCAAATTTAAAAGAATTAGAATAATACCATGCAAGCCGGTGCCCCGGCTCACTAGGCTAATCCTCCATCTGCAGCACTGGCACATGGGGTTCTAGTCCCGGTCAGGGTGCCGGATTCTGAGAAGGAAGAAGTCAAACTATCCCTCTTTGCAGATGATATGATTCTTTACTTCGAGGATCCAAAGAACTCTACTAAGAGAATATTGGAACTCATAGAGGAGTTTGGCAAAGTGGCAGGATACAAAATCAATGCACAAAAATCAACAGCCTTAGTATACATAAGCAATGCCACGGCTGAGAAAGAACTGCTAAGATCAATACCATTCACAATAGCTACAAAAACAATCAAATACCTTGGAATAAACTTAACCAAGGACGTTTAAGATCTCTACGATGAGAATTACAAAATCTTAAAGAAATAAATAGAAGAGGATACCAAAAAATGGAAAAACCATCCATGCTCATGGATTGGAAGAATCAACATCATCAAAATGTCCATTCTCCCAAAAGCAATTTGTAGATTCAATGTAATTCCAATCAGGAAACCAAAGACATTCTTCTCAGATCTGGAAAAAATGATGCTGAAATTCATGTGGAGACACAGGAGACCTCGAATAGCTAAAGCAATCTTGTACAACAAAAACAAAACCAGAGGCATCTCAATACCAGATTTCAGGATATACTAAAGGGCAGTTGTAATCAAAACAGCATGGTACTGGTACAGAAACAGATGGATAGACCAATGGAACAGAATTGAAACACCAGAAATCAACTCAAACATCTACAGCCAACTTATATTTGATCAAGGATCTAAAACCAATTCCTGGAGCAAGGACAGTCTATTCAATAAATGGTGCTGGGAAAACTGGATTTCCACGTGCAGAAGCATGAAGCAAGACCCCTACCATACACCTTACACAAAAATCCACTCAACATGGATTAAAGACCTAAATCTACGTCCTGACACCATCACGTTATTAGAGAACATTGGAGAAACCCTTCAAGATATTGGCACAGGCAAAGAATTTCTGGAAAAGACCCGGGAGGCACAGGCAGTCAAAGCCAAAATCAACTATTGGGATTGCATCAAATTGAGAAGTTTCTGTACTGCAAAAGAAACAGTCAGGAGAGTGAAGAGACAACTGACAGAATGGGAAAAAATATTTGCAAACTATGCAACAGATAAAGGGTTAATAACCAGAATCTACAAACAGATCAAGAAACTCCACAAAAACAAAACAAACAACCCATTTAAGAGATGGGCCAGGGACCTCAATAGACATTTTTCAAAAGAGGAAATCCAAATGGCCAACAGACACATGAAAAAATGTTCAAGATCACTAGCAATCAGGGAAATGCAAATCAAAACCACAATGAGGTTTCACCTCACCCCGGTTAGAATGCTCACATACAGAAATCTACCAACAACAGATGCTGGCGAGGATGTGGGGAAAAAGGGACATTAACCCACTGTTGGTGGGAATTTAAACTGGTCAAGCCACTATGGAAGTCAGTCTGGAGATTCCTCAGAAACCTGAAAATAACCCTACCATTCGACCCAGCCATCCCACTCCTTGGAATTTACGCAAAGGAATTTAAATTAGCAAACAAAAAAGCGGCCTGCACCCTAATGTTTATTGCAGCACAATTCACAATAGCCAAGACCTGGAACCAACCTAAATGCCCATCAACGGTAGACTGGATACAGATATTATGGGATATGCACTCTTCAGAATACTATACTGCAGTAAGAAACAACAAAATCCAGTCATTTGCAACAAAATGGAGGAATCTGGAACACATCATGCTGAGTGAAATAAGCCAGTCCCAAAGGGACAAATACCATATGTTCTCCCTGATCAGTGACAACTGACTGAACACCAAAAAGGAAACCTGTTGAAGTGAAATGGACACTATGAGAAACGGTGACTTGATCAGCATAGCCCTGACTGTTAATGAACAACTTAATACATTATCCATCTTAGTAGTTTTTTTGTCTGTTCTACTTAATATGACTGGTTTAATTCTGTAATTAATACACAGTTATTCTTAAGTGTTGAAAATTAACTGAAATGTGATCCCTGATAAACATAAGAGTGGGAATAAGAGAGGGAAGAGATGTACAATTTGGGACATGCTCAAGCTGACTTGCCCCAAATGGTAGAGTTAGAAACATACCAGGGGATTCCAATTCAATCCCATCAAGGTGGCATGTACCAATGCCATCTCACTAGTCCAAGTGATCAATTTCAGTTCACAATTGATCATAATGAAAGGACTAAGAGTCAAAGGGAGCACATAAACAAGTCTAGTACCTGCTAACACTAACCAATAGAATAAATAAAGGGGAGAGTGATCCAACATGGGAAGCGAGATACTCAGCAGACTCATAGAATGGCAGATGTCCTAAACAGCACTCTGGCCTCAGAATCAGCCCTAAAGGCATTCGGATCTGGCTGAAAAGCCCATGAGAGTATTTCAGGCATGGAAAGCCAAGACACTCTGGTAAAAAAAAAAAAAAAAAAAAAAAAAAAAAAAAAAAAACACTAAATGAAAGATCTCTGTGAGTGAGATCCCAGTGGAAAGAACAGGTCTTCAAAGAAGGAGGTACCTTTCTCTGGAGGGAGGAGAGAACCTCCACTTTGACTTTGACCTTGTCTAAACAAGATAAGAGGCAGTGAACTCCAAAGGCTTCCATAAGTGAACTCCAAAGGCTTCCATAGCCTTGGAAACTCATGACTGGTGCATAGGGAGATTACTGATGCCATAAACAGGAGTGTCAGTTTGTAAAGTCAACAACAGGAGTCACTGTGAACTTACTCCTCATGTAGGATCTTTGTCCTTAATGTGCTGTACATTGAGATTTAATGCTATAACGAGTACTCAAACAGTATATTTCACTTTGTGTGTCTATGGGGGTGCAAACTGTTGAAATCTTTACTTAATGTATACTAAACTGATCTTCTGTAAAAAAAAAAAAAAGAAAAAAAGAAAAAAGAAATTATCAATTCCCTACTTGACTCTCACTGGGATTAAACATGACAATAGGTCTGATCTAATTTCATCATCATTTAAAAAATCATCTATTATTTTTCACTTTATGTTTCTGTGTGGGGAGCAAGCTGTTGAAATCTTTACTTAATGTATGCTAAACTGATCTTCTGTATATAAAGAGAATCAAAAAGGAATCTTGATGTGTTTGGAAGGGGAGAGGGAGTGGGAAAGGGGAGGGTTGCGGGTGGGGGGGACGTTATGGGAGGGCAGCCATTGTAATCCATAAGCCGTACTTTGGAAATTTATATTCATTAAATAAAAGTTTTTAAAAAAAGATATAGATAAATTTAAAAATTAAAAATAGTTTTTCTTGTATGCCTATTTCCCACCTTTGGTAACTTTTTAAATTAAATCTGGCTTCAAACTGTGATCAAGAATTCCATAAAATATTTTATTATATCATGGTTAGTAATTCCCCATTAGAATATTGTTTACTTTTTAAAAAATACAGTTTTCAGAAACAGTTCTTAAAACAAAATGAATTTACAAAGATAATTATTGTCATATCCAGTTCCTGTTAGGGGCTTTATTTTGTATTTCTGCCCTTTTGGAAATGGTTCATTGAGATAAACATTCATTTCCTTTACTTAAAGACTAATCACATGATTTTAGAACACATTTTTGTAGAACTATTCAAGCATCCACTGCTTTTGCAAATGTGTAATATTGATGGTTGAAGATATTTGTACATCTTTTTTATGTTCCGTGCATATTGATATTGAAAATTCACTTATCGAAACTGATGAAACAGGAAACTCAAACTATTATTTTATTCAAGCTAATACTTCTAATTAAATAATTCGCTTGGCTTTCATTTTCTTTTTTCTTTTTATTTTTTTGAAAGGCAGAGTGGACAGTGAGAGAGAGAGAGAGAGAGAGAGAGAAATGTCTTCCTTTGCCGTTGGTTCACCCTCCAATGCCCGCCGCAGGCCATCGCGCTGATCCGAAGCCAGGAGCAGGTGCTTCCCCTGGTCTCCCATGCAGGTGTAGGGCCCAAGCACTTGGGCCATCCTCCACTGTACTCCCGGGCCACAGCAGAGAGCTGGCTTGGAAGAGGGGCAACCGGGACAGAATCCAGTGTCCCTACTGGGACTAGAACCCGGTGTGCTGGCGCTGCAAGGTGGAGGATTAGCCTATTGAGCTGCGGCACCGGCCGGCTTTCATTTTCTTCGTGAGAGCTCCATTTTCATTGGCTTTGCCAACATTGGAATTGGTAATTTTTGTGATCCTGGGCCTATGTAATGTAAGAGAGTGGTGTTTAAAAAGTAGTAAGCAGGAGGGAGCATTTGGCCAAGTGGTTAAGAATCCCCTTGAGACAACCTTGCTACAATGGAATGAGGGCCTCTGAGCGTTGTTTCCATTTCTGTCTTCAACTTCCTGCTAATGTAGACGCTGGGAGGCAGCACAGGAGGGCTCAAGGAATTGGGTTCCTGCCACGCACACAGTAGAATTACTCTCTGCCTTTCAAATGGATACACGAAAACTAAAATATAGAAATATAAAACGTGGAGAAAGTTATGTCTAAAATTATCAGGCTTTAAAAACACACACCTGTATATTCATTAGACAATCGGCTCCTAACACTGCTACACCTGCAGGTCCGATTGGGACTGTCAGATGGACCAACATCAGCACGACCAGTGCCAGTCCTGCCGGCTCAAGAAGTGCTTCCGGGGGGGTTGTGCAGAAGGAAGGTGAGTGGCCCCCAGCCCCACTGCAGCCGGGGGGAGGCCTGCAGAAGGAGGGTGAGCAGCCCCCTTCCTCCCTGCAGTTGGCTGGTGGGGCCCAGCGTTGCACTTGCTAACCACAAGACCAGGGCCATTGCACCCTGCACTGGCGCAGGAATCCAATTACAGCTGTGGCCAGGGCCCCGTCCCCTGCCCAGGCCTGGCCACTGCGTCCTGAAGAAATACACAGACACACACATACACAGACACACACAGACACACACACATACATGCACACACATGCACAAACACACACGCACATACACATATTTGGTTTCTGTTGCTCCCACCCCTGCCTCTGTTTGCTTAAGGCAGGAGCCGGGCAGCCTGAGCCCATGGGGACCCCACTCTTGTTCCCTCCCCAGAAGCCCCAGCCTGGCCCAGGGCAGACAGAGTCCAAGCAGCGTGGCCCTAAACGCCAATGCCCTGCAGTTTCTCCAGGCTCCACAAGGGGGAGGGGGGTGGTGGTCTTGGGGTAGGGGTGGGGGTGGGGGTTCCAGCCTCAGGATAAATGCGCACCCCATACCTGCTTTCTGTCTGCCGGTTCCTCCCAGCGTCTGACTCCAGTCTCTCGTGCTTTCAAAGTCCTCCCCCCTCACTGCGTCTGTGAGGGAAGCTGATAAAGTCGGCTCAGAGCCCCTTGGAAAAGCCACTCCCTTCAGTTTGGGGGGGTTCACATGTGCCCCTCTTCTCACGTGGCTTATCTGAAATCACGCAGGCCCAGCCCTCAGGTGGGTGCGCCTACAGCCACATGCTGCACCCCCCACCCCATGCGCGGCCTCCCACCCTCACGGCTCACAACCCCTTACTTTGCTTTGGAACCCAATGACTTCTCCAGGGACTCTCTTTGTCTTGTGCACTGTTGTGCCCCAGGGTCCCTGCACACAGTTGGCCCTCAGTAAATAGCCCATGGCTTCAGTTGCCACCAGGGTAGCCCTTCCTCCATGGCCAATACTGCTCTAAAGCAGATTTGTTAATTCGGGGGTTGGTGTTAAAGAGGGAGTTGTGGGTGGGATTTGAACCCCACACCCCAGCCTGGGCTGGAGGAGGAAGAGTTGGGGGTGGGGGTTTGAAGAAGGGGGGTTGAGCAGGTGCAAAGGCCCTGAGGTAGGATGGGGGGGAGGAGTGGTGTAGGCAGGGCTTATAACCAGGGCAGCACTTTTGGGCCCCATTTGGCCACTCCTACTGGACAGCTGACTCCCACCCCTGCAGGACTCAACCCCACTTCCAGTCCCGAGTCCCCTCCAGGGCTGGTAATGCGCCCTGTGTGAGGCCGGCCCAAGGCTGGAGCTCATGGATTCCATCAGGCCAGGTGGGCGGGCTCATTAAGGCTCCTTAATTTGCCCTGCCTGGCAGCCAGCCCTCCCTGCCTCAGTTTCCCTCCTCCCACCTCACCTGCTTTCTATGGGTGAGGCCCCAGCTCCCAGTCCCACCTGGGGAAGACCCCAGGCCCCCTCCCGACCCGGGCTCTCCCGGAGCTGGGGTGGGGGGACTCAGAGAGCCTAGCTCTGGCCGTCTTCTCCCTGCCCTTCTCTCTCTCTCTCCCTCCTGCCGCCCCGCAGCACTGCAGCGTGGCCGCATCCCGCAATCGCTGCCCAGCAGCGCTGGCCGCCTCCTCAGACAGCGACTTGGTGGAGTCCCGTGCCTCAAGGTCATGGCGCTCTCGGCCTCTGCGCATGCTGAGAGGCTGCAGGAGCAGGCGCAGGTGGCTCTCATGGAGTATTGCGCGCCCAGTACCTGTCCCAGCCCCAGTGCACCTGGCCCTGTGCGCGCTCCAGGCGCCCCTCATTGTGCAGCTCCACTTGCTGCGCCTGTTGGGCAAGACGCCCACCGAGACGCTCACCCGGGACTCGCTGCTGGCGGGCAGCCCCTTCAACTGGCCCTAGGGCTCCGGCCGGTGAGAAGACACTCTGCTCTGATTTCGGTATCAGAGATTGCACAACACCTGGAAATAGTTTCTTTAAATGTGACGATCGGTTACAACGCAGAGAGGTTAAATGAAAAGGTGTCTAATCACGACCACACTCTTTCTTAGTAACTTCAGGCAGATTTAGCATCTCTACAATATATTAAATAATGGCCAGATATTTCCCAGGAACACCATGTTTTTCTGATGGATTTCAAAATTTCATGGGAAATAGAAGTAGAAGATAAGTTTATGTTGGTGCATAACATTTGAAATATGTATTTCTCATAATACATGTTTTCCATGAACTTTTAAATAACCCATGTATATATAAATTTCAACATGTTTTGAACCAAAATAAATTTAACTTTTAATTCCATTTCCACAATCTTTTTAAGGTATGCTTATGTGAGTCAAACAGATGGCTTCGTACACATAACACAAGGCTTGAGGAAATATATCTGTATAAGCATGTTTTTGGGGCTGGTGCTGTGGTGCAGCAGGTTAACACTCTGGCCTGAAACGCTGGCATCCCATATGGCCACCAGTTCAAGACCTGGCTGCTCCACTTCTGACCCAGCTCTCTGCTATGGCCTGGGAAAGCAGTGGAAGATGGTCCAAGTGCTGCACCCGTGTGGGAGACCCAGGGGAAGCTCCTGGCTCCTGGCTTGGGATCAGCGCAGCTCTGGCCATTGCGGCCAATTGGGGAGTGAACCAGTGGGTGGAAGACCTCTCTCTCTCGCTCTCTTTCTCTCTGCCTCTGCTCTCTCTGTGTAACTCTTTCAAATAAATAAATCAATATTTAAAAAATAAATAAGCATGTTTTTGAAAAATAGTGGAGATATATATATATATAATACATCCTGCTTTGCAAGGTTTTTTTTGCTTAATAATGTAAATATATTTTATAGCTAAACTATGTTTCTTCATATGGATTTATCATATACTATTTAATGAATACTGTACTGTTAGATATTTACTTTTCTATCCTCAAGTTTCCCTAAGAAAAAGTCTCCACAGACACCTCTGAAACCTATTTTTCCAAAGAAAGATTTTTTTAGGAAGTGCTTATTTGGGACAAGAGTATATAATAACATAATCTGTATTGCTAAGACTTTTGGTACACATCACCGATTTCTTTTGCAAATTCACATTCTATTCAATGGCCATTGCCTCATATATGTCAAAATGTCAACAGTTGCAATAATTGTTTTGAATCTGATGAAAAACACATACTTGAATTTGTATTTATTCAATTTTTAAATAAATTAAACATCTTACTGAGTTTGCTGATAATTATATATATATTATACATAGTTATTATATTATATATATTATTGTTAAGATATATAATAGTCTAATGTGATATATTCTAATATATAATTATGTTATTATAAATTATATAATTATTA
Organism: Oryctolagus cuniculus; assembly: GCF_051225735.1. Classification (NCBI taxonomy): domain Eukaryota; kingdom Metazoa; phylum Chordata; class Mammalia; order Lagomorpha; family Leporidae; genus Oryctolagus; species Oryctolagus cuniculus. The sequence continues at coordinate 26,655,324 of NC_142885.1, forward strand.
TATATGTTATGTAACTATATAACTGTTATATATTATATAACTATATAATATATAATATAATAATATATGTATATATGTGTGTATATATATATATACACACACACACTCATAGATTTATTTTTTTGACAGGCAGAGTTAGACAGTGAGAGAGAGAGACAGAGAGAAAGGTCTTTCTTCCATTGGTTCAACCCCCAAATGGCCCCCATGGCTGGCAAGCTGAGCCAATTCGAAGTCAGGAGCCTGGTGCTTCCTCCTGGTCTCCCATGCACGTGCAGGGCCCAAGCACTTGGGCCGCCCTCCACTGCCTTCCTGGGCCATAGCAGAGAGCTAGACTGGAAGAGGAGCAACCGGGACAGATTTTTCATTCATTTCTGGAAATATTTTTTTAAGATTTAGTTATATATTTGAAAGGCAGAGTTACAGAGAGGCAGGGGCAGAGAGAGAAAAAGGTCTTCCATCTACTGGTTCACTCTCCAGAGGGCTGCAACAGCAAGAGCTGCCCTTATCTGAATTCAGGAGCTTCTTCTAGGTCTCTCACATGGGTGCAGGGGCCCAAGGACTTGGGCCATCTTCTACTGCTTTCCCAGGCCATAGCAAAGAGCTAGATATGAAGGGGAGTACCTGGGACTTGAACTGGGGCCCATATGGGATGCCAGCACTGCAGGTGGTGGCTTTACCAACTATGCCATAGCATCAGCCCCAGGATATACTTTTTAATTTTAACAAAATTAATAAACTATGAATAAAAGTAATTGAGGAAACACAGGGAAAAGTAACACTAGTGTCCATTTTCATGTATTAAAACAATTGTTTACAGAGAAAAGAGCTTTGTCAAGATCAGAAAAAAATATTGTAAAACTCTTAGGGGTAAGGCCGGCGCTGCAGCCCACTAGGCTAATCCTCTGCCTGCAGCACCAGTACCCAGAGTTCTAGCCCTGGTTGGGGCACCGGATTCTGTCCTGGTTGCTCCTCTTCCAGTCCAGCTTTCTGCTGTAGCCCAGGAAGGCAGGGGAGGATGGCCCAAGTCCTTGGGTCCTGCACCCATATGGGAGACCAAGAGGAAGCACCTGGCTCCTGGCTTTGGAATGGTGTATCTCTGGCCATAGCGGCCATTTGGGGGGTCAACCAATGGAAGGAAGACCTTTCTCTCTGTCTCTCTCACCATCTAACTCTGCATGTCAAAAAAAAAAAAAAACTCTTGGGATAAAAACTTGACTAGAGATAAAAATCCACTATACTTTGAAAATCAAATTCCCAAACACAAACACACATATAAATTCCTAAAATCCAATATAAGAAGTATAAAATAGGAAAACTCCAAATTAAAACAAGGAAGTTGAATCCCAGTTTGAAGGCCATCAGCCAATAAAACAGTTAGAGAAACAAAACTTCATTTATAGAAACACAAAATATTTCAAACATTTAAGAAATAAAAAAACCTATATTTCTCAGATGTATCAAAGTATAAATAAGCAAAACATATTTTCAGATTTCTTTTAGAAAGCCAGCATTACATTGATAATGATGCAAAGTTGACCAGAACTTTCAATATAAATTAAATATAAACTCTCTTTCATATACAGATGTATAAATCCTTAGTATTTGTATAATAAATGAAATCGCATATGAAAATGTAATGAATAACAAATCACATATAATAAAAAATACAAGAGGTGGTTAACATTTCTTAACAAGTCATGTAAATTTTCCAGGTAGGTGAAAAATTCAAGGAGAAAATCACATGACAATTTAATGTTCAAAAACATTTAAAAATCAGCATGTAATTTTTAAAAACTGCTTGCAGTATAGTAAAAAAGAGCAATGGCTTTCTTATTCAGATCAAAATTTTTTAAAAGGATCCTACAATAAAAACCATGATTAATACAGAATCATTGACAGCTTTTACCCTGGAAGTAAACCTAGACCAGGAAGTCTCCACTAGTGCCAACTTCTTATTGGAGGAGTAGTTGGGGGTGAGGGGGAGAGCAAAAAGAAATAAAATAAAATGTAAAGATCAATTTCTTAAAAATAAATTGCCAATATATTGGAGATATTTATTTAGGGAGAATCCATAAAATCTGAAAACAAATAAACTGATAAATGAATTTAATGTTGTGGGAAAGATCAATGTTTTAAAAATCCATTAGATTACCAGTGCCAGCAAGAAATAACTAGAAAATATAAAAGAACAATAGGCAGAGTAGAAAACAGAAGAAAAGAAAAAAAAGAGTAAATTATGTTACATCTAAATGTTATTCAAATCAATAAGTAATGCAAACGACCCAACAGAATGAGCAGAAATACAAGGAAAACGAAAGCGCCGGAAGCGGATAAACAGAATTGTAACTCACTGCAACAGGTTACCGCCAGCTCCAGGCAGCATCCGCAGGGAGGACGGGGACCCAGGGCGAGGCCAGTGGGTAGCAGGAGCTCGGAGGTGAGAGCCCTCCAGCCGCGGGGAGGCAGAGCCCAGGGGCGGCCATTTCAGACCTGAACCCAGGTCTGTCTCTCGAAAGTTCCCATCAAGGACAACTTGAAGTTAGGGGTCCTTGCTATGGGGGACGCTGATTGGCTCCGTGCTTTGTGACGTTCCGTGCACTCAAGGCTGGCAAACTGTCCAATCAGGCAAGGTGACGTCCACAGTGCATCAGCACGCGGGGCCTGGACGTCACAATCTTCTCAGAGTTTTACCTGCAGAGTGAACTCCTGGGAGACAGCTCCGCCGCCAGAGGCTCCCAAGCGAGGTCGACCTCTGCAGCTCTCCACCTTCACTCACCGGGGACGCTGGGCACCTCGGAAGCTGACAACCGCGACATGGTGAGTGTGTGGACCTGGTTGTACCGAGAGGGGAAAACGGAGCCGAAGGCCAGGAGGACACAGGCCTCCGGCATCTGTGGGCTCCATATTGGCGCTGGCACAGGGCTTCCCCTCGGTCCTCTCAGACCCGTGGGTTGGGGGCTTTACCGGCACCCAGGAACCCCGAGGTCCTGCCCCTTCCCTGCTTGGGTGAGACTTCTCAGCCCAGAGTCATAGCAGGCCAGCTGTGTGGCAGTAGCTCCACGTCTCCCCCGATTGTGCAGTGGGGACTGGGTGGTCTCTAGGGAGAATGTGGGCTGTGTGTATGCGGTTCATGCGGGACAGGCGCTGTCGGTTCCTCCTTCCCTCCCCACAGGCACCTGGTTCCCCCGAGTTTTCTCAATATGTGGCCTGCAGGGTATTTTCCAGGGCATTGACCTCTTTACACAGCTGTTTCTAGGATGTCTCACTCCTTCATATGTTTCCAATATCACAGTAACATAGACTGAGTAAGGTAGAGACAGAAGTTTTATTTGGCTTGGGTCCTTCACCCAGGTTTTAGAGAAGCAGAAAGACCCTGTAATTTGGTATTTGGGCATCGTCTTAGCACTTACACTTTCTCTGTACAGGGTGCCATCTCTATTTGCACTTTCAAAATAGAAATTTTGACCACTCAAATTTATGTGTGTTTTAAAAATGATTTCTCTTGCATGAAAGTCTTCCAAATCCTGTAGATATGTCTAGTTTACTAAGTTATTTTGGATTTATATTTTAATATAGGAGCCTGTTTAGTTTTGCTTGTTTTAATTTTTTCAAGATTCTCAGAGTATGACTGACACAATTTGTGTATCATCAAAAACTGATGTTTTGCTATGTGAGGGACGTTAAAAAGTTATGGACAATTCACATTATCTTTTGATTACATTTTTTCATAAACTTTCTGGAGTCCTCTTGTACATATACATTGTGAAATGATTAAGACAATCTAACATATCCATCACATTACATCCCTATGTTATTAAAGAATATGTAAGATATTAGCAAGTTGTGAGTATGTGATATCATAACCAACTGTTTACTGTGTTGAATATTAAGGTCTTGAGGTGTTAATTTTGTTGATTTACCTCATAGCTGCAAATGTGTGTTCAGCTAACATTTTCCCATGTCCTTCACTCTCAGCCCATGACAACCACCATTCTATTCTGTGATTAAGTGCGACTTTCTTAGCTTACACATATGAGTGATATTGTGTGGCATTTATCTTTCTGTGCCTTATTTCAAATAGCCTAATGTCCACATTCATATTTTTGGATCCACATCCTGACAAAATGGAAGAATTTCCTTATTAAGGTTGTCTGTGATTCCTGTGTATGTGTGTTTATCACATTTTCTTTATTCATATGTTGACAGTGGGGTTGTCTCCATATTTTGTTCTTGTAGATAATGCTGCCAGTAATGTGGAGATAAAGGTATCTATTTGAGATATTGATTTGGTTTCCTTTGGATATACACGCAGTTGTGAGATTGCTTTGTCATATGTTCTATGTTTAATTTTGATTGAAGACCTACATAATGTTTTCTATATTGGATGTACCAATTTACTTTCTCAGCAACAATTTTTATATTCCTTTTTTCCACCCTGGGCCAATGTTATCTTTTTACTTTTGGATAATTATTTTAACATATATGAGATGATAATCACTGTGGTCTTAATTAGCATTGTAGTCTTCATTAGCTGTTTCTGAATCCCTTTTAAGTTACCTGTTGGCTACTTGTATATATTCAATGGAAAACTGATCAATCCTTTGTGCAATTTTTATTACAATATTTGTTTTTGAGTTGTTTGTGTTCAAACTCAGGTTGTCCAATGTTTTCTTCATTTATTGCTTTATCTGTTCTGTTTTTCCTATCACATGCAGAATATTTCTTAGATTTTTTTCAGTCTTTGCTTTTGTCACCTATGCGTTTAGTGTCATATCTAAACAATCATTGTTGAGACGAATATCAATGAATTTGCTTCCATTTGTAAGGGGTTTTATATTCTCAGACCTTTTATGTAAGCCTTCAATTCATTTTGATTTGACTTTCATGCCTGGGTAATATAAAGATATTATATTTCAGTTTTTGCCATGTAGATGTCCAATTTTCCTCTGCTTCAGATGTGGTCACTAAACACTAAGTGGCAGGATCCAGGCAGAAACTGTCACAGTCCAGTTTTTCCCTAATCTGCCTTGTCTCCCAGACCCACTCTTCTGTGCTCTGCTGCTCTTCCCTGTCTGCCTGAAGAGACCTCAGAAGTGAGCATGCACAGAGAGAGACACATGAAGCAGTGTGCAATGTTGGGGAGAAGCAGAAACTATGTAGTAAAGGGGCAGGGCCCAGAAGGCTCTGTCTCCTTTCTCTGAAAGCCTTGGATATACAGAGGCACTTCAAAAATTCCCTGAGGGATTGACATTTGGCATGTGTTACAACCCTGCTTAGTATGTCCACATCCTATATTGGCATGCCTAGGTTACAGTCACAACTCTCAATTCCAGCTTTATGCTAATATGCACTTTTGGAGGGAGTGATGGCTGAAGTATGTGGGTCCCTGTAACCCACATGAGAGACTCGTATCATCTGGGAAGCAGAGCTGATGGGGTCCTCCATGCAGAGTGGATGAACATAAGGTGTTCCTTTGCTGCAATGTGTGTTGGTGATCTGGAAAATAACACTCCATCATGAACTTTGTATGTCAAACAATGATGCACAACTGAGAAAAGGAGGCCACTGAGGTATTCAGGCATTTTTTCAATTAGTCTATGCCATTGCCATCCCCACAGGGAAGGGGCCCAACTGGAATAGTCCCAGTCTGGCCACATGGATGCAGGAGGTTTATTTAAATTTTGAAAATTAATTTTATTCACATTAAAGGCACAGTGATCTCTCATCCATTGTTCTCTCCAGATATTCACAATAGCTGGAATTCAGCCAGGTTGTGATGTGAAAACATCAGGTTTTATGAAGTGAAAATCCCAGAACTCGGTGTGGGTGGCACAGACCCAGGTACCTGAGCTATTATATGCTGCCTTCTAGGGTGCACTTTAGTAGGAAGCTGGATTGGAAGTGGAGTGGGACTCAAACCTACTCTAATATAGGATGTGGGTCTCGAAAGAGCCATCTTACATGCTGTTCCCCAATGCTCACCCCTCTGTTATTTTAAGAGGAGCCCTACAACAGTCCAAACCAACTTTCCTTGCCCTGATGGTCATAGCCCCTGAATTTAAGCTGTGCAGACCCTCAACACTCTAGAAAATACCCAAGTACATCCACGCAATGGAGTGTTCACAGCAGCAGCTTCCTGCTGTGCTTGTCACTCAGAACTATGAAGCTAAAGGTGTGCCATCAGGTGCTGTTCTGCCTGACACCTCTTCATCCACTTTCCACAAGCTGATACCACATCTGGCCATCCACATCAAAGTGGTCACTATTAGATGCTGTGTTGAAGGGGGATCCCAAGTTGTCTCATTTCAGATAAACTTCATGTGTTGCTCAGACACTCCTCAGCACTGATGTGGCTCATCCCCCCAGATAGTCTCCATAGTAGGTCCCTTGGCACAGTAGTTCATACACCCCACCGGCACCTCTGTGGGAGACACTCATCTGTTTACTGGGCTCATAGCCTAGATAATTGTGACCTGTGGGCACTGAATCAGGTATTACTTCATCAGTGTGGTGAACCAGCCTGCTGGGTCATTGACGAAAAGGAGGACAAGTCCTTAGTATACCTGCATGGTCAACATATTAAGGCGGGACTCTTCCTTTTACCATGAACGCTGGTATTGTTTCTCCCCACTTCTCATTTACCATTTCTCATCCTTGGTTGGCATGGACAGTCTGGAATATCTCTTCTCCACCATGCCTAATGCTTTGTACAGATGGGGTATGCTGATGAAGAGCCTGTGCATTTCCTCAATTACCTTTGCACCATCAACACTCAAGCAAGGCCATAGTAGAATTTGCCTCAGTTAATCACCACATAATGGAAGCATGTGTTTTGAAATTTGTATTTGTAACTTATTGCAGGTGGAAGCTTAACATCCTGCCTCACAATAATAATTCCAACCAGCCTATTTTTACAGGTTAAACAAATAAATCATTTTCAGACTGCATTGATTTGCAAGAATATGGTAAAATAATTCTAGTGAAATTAGGGTTAGATGTTTAATATGTTGGTAAATTTGTCTAGAGAGAGTGCCTGCCTTATAATTTTGTATTAGGAAGGAAGGCAAGTTAGGGGTGACAACCATAGCATTATGTAGTGAGTAGTAGACAACTTTTCTGTTTGGTTTAACCCTTTGAACAGCCTAACATGGAATAGAAGCTGCTCAAATGTTTGTTGAATTGGTAGAAATATCCAAGGAACCTAGAAGATATGAGAAATACCCAAAAACCTATATTTTTTCAGTGATTTACTGTATACCCAGCTTTGGCTTCATGCTGTGGGAGCCAGTGCTGTGTCTAGGAATACAGATAGCAGCAGCAATTTATTGTGCTTCTTGTGAGCCAAGCATTCTACACACATTTGTTTTTCATTCTCTCTGTTACTCTGTGAGTTGGACATTGTGGGTTTTTTATCCATAAGGAAACTGAGGCCAAAAAAGGCCAAGTAGCTGGACAACAAACAGTAAGGTGTTCCCTTAACTCCTGTATTCTAAGGCCTGCTTGGCTCATAAAGCATCCTTTCTTGTGGGAAGTAAACATAATTGGGACAATTACAAATTAGCATGCTAGGGAATAATTGTATAGTATGCCTCTCTTTCTACATATTTGTGTGCTACCAGCATTTCATAAAGTGTGGGGTTTTGTCATGATTAAGTCTGTATGCTTTGGAGTTAGATGCATGGATTGGAATCATTCCTGTGTGTGTAAAACTGGACATGTAGCCTTGCATTTAAACATTTATTACAACTTCTTATAAAGTGTGGATAATAAAGGCATCTGCCTCCTTGTTGTGAGGGATGTGTAACTTGTGTAAAATAATTCAGTGTGTGGTAGGCATTGCATCTCAGCATGTTAAGCTACAGCTTGGAATGCTCACATCTCATATTGGGGTGATGCTTTGAATGCTAGCAACCACCATTAAGCTAGCTATTGATGTACTTGGGAAAGCAGTAGAGGATGGTGCAAGGGCTTGTGTCCTGCCACACCTCTGGGAGGTTTGGATGGAGTTCCTGGCTCTTGACTTTGGACTGATTCAGTCTTAAAGATGGGCACTTGATGATTGATCCAGTGGTTGGATGCTTTCTCCCTCTATTCTCCCTCATCACACTCTTCCCCATCTCTCTTTACCGCCTTCTTTATCTTTTACTTTGCCTTTTAAATAAATAAAAACAAAATAGTTCAGTGTCTGACAAACTGTGGTTCTCATACAATGTAAGGTTTACAAAGCCACTGATTTGTATCAGTTTTATTCATCTATCCTACACATCTCAAATGGTTATTTTAAATTAGGTAAACAGTAAGTGTTTAATGAATAATATATTTTAATATGTAAATATCTAGGTCCAATTACATTAGAAAGATCCTCATTCTATTTTCACATGTAAAGCAAGATAGAGATGGACTGAATATGGGGCAACAGAAACCCAGAGGCAGAGGGGAACCAGAAGGAATGGAGAAACTTTTGCAAAATGAATTTTTGGAAAGTTTGCTGGCTAAATAGCTCATTTACATATTTTCTAACTAGTTTTAGAATGAGTATACTCTCTATGTTTTTCTTGGTAATCACAATATAATGTGACACACGTGTTGTGGCAATAGGACTCCATTCTAATGTTGATCCTACAAAGCTGTTTTACTGTTTCTTAGAATTAACACTGGATTCCACCTCACTTGCAATTTTCATTAGAGAGCTGCTATGGAAAATTTCTATACCTCTCAAGAAAGAGTAATACTGACATGTAAGGCCAGGTGCATCACGCAAATCATCCCAATCAGATTTCTCAATGCTTGATATAATCAGAAAACTGTGTTTTCTTAGCTTCTTTGTAAAGTTCACTCATAAACTCAGAAAGAATTTATTGAAAATATGTGTGTCTATCCATACCTGTAGTGTAACAAGTGTAGTCTATGAATTCAGTCCTGTACTTTAGGAGTTTATAGGATTATTGAATGAATCAAGGAGCATAATAGATTTCTATTTAAAATATATGATGGCCTTTGTACTTAAAATATGTTCTAGATCTTTCATGTCAGTTAATTGACATTAACTGTTATTTTGTATCCTTGGAACTGCATTATGGAATATTTTCCTTTCATATTTCAAAGTAAACACCACAATTCTCAAAGATGGTTTTGTGATTCTGGTCATTGCTTACAACATGTTGCTGTGAAAATAATAGAATGGTTGCAATCTCATGGTTTTATTGACTGTGGGTTTGGGAGATTCCAAAATGGAGGAAAGAATAAATTGAAATTCTACTGATTTTGCTCTTCACTGGAGCACTGCACAGCATAAAACCACTGCCCTTCCAAGCTTTCTTCAACCACACACCTCATTCTACCAAAGTCTTTTTTTTGCATAGTCTATAATTCCATTTATACAGAAGAGGCAAATATATATGGAGAGATAGCAGTTTATGACTTACATGGGTCTGCTGGGTAAAATTGGTAAAATTGGAGAAAGACTTCAAAAATGCTTGAAAGAACTTTTGGAGTGATGGGACTTCCCTAAAGCTGGATTGTGGTGATGGTTTCCCACCGGTATACTGTGGGGAGCAACTCAGACTAGACTAAGTTACTGGAATTAAGACTTATTCTATGTATCTGCTCTCCCACAATATGGCGCTTGGAGAGGAGGAAATAGCTTCTACACAGCTGCCTCCAGTTCAACCAATAAACAGCAGGACCTGCTCCTGATTGGAGGAGAGCAGCGTACTCGGCATGTGGGTAGCAGAGTTGGGATTGGTGGAAGAGGACTATAAAGGAGGAGAGAGACAACATGCACCAGGAACATCTAAGAGGAACACCTGAGTAGCCCCCAAGAGAGCCGGCCGGTGGTGTGCCGCTCCCCGGCGGAAGTGGGGAAAGTGGCAGGGGGAACCGCCCTTCCACAGAGGTGGAAGGGACGGTAGCCAACCCGGGAAGAACTAGCAGCAAACCCGGGGAGGGCCAAGCAGACCAAAGAACAGCGCAGGGTCCTGTGTTGTTCCTCCGCGAAGAGGGGGAGCGACAGTATACATTTACCAAAAGTCATTGAACAGTATTGTTAGAATGTATGATTATTTTATGTATGTGATATACACAAATTTTAATTTCAATCTAAAAATTAAAACAAATGTATGCACAGTATTTTTACCTTTAACAGAAGAAAGAATAATCAGTGTTTTAATTCTATCTAGACAAGTAGTATAAAATATCAAATCATATTATATAATATATATAAATAATATCTGACAATAATCCTAACACTACTACTAGATATGTGCTGTCTATATGTTAATTTGCTTGATCCAACCTGCCTATGAAGTAAAATAATCATCTTCATTTTACATTAGAAGGGCACTTATCATGGTTTTATATTTTGCCTAAGGTAACACAAATTGTAGTTGGTAGAGGTACAATTTGATTTTTTTTGACAGGCAGTGTTAGGCAGTGAGAGAGAGAGACAGAGAGAAAGGTCTGCCTTCTGTTGGTTTACTCCCCTAATGGCCACTATGACTGGTCCTGTGCTGATCCAAAGCCAGGAGCTGGGTGCTTCCTCCCAGTCTCCCATGCAGTTGCAGGGACCCAAGCACTTGGGCCATCCTCCAATGCCCTCCCAGGCCATAGCAGAGAGCTGGACTGGAAGAGGAGCAACCGGGGCTAGTATCTGGCACCACAACTGGGACTAGAACCTGGGGTGCCAGCACCGCAGGCAGAGGATTAGCCAATTGAGCCACAGCATCAGCCAGTAGAGGTAGAATTTGAATCCTAACAACCTCTAGAGCCTGGCTGGCAATATCTGATAGGATGATACCATGGATTTGCCATGCACTCTTCTACCTCAGAGCTTTTGCCCATTCTGTTTCCTTTAGAAGAACACACTTACACCCCTTTCTTCTTTTAATAACGCTTATTCATTTTTTGAAGTGGAGCATAACTGTTTTCTGGAGTCTTTTTTACCCTCTTTTTTATTTTTTATTTAGTAAATATAAATTTTCAAAGTACAGTTAATGGATTACAATGGCTTCCCCCCCATAATTTCCCTCCCACTCACACCACTCCCATCTCCCACTCCCTCTCCCATTCCATTCCCATCAAGATTCATTTTCAATTATCTTTATATACAGAAGATCAATTCAGTATATATATTTGTTATTTTTTTTTCTTTTTTATTTAGTAAATATAAATTTTCAAAGTACAGTTAATGGACTACAATGCCTTCCCCCAATAATTTCCCTCCCACTCACACCCCTCCCATCTCCCACTTCTTCTCCCATTCCATTCACATCAAGATTCATTTTCAATTATCTTTATATACAGAAGATCAATTCAGTATATATTAAGGAAATATTTCATCAGTTTGCACCCACACAGAAACACAAAGTGTAAAATACTGTTTCAGTACTAGTTATAGCATTAATTCACATTGGACAACACATTAAGGACAGATCCCACATGAAAAGTAAGTACACAGTGACTACTGTTGTTGACTTAACAATTTGACATTCTTGTTTCTGGCGTCAGTAATCTCCCTAGGCTCTAGTCATGAGTTGCCAAGGCTATGGAAGCCTTTTGAGTTCGCTGACTTCAATCTTATTCTGACAGGGTCATAGTCAAAGTGGAAGTTCTCTCCTCCCTTCAGAGAAAGGTACCTACTTCTTTGATGGCCCTGCTCTTTCCACTGAGATCTCACTTGCAGAGATCTTCCATTTAGGTCTTCTTTTTTTTTTTCCAGGTTGTCTTGACTTTCCATGCCTAAAATACTCTCATGGGCTCTTCAGCCAGATCTGAATGCCTTAAGTGCTGATTCTGAGGCCAGAGTGCTATTTAGGACACCTGCCATTCTATGAGTCTACTGTGTATCCTGCTTCCCATGATGGATCGTTCTCTCCCTTTTTGATTCTATCAGCTAGTATTAGCAAACACTAGACTTGTTTGTATGATCCCTTTGACTCTTAGACCTATTAGTGTGATCAATAGTGAACTGAAATTGATCACTTGGACTAGTGAGATGTCATTGGTACATGCCACCTTGATGGGATTATATTGGAATTCCCTGACATGATTCTAACTCCACCCTTTGGGGCAAGTCCGATTGAGCATGTCCCAAATTGTACATCTCCTCCCTCTCTTATTTCCACTCTTACATTTAACAGGGATCACTTTTCAGTTAAAATTTAAACACCTAAGAATAATTGTGTGTTAATTATGGAGTTCAACCGATAGTACTAGAACAAATCAAAGAGAAAATACTAAAATGGATATAGTATTACATTGTACATCAACAGTCAGTACAAGAGCTGATAAAGTCATTGTTTCTCATAGTGTCCATTTCACTTCAACATGTTTCCCCTTTGGTGCTCACTTAGTTATCGTCGATCAGAGAGAACATATGATATTTGTCCCTTTGGGACTGGCTTAATTCACTCAGCATATTGTTTTCCAGATTCCTCCATCTTGTTGCAAATGACCGGGTTTCATTGTTTTTGACTGCTGTATAGTATTCTATAGGGTACATGTCCCATAATTTCTTTATCCAGTCTACTCTTGATGGGCATTTGGGTTGGTTCCAGGTCTTGCCTATTGTGAATTGTGCTGCAATAAACATTAGGGTGCAGACCTCTTTTTTGTTTGCCAATTTAAATTCCTTTGGGTAAATTCTAAGGAGTGGGATGGCTGGGTCGAATGGTAGGCTTATATTCAGGTTTATGAGGAATCTCCAGACTGACTTGCATAGTGGCTTGACCAGTTTGCATTCCCACCAACAGTGGGTTAGTGTCCCTTTTTCCCCACATCCCCTCTAGCATCTATGGTTGGTAGATTTCTGAATGTGAGCCATTCTAACCGGGGTGAGGTGAAACCTCATTGTGGTTTTGATTTGCATTTCCCTGATTGTTAGAGATCTTGAAAATTTTTTCATGTGTCTGTTGGCCATTTGGATTTCCTCTTTTGAAAAATGTCTATTGAGGTCCTTGGCCCATCTCTTAAGTGGGTTTTTTGTTTTGATGTTGTGGAGTTTCTTGATTTCTTTGTAGATTCTGGTTATTAACCCTTTATCTATTGCATAGTTCGTGAATATTTTCCCCATTCTGTCGGTTGCCTCTTCAGTTTCCTGACTGTTTCTTTTGCAATACAGAAACTTCTCAATTTGATGCAATCCCAAATGTTAATTTTGGCTTTGCCTGTGCTTCTGGGGTCTTTTCCAAGATGGCTTTGCCAGTACTTATATCTTGCAGAGTTTCTCCAATGCTCTCTAATAATTTGATGGTGTCGGGTCATAGATTTAGGTCTTTAATCCACGTTGAGTGGATTTTTGTGTAAGGTGAAAGGTAGGGGTCTTGCTTCATGGTTCTGCACGTGGAAATCCAATTTTTCCAGCACCATTTATTGAATAGACTGTCCTTACTCCAGGGATTGGTTTTGGATCCTTGATCAAAAATAAGTTGGCTGTAGATGTTTGGATTGATTTCTGGTGTTTCAATTCTGTTCCATTGGTCTATCCATCTGTTTCTGTACCAGTACCATGCTGTTTTGATTACAACTGCCCTGTAGTATGTCCTGAAATCTGGTATTGTGATGCCTCTGGCTTTGTTTTTGTTGTACAAGATTGCTTTATCTATTCTAGGTCTCCTGTGACTCCATATGAATTTCAGCATCATTTTTTCCAGATCTGAGAAGAATGTCTTTGGTATTTTGATTGGTATCATATGGAATCTATAAATTGCTTTTAGGAGAATGGACATTTTGATGATATTGATTCTTCCAATCCATGAGCATGGAAGGTTTTTCCATTTCTTGGTATACTCTTCTATTTCTTTCTTTAAGGTTTTATAATTTTCATCATAGAGATCTTTAACATCCTTGTTAAGTTTATTCCAAGGTATTTGATTGTTTTTGTAGCTATTGTGAATGGGATTGATATTTGCTGTTCTTTCTCAGCCATGGCATTGTCTGTGTATACAAAGGCTGTTGATTTTTGTGCATTGATTTTATACCCTGCTACTTTGCCAAAATCTTCTATGAGTTCTAATAGTCTCTTAGTAGAGTTCTTTGGATTCCCTAAATAAAGAATCATAGCATCTGCAAAGAGGGATAGTTTGAGTTCTTCCTTCCCAATTTGTATTCCTTTAATTTCTTTTTCTTGCCTAATAGCTCTGGCTAAAACTTCTAGAACTATATTGAATAGCAGTGGTGAGAGTGGGCATCCCTGTCTGGTACCAGATCTCAGTGGAAATGCTTCCAACTTTTCCCCATTCAATAGGATGTTGGCTGTGGGTTTTTCATAGATTGCTTTGATTGTATTGAGGAATGTTCCTTCCAAACCCAGTTTGCTTAGAGTTTTCATCATGAAAGGGTGTTGTATTTTATCGAATGCTTTCTCGGCATCTATTGAGATAATCATATGGTTTTTCTTCTTCAGTCTGTTAATGTGAACATTGAACCATCCCTGCATACCAGGGATAAATCCCACTTGGCCTGGTTGGATGATCCTTCTGATGTGTTCTTGCATTCTCTTGGCCAGAATTTTATTGAGGATTTTTGCATCTATGTTCATCAGGGATATTGGTCTGTAATTCTCTTTCAATGCTGCATCTTTTTTTGGCTTAGGAATTAAGGTGATGCTGGCTTCATAGAAGGAATTTGAGAGGATTTCCTCTTTTTTCAATTGTTCTGAATAGTTTGAGAAGAATTGGAGTTAGTTCTTCTTTAAATGTCTGGTAGAATTTAGCAGGGAGTCCATCTGGTCCTGGGCTTTTCTTTGTTGGGAGGGCCTTTATTACTGTTTCAATTTCTGTGTCAGTTATGGGTCTGTTTAGGTTTTCTATGTCTTCCTGGTTCAATTTAGGAAGGCTGCGTGTGTCCAGGAATCTATCCATTTCTGATAGGTTTCCCTGTTTGCTGGCATACAAGTCCTTGTAGTAATTTCTGATGATTCTTTTTATTCCTGTGGTGTCTGTTTTTACATTTCCTTTTTCATCTCTGATTTTATTGATTTGGGTCTTTTCTTTTTTTATTAGTTGGGCCAATGTGGTGTCAATTTTGTTTATTTTTTCAAAAAACCAACTCCTCATTTGGCTTATTTTTGTAATATTTTTTGGATTCAATCCTGTTGATTTCTTCTCTGATTTTAATTATTTCTCTTCTCCTACTAGATTTGGGTCTGGTTTGCTGCAGTTTTTCTAGATCCTTGAGATGCATTGAAAGCTCATCTAATTGGTGCCTTTCCAATTTCTTGATGTAGGCACCTATTGCTATAAACTTTCCTCTTAACACTGCTTTTGCTGTATCCCATAAGTTGGTATGTTGTGCTGTTATCCTCATTTACTTCCAAAAAGTTTTTGATTTCTCTTTTGATTTCTTCTATGACCCATTGTTCATTCAGGAGCCTGTTGTTAAATCTTCATATATTTGCATATGCCCTAGGGATTCCTGAGTTGCTAATTTCCAACTTCATTCCCCTATGGTCTGAGAAGCTGCATGGTATGATTCTAATTCTTTTGAATTTGCTGAGACTTGCTCTATGGCCTAGTATGTGATCAATCCTAGAGAAGGTTCCATGTACTGCTGAGAAGAATGTAAATTCTTTAAGTGTAGGATGAAAAGCTCTGTAGATATCTGTTAGATCCATTTGGGGTGTAGTGTCGTTTAAGGTTTAGGTCATCACAGTGCTCAGTTTATGTCAATGATAAGTTTATGATGTCAGTTCTTTCGTGTGTTCACAATAAACAGTTTATTATATGACAAAGTTTTGCATATTGCATCTAAATATTAGTGTATGACATCAAAAATTTATGACTTCACATTGATTATGGTATCACAATGGTTTTCTATCATCACAATTGGCTAAAATATCACAATGATGGTTAATACATCAAAATTGATTATGTCAACATTTTTTACTTCAAATTTGATTATGATATTACAATGGTTGGTTTATGACAATGATAATTTGTGGCATCTCAACATTAGTTTATGACAACAATGTACTATGACATCACAATTGAATAGGACATCACAATGGTATTATGGCACCACAACTGACTGGTATTGCAATGATGGTTATGGTATCAAAATTGATTATGATGCCAAAATGGTTTTTATAACAACACAATACATTATGACATCATAGAGGTAGTTTTATGTCATCAGAATGGTGGTTTATCACAAAATGATTTTCACATCAAAATTTTTATTATAATCCAATGGTGTTTAATGATATCAATATTGATGATTTCACGATGGTTCCTTGGTTTTTGACATCACAACATATTGTGATGGCACAATAGGGCATGATATTATTTTTATGGCAGCACAATTGACAAAGATGGCACAATGATTTATGATATGATAATGTTGTTTTATCACATAACAACTGATTATGGCTACACAGACTATCATGGTTTATGACAACCACATTGATTGTGATGGCAGTTTTTGGTCATTGTAGCTCAGTTCATAATAGCTAAGATATGGAATCAACACAGGTGTCCATCAACTAAAGACTAGATAAATTATTTTTTATATACACTATGGAATACTACACAGTGATTTAAAATAATGCAACAAAATGGATGAAACTGGAAACCATTATACTTAATGAAATAAGCCAGCCACAAGAGGACAAATACCATATTTTCTCCCTGATCTGTGGAAACTAATAGAGTACCTGAAAGGTAATCTATAGAAGTGAAGTTGCCACTTTTAGATGCAATGGTTTTAAACAGCTCTTGTCACAATTGTTAAGGGATAATTTTTTCATACTATTTGTAGAACTCTTATATATTGTAGGGTTAATCTTATGAGTATAAAGTTGAGGGGCTGGTGCTGTGGTGCAGTATGCTAATCCTCCACCTGCAGCACAAGCATCCCCTGTGGGCACCAGTTCTAGTCCCAGCTGCTCCTTTTTCCAATCCAGTGTCTCTGCTATGGCTATGGCCTGGGGCTTCGGATTGGTCCAGCTCTGATCACTGCAGCCATTTGGGGAGTGAACCAGTGGACAGAAGACCTTTCTCTCTGTTTCTCCCACAAACTGTTTGTAACTCTATCTCTCAAATAAATATAATTTTTTAAAAACAAAGTTAATTGAAAATAGATCTTTGTAAAAAATAAGAATAAGAATAGGAGAGAGAGGAGGAAGAAGTGTGGGAATGTGGGTGTGAGGGAGGGTAAGGTTGGAAGAATCACATTACAGTGTTTTATGACAATATAATGGTCATTTATGACATCAAAATTGATTATGATGGCATGAGGTGTCGCTCCCCACTTCGTGGAGGAACGACACAGGACCCTGCGCTGTTCTTTCATCTGCTCAGCCCTCCCCAGGTTTGCTGCTGGTTCTTCCCGGGTTGGCTACCATCCCTTCCACCTCGGTGGAAGGGTGGTTCCCCCTAGCCACTTTCCCCACTTCCACGGGGGAGCAGCATACCGCCGGCCGGCTCTCTTGGGGGCTGCACAGGTGTTCCTTCAGATAGATGTTCCTCTTAGATGTTCCTGGTGCATGTTGTCTCTCTCCTCCTTTATAGTCCTCTTCCACCAATCCCAACTCTGCTACCCACACGCCGAGTACGCTGCTCTCCTCCAATCAGGAGCAAGATCAGCTCCTGCAGCTCAGTCAATCAAATTGGCGAGAGGCAGCTGCGTAGAAGTTGTTACTCCCTTCTCAGCGCCATATTGTGGGAGAGCAGATGCATAGAATAAGTCTTAATTCCAGTAACTTAGTCTAGTCTGAGTTGCTCCCCACAATGAGGTAGCTTTATGTCATCACAATTTGAATATGGCAACAAAAAGGTAGGTTTATGATATTAGAAGGGTGGCTTATCCAAACGAATAGACTGATATCACAATTTTAAAAAATATTTATTTAATTTTTTGAAAGGCAGAAGTAGAGAAGGATATTCATTTCCCCAAGTGGCTAAAATGACCAAAGCTGTACCAGTTCAAATACAGGAGCCAGGAGCTTTATCCAGGTCTCTCACATGGGAACAGGGACCGAGGACTTGGACTGTCCTCTGCTGCCTTCCCAAGCTCATTAGCAGGGAGACAGATTGGAACTGGGGCAGCCAGGATTTGAACCAGTGCCCATATGAAACGTTGTCTTGCCACATGGCAATTTAATCCATTATGCTACAATGCCTGCCTCCACAATTTTTTCTATGATAATGCAAAAAAAGTATATGCCATCAAAATTAGTTATTATGGAACACTGTTTATAAAATCACAACTGATTCACAAAGACAGTTTTACGATAGAAGAATGGTGGTTTTTTTTTAAAGATTTTAATTATTTGAGAGGTAGAGTTACAGATAGTGAGAGGGAGAGACAGAGAGAAAGGTCTTCCATCACTGGCTCACTCCCCAAATGACTGCAGCTCCAGCCGATCTGAAGCCAGAAGCCAGGAGCTTCTTCCAGTCTCCCATGTGGGTGCAGGGGCCCAAGGACTTGAGCCATCTTCCACTGCCTTCGCAAGCCATAGCAGAGAGCTGGATTGGAAGAGGAGCAGCCAGGATTCCAATGGGCACCCATATGGGATGCCGGCACCACAGGAAGATGATTAACATACTGTGTCATAGCGCCGGCCCCCAGAATGGTGTTTTATCACTTAACATTTTATTTCAACATTACATTTTTTTGGCAAAGCAAGGTTATTTGTGACATCAAATTTTATTATGACACAATGTGTGATGATTTAACAAAACATTTATTAAAGAAAAATGGTAGCTTTATTACATCAAAATTGATTATGACAAAACGATGTTATGACAATGACATATTAAGGGTATGTTTCTGATATCAGAATGTATGATACTATATTATTGTGGCAATATAAAGTGGTTTATTACATATAAATTGATTATATGGTATAATGTTTATGACATCACAACTAATTATGGCATCAGAAACATTTTAAATATCAGAATTGATTATGATAGAATGTTAGGTTGATATCAGAATGGTAGATTATAACATAAAAATTGATAACAATTTCACAATGTGTCTTATGACAATATCATGATGACACCAAAGTTTATGAAAGAACAATGGTAGATTTATGATATCACAATTTGTTAAAATAGCACATTGGTATGTTTATACTATCAGAACTATAATTGATCATGTATCAACTGGTTATGACAAAATAATGTTTTTTGATAATACAATGGCAATTTATGATTTCAAAACTCATTATGATGTCCTAAAATTTGGATTATGACATCACAAATTATTAAGACTTCACAATAGAAGGTTTATGATATCAGAATGAATGTTTATCAGAAACCAATCAATTATAACATCAAAATTAACTATGATTTCACAATGTGGATTATCAAATCACAATCATTTAGGACACCAAAATGGTAAGTTTATAATATCAAAATTTATTATGATATCATAACCATATCAGAATCATATCACAGTAGGTTTATGAATTCATTAATTATGACATCACAATATATGAGATATGACAACAGATTTGTTGACATCACAATCACAAATGTAAAATTATGGTATCAGAATGATAGCTTATCACAAACCAATAGATTATATCATGATGTTTTATGACAATAAAGGTGGTACATGACATCAAAATTGGTATGAAGGCAGAAAAGATTATATCACTTTTGATGATATCACAAATGTAGGTTTATGATATCAGAATGGTTGTTTACTCAGACCATTTGATTATACTACAATGTTATTATGAAAATATAATGTTGATCTATGACATCGCAATTTCTTATGATGGCATATTGTTTTCATTATAACACAATTGATTATGACATCAATGACAGGATCATGATAACAGAAATGAGGTTTAACATAACAAACATTATAATCTTCCAATGTGTTAAATGAAAATACAACAGTGGTTTATGACATCAAAATTGGTAAATGTAGCAAGATGATTGGTTTATAACATCACAATTTTTATGATGGCACAATGGTAGGTTAATGACATAGCAATTGACATCACAATGGTATTGTCGCTCCCCCTCTTCATGGAGGAACGACACTAGACCCTGCGTTGTTCTTTTGTCTGCTCGGCCCTTCCCGGGTTTGCTGCTGGTTCTTCCCAGGTTGGCTGCGGTCCTTCCACCTCCATGGAAGGGCGGTGCCCCCTGCCACTTTCCCCTCTTCTGCGGGGGAGCAGCACACTGCCGGCTGGCTCTCTCGGGGGCTGCTCAGATGTTATCCGGATGTTCCCCTTAGATGTTCCTGGTGCATGTTGTCTCTCCTTTATAGTCCTCTTCCACCAATCCCAACTCTGCTACCCACACGCCGAGTACGCTGCTCTCCTCCAATCAGGAGCAGGATCAGCTCCTGCAGGTTACTGGTCAAACTGGAGGCAGCTGTGTAAAAGTTGTTTACTCCCTTCTCAGCGCCATATTGTGGGAGAGCAGATGCATAGAATAAGTCTTAATTCCAGTAACTTAGTCTAGTCCCAGTTGCTCCCCACAGGTATTTTATATCAGAATCAAGGTTTACCACATAGCAATTGATTATAACATGAAAATTTCTTATGATAACAATTGTGATTAACAGCATCAAAATTAATTCTGATGTCATAATGCTCTGGCTGATTGCATCATGGTACTTTATTACAGCAACAGCAGGCTTTTACATCAGAATGGATTATATTGGCAAAAGGGAATTCTTATGTTATCAGAATGGTGGTTCATCATTTGAAAATTTATTATGATATCATAGTGTGTTTTATGACAGTATGATGATGGGTTATGATGGCACAATGGTAGGACTATGATATCACAATTGATTATGACAGCACAATGCTCATCTATAATACCAGAATCATTTATCACATACCAATTGCTTTTTATTAAGTTTTATTTAATGAATAGGGTCTTTATTTTGTATTTCTGCCCTTTTGGAAATGGTTCATTGAGATAAACATTCATTTCCTTTATTTAAAGACTAATCACATGATTTTGGAACACATTTTTGTAGAACTATTCAAGCATCCACTGCTTTTGCAAATGTGTAATACTGATGGTTGAAAATATTTGTACATCTTTTTTATGTTCAGTGTATATTGATATTGAAAATCCATCACTTATCTAACCTGATGAAACATGAAACTCAAGGTATTATTTTATTCAAGCTAATACTTCTAATTAAATAATTCGTTAGGCTTTCATTTACTTTGTAAGAGCTCCATTTTCATTGGCTTTGCCAACATTGGAATTGGTAATTTTTGTGATCCTGGGCCTATGTAATGTAAGAGAGTGGTGTTTAAAAAGTAGTAAGCAGGAGGGAGCATTTGGCCAAGTGGTTAAGAATCCCCTTGAGACAACCTTGCTACAATGGAATGGGGGCGACTGAGTGTTGATTCCATTTCTGTCTTCAACTTCCTGTTAATGCAGATGCTGGGAGGCAGCACAGGAAGGCTCAAGGAATAGGGTTCCTGCCACACACACACAGAATTACTCTCTGCCTTTCAAATGGATACACGAAAACTAAAATATAGAAATATAAAACATGGAGAAAGTTATGTCTAAAATTATCAGGCTTTAAAAACACACACCTGTATATTCATTAGACAATCGGCTCCTAACACTGCTACACCTGCAGGTCCAATTGGGACTGTCAGATGGACCAACATCAGCGTGACCAGTGCCAGTCCTGCCGGCTCAAGAAGTGCTTCCGGGGGGGTTGTGCAGAAGGAGGGTGAGTGGCCCCCAGCCACGCTGCAGCCTGGGGGGGGCGTGCGGTAGGTGGGTGAATGGCACCCCAGCCCCGCTGCCTGCGGAAGGAGGGTGAGCGGCCCCCATCCTCCCTGCAGTTCGCCGGTGGGGCCCAGGCTTGGCACCTGCTAACCACAAGACCAGGGCCATTGTACCCTGTACTGGTGCAGGAATCCAATTACAGCTGTGGCCAGGGCCCGGTCCCCCTGCCCAGGCCAGGCCACTGTGTCCTGAAGAAATACACACACACATACACAGACACACACATACATGGACACACACATACATGGACACACACGCACATACACACATTTATTTGGTTTCCGTTGCCCCCACCCCTGCCTCTGTTTGCTTAAGGCAGGAGCTAGGCAGCCTGAGCCCATGGGGACCCCACTCTTGTTCCCTCCCCCAGAAGCCCCGGCCTGGCCCAGGGCAGACACAGTCCAAGCAGCACAGCCCTAAACGCTGATGCCCTGATGCCCTGCAGTTTCTCCAGGCTCCACACGGGGGTGGGGGGGCGGCGGTGGTCTCGGGGTAGTGGTGGAGAGGGCGTTTCAGCCTCAGGATAAATGCGCACCCCATACCTGCTTTCTGTCTGCCGGTTCTTCCCAGGGTCTGACTCCAGTCTCTTGCGCTTTAGAAGTCCTCTCCCCTCACTGCGTCTGTGAGGGAAGCTGATAAAGTTGGCTCAGAGCCCCTTGGAAAAGCCACTCCCTTCAGTTTGGGGGGGTTCACCTGTGCCCCCTCTTCTCACGTGGCTGATCTGAAATCCCGCTGGCCCGGCCCTCAGGTGGGCGCGCCTACAGCCACATGCTGCACCCCCCACCCCATGCGCGGCCTCCCACCATCACAGCTCACAACCCCTTACTTTGCTTTGGAACCAAATGAATTCTCCAGGGACTCTCTTTGTCTTGTGCACTGTTGTGCCCCAGGGTCCCTGCATACAGTTGGCCCTCAGTAAATAGCCCATGGCTTCAGTTGCCACCAGGGTAGCCCTTCCTCCATGGCCAATACTGCTCTAAAGCAGATTTGTTAATTCGGGGGTTGGTGTTAAAGAGGGAGTTGTGGGTGGGATTTGAACCCCACGCCCCAGCCTGGGCTGGAGGAGGAAGAGTTGGGGGTGGGGGTTTGAAGAAGGGGGGGTGAGCAGGTGCAAAGGCCCTGGGGGTAGGATGGGGGGAGGAGTGGTGCAGGCGGGGCTTATAACCAGGGCAGCACTTTTGGGCCCCATTTGGCCACTCCTACTGCACAGCTAACCCCCACCCCCCAGAACTCAGCCCCACCTCCAGCCCCAAGTCCCCTCCAGGGCTGGTAATGCGCCCTGCATGAGGCTGGCCCAAGGCTGGAGCTCATGGATTCGATCAGGCCAGGTGGGCGGGCTCATTAAGGCTCCTTAATTTGCCCTGCCTGGCAGCCAGCCCTCCCTGCCTCGGTTTCCCTCCTCCCACCTCACCTGCTTGCTGCAGGCTAGGCCCCAGCTCCCAGTCCCACCTGGGGAAGACCCCAGGCCCCCTCCCGACCCGGGCTCTCCCGGAGCTGGGGTGGGGGGGACTCTGAGAGATCCTCGCCCTGGCCATCTTCTCCCTGCCCTTCTCTCTTTCTCTCCCTCCTGCCCCTCCGCAGCGCTGCAGCGCGGCCGCATCCCGCAGTCGCTGCCCGGCCTCGCTGGCCACCTCCTCTGGCAGCCCTCCTGGCTGGGTGCTGGCGCGGCAGCGGACAGAGGCTTGTTCCCGGTGCAGCTGCGGGCGCGGCAGGTGCGGAGGCGGAGACTCATTCCCGGGCAACTGGTGTGGGAGCTGATGGCACAGCTGCGGGTGTGGCAGGTGCGGGGGGCGGCGGCAGCAGCGCTGCGCATGGACCAGGTGAGAGCGCTGGCGGCGCTGCTGCTCTTAGCGCTGTCCCTGCCTGCACAGGGCGCCACCGCCGGCCGAGCGTGCGTGGCCTTCCTGGACCAGGAGCAGGTGGACAAGCTGGGCCGCCTGCGGGGGAACTGGGTGGAGTCCGACTGCCTCAAGGTCATGGCCCTCTCGGCTTCTGGGCGCGGGAAGGCTGCAGGAGCAGGCGCAGGTGGCTCTCATGGAGTATTGCGCACCCAATACCCGTCCCAGCCGCAGCGCGCCTGGCCCTGCCCTAGCTCCAGGCGCCCCTCATTGCGCAGCTCCACTTGCTGCGCCTGGTGGGCAAGACGCCCGCCCAGACGCTCACCCGGGACTCGCTGCTGGCGGGCAGCCCCTTCAACTGGCCCTAGGGCTCCGGCCGGTGAGCCGCCGCGTCAAGAAGACGCTCTCTGCTCTGATTTCGGTATCAGAGATTGCACAACACCTGGAAATAGTTTCTTTAAATGTGACGATCGGTCACAACGCAGAGAGGTTAAATGAAAAAGTGTCTAATCACGACCACATTCTTTCTTAGTAACTTCAGACAGATTTAGCATCTCTACAGTATATTAAACAATGGCCAGATATTTCCCAGGAACACCATGTTTTTCTGATGGATTTCAAAATTTCATGGGAAATAGAAGATAAGTTTATGTTGGTGCATAACATTTGAAATATGTATTTCTCATAATACATGTTTTCCATGAACTTTTAAATAACCCATGTATATATAAATTTCAACATGTTTTGAACCAAAATAAATTTAACTTTTAATTCCATTTCCACAATCTTTTTAAGGTACGCTTATGTGAGTCAAACAGATGGCTTCGCTCACATAACACAAAGATTGAGGAAATATATCTGTATAAACATGTTTTTGGGGCTGGTGCTGTGGTGCAGCAGGTTAACGCTCTGGCCTGAAATGCTAGCATCCCATATGGCCAGCAGTTCAAGACCTGGCTGCTCCACTTCCGACCCAGCTCTCTGCTATGGCCTGGGAAAGCAGTGGAAGATGGCCCAAGTGCTGCACCCGTGTGGGAGACCCAGATGAAGCTCCTGGCTCCTGGCTTGGGATTGGCGCAGCTCCGGCCATTGCGGCCAATTGGGGGAGTGAACCAGTGGGTGGAAGACCTCTCTCTCTGTCTCTCTCTCCCCCTTTCTCTCTGCCTCTGCTCTCTCTGTGTAACTTTTTCAAATAAATAAATCAATATTTAAAAAATAAATAAGCATGTTTTTGAAAAATAGTGGATATATAAATATATATCATACATCCTGCTCTGCAAGGATTTTTTTTTGCTTAATAATGTAAATATATTTTATTGCTAAACAGTATGTTTCTTCATATGGATTTATCATATACTATTTAATGAATACTGTACTGTTAGATATTTACTTTTCTATCCTCAAGTTTCCCTAAGAAAAAGTTTCCATAGGCCCTTCTGAAACCTATTTTTTCCAAAGAAAGATTTTTTTAGGAAGTGCTTATTTGGGACAAGAGTATATAATAAATATAATCTGTAATGCTAAGACTTTTGGTACACATCACCGATTTCTTTTGCAAATTCACATTCTTTTTTTTTTAGCTTTTTTTAACTTTTATTTAATGAATATAAATTTCCAAAGTACGGCTTATGGATTACAATGGCTTCCCCACCATATTGTCTCTCCCACCCGCATCCCTCCCCTTTCCCACTCCCTCTCCCCTTCCATTCACATGAGGATTCATTTTTGATTCTCTTTATATACAGAAGATCAGTTTAGCATACATTAAGTAAAGATTTCAACAGTTTGCTTCCACACAAACATAAAGTGAAAAATAATAGATGATTTTTTAAATGATGATGAAATCAGATCAGACCTATTGTCATGTTTAATCCCAGTGAGAGTCAAGTTGGGAATTGATAATTTCTTCTTCTTATTTTTTTTTACAGAAGATCAGTTTAGTATACATTAAGTAAAGATTTCAACAGTTTGCACCCCCATAGAAACACAAAGCAAAATATACTGTTTGAGTACTCATTATAGCATTAAGTCTCAATGTACAGCACATTAAGAACAGAGATCCTACATGAGGAGTAAGTGCACAGTGACTCCTGTTGTTGACTTTACAAATTGACACTCCTGTTTATGGCATCAGTAATCTCCCTATGTACCAGTCATGAGTTTCCAAGGCTATGGAAGCCTTTTGAGTTCACCGACACTTATCTTGTTTAGACAATGTCATATTCAAAGTGGAGGTTCTCTCCTCCCTTCAGAGAAAGGTACCTCCTTCTTTGAAGACCTGTTCTTTCACTGGCATCTCACTCACAGAGATCTTTCATTTAGGGTTTTTTATTTTTATTTTTTTTTTCCAGAGTGTCTTGGTTTTCCATGCATGAAATACTCTCATGGGCTTTTCAGCCAGATCCGAATGCCTTTAGGGCTGATTCTGAGGCCAGAGTGCTGTTTGGGACATCCACCATTCTATGAGTCTGCTGAGTATCTCGCTTCCCGTGTTGGATCACTCTCCCCTTTATTTATTCTATCAGTTAGTATTAGCAGGTACTAGACTTGTTTATGTGCTCCCTTTGACTCTTAGTCCTTTCATTATGATCAATTGTGAACTGAAATTGATCACTTGGACTAGTGAGATGGCATTGGTACATGCCACCTTGATGGGATTAAATTGGAGTCCCCTGGTATGTTTCTAACTCTACCATTTGGGGCAAGTCAGCTTGAGCATGTCCCAAATTGTACATCTCTTCCCTCTCTTATTCCTACTCTTATGTTTAACAGGGATCACATTTCAGTTAAATTTCAACACTTAAGAATAACTGTGTGATAATTACAGAATTAAACCAGTCATATTAAGTGGAACAGACAAAAAAACTACTAAGAGGGATAATGTATTAAGTTGTTCATTAACAGTCAGGGCTATGCTGATCAAGTCACTGTTTCCCATAGTGTCCATTTCACTTCAGGAGGTTTCCTTTTTGGTGTTCAGTCAGTTGTCACCAATCAGGGAGAACATATGGTATTTGTCCCTTTGGGACTGGCTTATTTCACTCAGCATGATGTGTTCCAGATTCCTCCATTTTGTTGCAAATGACTGGATTTCGTTGTTTCTTACTGTGGTATAGTATTCTAAAGAGTACATATCCCATAATTTCTTTATCCAGTCTACTATTGATGGGCATTTAGGTTGGTTCCAGGTCTTAGCTGTTGTGAATTGAGCTGCAATAAACATTAGGGTGCAGACCTCTTTTTTGTTTGCCAATTTAAATTCCTTTGGGTAAATTCCAAGGAGTGGGATGGCTGGGTCGAACGGTAGGGTCATATTCAGGTTTCTGAGGAATCTCCAGACTGACTTCCATAGTGGCTTGACCAGTTTGCATTCCCACCAACAGTGGGTTAGTGTCCCTTTTTCCCCACATCCCCTCTAGCATCTATGGTTGGTAGATTTCTGTATGTGAGCCATTCTAACCGGGGTGAGGTGAAACCTCGTTGTGGTTTTGATTTGCATTTCCCTGACTGCTAGTGATCTTGAACATTTTTTCATGTGTCTGTTGGCCATTTGGATTTCCTCTTTTGAAAAATGTCCATTTAGGCCCTTGGCCCATCTCTTAAGTGGGTTGTTTGTTTTGTTTTTGTGGAGTTTCTTGATCTCTTTGTAGATTCTGGTTATTAACCCTTTATCTGTTGCATACTTTGCAAATATTTTTCCCATTCTGTCAGTTGTCTCTTCACTCTCCTGACTGTTTCTTTTGCAGTACAGAAACTTCTGAATTTGATGCAATCCCAATAGTAGATTTTGGCTTTGACTGCCTGTGCCTCCCGGGTCTTTTCCAGAAATTCTTTGCCTGTGCCAATATCTTGAAGGGTTTCTCCAATGTTCTCTAGTAACATGATGGTGTCAGGTCATAGATTTAGGTCTTTAATCCATGTTGAGTGGATTTTTGTGTAAGGTGTAAGGTAGGGGTCTTGCTTCATGATTCATCATGTGGAAATCCAATTTTCCCAGCACCATTTATTGAATAGACTGTCCTTGCTCCAGGAATTGGTTTTGGATCCTTGATCAAAAATAAGTTGGCTGTAGATGTTTGGGTTGATTTCTGGTGTTTCAATTTTGTTCCATTGGTCTATCCATCTGTTTCTGTACCAGTACCATGCTGTTTTGATTACAACTGCCCTGTAGTATGTCCTGAAATCTGGTATTGTGATGCCTCTGGCTTTGTTTTTGTTGTACAAGACTGCTTTAGCTATTCGAGGTCTCTTGTGCCTCCATATGCATTTCAGCATTATTTTTTCTAGATCTGAGAAGAAGGTCTTCGGTATCTTGATTGGTATTGCATTGAATCTATAAATTGCTTTTGGGAGAATGGACATTTTGATGATATTGATTCTTCCAATCCATGAGCATGGAAGATTTTTCCATTTCTTGGTATCCTCTTCTATTTCTTTCTTTAAGGTTTTGTAATTTTCATCGTAGAGATCTTTTACGTCCTTGGTTAAGTTTATTCCAAGGTATTTGATTGTTTTTGTAGCTATTGTGAATGGGATTGATATTTGCTGTTCTTTCTCAGCCATGGCATTGTCTGTGTATACAAAGGCTGTTGATTTTTGTGCATTGATTTTATACCCTGCTATTTTGCCAAACTCTTCTGTGAGTTCTAAAAGTCTCTTAGTAGAGTTCTTTGGTCCCCTAAATAAAGAATCATAGCATCTGCAAAGAGGGATAGTTTGAGTTCTTCCTTCCCAATTTGTATTCCTTTAATTTCTTTTTCTTGCCTAATAGCTCTGGCTAGAACTTCCAGAACTATATTGAATAGCAGTGGTGAGAGTGGGCATCCCTGTCTGGTACCAGATCTCAGTGGAAATGCTTCCAACTTTTCCCCATTCAATAGGATGTTGGCTGTGGGTTTTTCATAGATTGCTTTGATTGTATTGAGGAATGTTCCTTCCAAACCCAGTGTGCTTAGAGTTTTCATCATGAAAGGGTGTTGTATTTTATCAAATGCTTTCTCGGCGTCTATTGAGATAATCATATGGTTTTTCTTCTTCAGTCTGTTAATGTGAACATTGAACCATCCCTGCATACCAGGGATAAATCCCACTTGGCCTGGTTGGATGATCTTTCTGATGTGTTGTTGCATTCTCTTGGCCAGAATTTTTTTTGAGGATTTTTGCGTCTATGTTCATCAGGGATATTGGTCTGTAATTCTCTTTCAATGCTGCATCTTTTTTTGGCTTAGGAATTAAGGTGATGCTGGCTTCATAGAAGGAATTTGAGAGGATTTCCTCTTTTTTCAATTGTTCTGAATAGTTTGAGAAGAATTGGAGTTAGTTCTTCTTTAAATGTCTGGTAGAATTCAGCAGGGAGTCCATCTGGTCCTGGGCTTTTCTTTGTTGGGAGGGCCTTTATTACTGTTTCAATTTCTGTGTCAGTTATGGGTCTGTTTAGGTTTTCTATGTCTTCCTGGTTCAATTTAGGAAGGCTGCGTGTGTCCAGGAATCTATCCATTTCTGATAGGTTTCCCTGTTTGCTGGCATACAAGTCCTTGTAGTAATTTCTGATGATTCTTTTTATTCCTGTGGTGTCTGTTTTTACATTTCCTTTTTCATCTCTGATTTTATTGATTTGGGTCTTTTCTTTTTTTATTAGTTGGGCCAATGTGGTGTCAATTTTGTTTATTTTTTCAAAAAACCAACTCCTCATTTGGCTTATTTTTGTAATATTTTTTGGATTCAATCCTGTTGCTTTCGTCTCTGATTTTAATTATTTCTCTTCTCCTACTAAATTTGTGTCTGGTTTGCTGTAGGTTTTCTAGATCCTTGAGGTGAATTGAAAGCTCATCTATTTGGTGCCTTTCCAATTTCTTGATGTAGGCACCTATTGCTATAAACTTTCCTCTTAACACTGCTTTTGCTGCATCCCATAAGTTTTGGTATGTTGTGCTGTTATCCTCATTGACTTCCAGAAAATTTTTGATTTCTCTTTTAATTTCTTCTATGACCCATTGTTCATTCAGGAGCCTGTTGTTCAATCTCCATGTGTTTGCGTATGCTCTAGGGATTCCTGAGTTTCTAATTTCCAACTTCATTCCCCTATGGTCTGAGAAGCTGCATGGTATGATTCTAATTCTTTTGAATTTGCTGAGACTTGCCTTATGGCCTAGTATGTGGTCAATCCTAGAGAAGGTTCCATGTACTGCTGAGAAGAATGTAAAATCTTTAGCTGTAGGATTGAAAGTTCTGTATATAGCTGTTAGATCCATTTGGGCTATAATGTCGTTTAAATCTACTGTACCCTTGTTGATCTTGTGTCCTATTGATCTGTCTATTTCTGAGAGTGGAGTATTGAAGTCCCCCAGTACTATTGTATTGGGGTCTAAGTCTCCCTTTAAGTCCCTTAACAAATCTTTTAGATAAACTGGTGCCCTGTAGTTAGGTGCATATACATTGATAATTGTTATATCTTCTTGTTTTATTGATCCCTTAATCATTATATAGTGTCCGTCTTTGTCACTCTTAATAGTTTTTGTGGTAAAGTTTATGTTGTCCAATATTAAGATGGCTATGCCCGCTCTTTTTTCATTTCTGTTGGCATGGTATATCTTTTTCCAGCCTTTCACTTTCAGTCTGTATGGATCTTTGTTGGAAAGATGTGTTTCTTGTAAGCAACAAATAGATGGGTTTTGTTCCTTAACCCAATCAGCCAATCGGTGTCTTTTAACTGGACAGTTCAGTCCATTAACGTTCAATGTGACTAATGAAAAGTGGTAACTTTGCCCTGCCATTTGCCAAAGATAAGTTCTAATATATGCTTTGAATTCCCTGTGATCTTTTGCCGTGAGCTTTCCTTCCTTTACCTTCTTTCATATTGATGACCGTGTTTCTGTGTTTCTGTGTGTAATACATCTTTAAGCATCTGTTGCAGGGCTGGATGAGTGGCGACAAATTCTTTCAATTTCTGTTTGCTATGAAAAGTCTTTATTTCACCTTCATTCACAAATGATAGCTTTGCAGGATATAATATTCTGGGCTGGCAGTTGTTCTCTCTTAGTACCTGGGCTATATCTCGCCATTCCCTCCTAGCTTATAGAGTTTCTGATGAGAAGTCAGCTGTGAGTCTGATTGGAGATCCTCTGAGAGTAATCTGACGTTTCTCTCTTGCATATTTTAGGATCTTTTCTTTATGTTTCACTGTGGAGAGTTTAATTACAATGTGTCGTGGTGAGGATCTCTTTTGGTCGTGTTTATTAGGGGTTCTGTGAGCTTCCTGTACTAGGATTTCTCTGTCCTTCTCCAAACCTGGGAAATTTTCTGCTAGTATCTCACTAGAAAGGCCTTCTAAACCTTTCTCTCTCTCCATGCCTTCAGGAACTCCTAGAACCCGAATGTTGGGTTTTTTAATAGTATCCTGTAGATTCCTGACAATATGTTTTAGATTTCTAATTTCCTCTTCTTTTCTTTGGTCTGACTGTATCCTTTCCTGTTCTCTGTCTTCTAAGTCCGATATTCTCTCTTCTGCTTCACCCATTCTGTTTTTAAGGCTCTCTATTGTGTTTTTCATTTGATCTATTGAATTCTTCACTTCAGTCACTATCCCAGTTTCCTGTTGTACTAGTTGTTTCGTTTCATTTTGATTCCTCCTTAATATTTCGTTTTCACGAGAGAGATTTTCTATCTTGTCCATTAAGGATTTCTGTAGTTCAAGAATTTGTTTTTGAGAACTTCTTAATGTTCTTATCAATTTTTTTGAGATCTGCTTCTTGCATTTCTTCTATGTCATCATCTTCATAATCTTGAATTGGGGTGTCTTTTTCATTTGAGGGCGTCATGGTGACTTCCTTGTTTTTATTACCTCGGTTTTTGCGTTTGTTATTTGTCATATTGGAGATATTTGGTTTCTTCACTGTGGTGCTTTTTCTTGTTATACTATGACTCTAGATTAAGTGGACTATCTGTTTTTGATGGAGCCTTAGGGCTTGAGATGGGTGGCCTGAGAGCTCTGTTGTGCCAAAGTTGACACTCCCAGGTTAGGTGTGGTAAATCTCTCTCTCTCTCTCTCTTTCTTTTTTTTTTTGATTCAAAAGGGAAGTAATTCTGCACAGCTGAACGAAGTTGGAGGTAGTTAGCAGGCAAATGATATACCCACAGGAGCCAGAGATCGGAAGCTCTTTCCCAAGGACCACACAGGGAATCTGTTTGGCCCTCAGAGTGGGCTCAAATTCTCCTTCAGTCTCCCACTGGGTTGCCAAAGTTACGGAATTGTAGCATCTCTGGAGAGTGCTCACATGAATTCCGTGAGTTCTCTCCCCCACCATCTCTTTTTTCACAGTCTCAGTTCAGTAGCACCACAAATTCACTAAGTCCTAATCTCCTGTTAATTCGCTCCACCCAGAGTCAGGTTTTTCTGCTAGGCTCAGGGCCGGTGCAGACCTGAGGTCACCCTGCTTATGACGTATGTCCAAGATGGCGCCTGCTCCTTTTCTTGCTCGCCCTTGAGAGGTGAGCGGAGAGAGAGAAACCCGTGTCCGTACCAGTCACTTTTTTTTTCTCTCTCTCTCTTCCAGTTAGCCTGGTGAACTTTGCCCCCCAGGGGGTCGTTCCCTCTAGTCTCCTCTCTCCACTTGCCTGCCGGTGTCTTGGGCTATTGAGGTTCGGTTCACCTCGCGTTCCAGCGCTGGTGTGTTGAGTCTGCCGCTGGTGTCCCGAACTCTGGGCTCCCACGCTCTCCACGCAGGTCCGCTGTGAATCACGCCTTCCAAAAGAGTTTCTTCTGCTGTTTCCTCCCCTACTCTTCCTTGAACCTGCAGTATCTCCACTTTTATTCAACTATCTCTCCCCGGACTATCAGTGTGCTCCCTTCCTATTCCGCCATCTTGCCTCCACCTCGCAAATTCACATTCTATTCAATGGCCATTGTCTTATATATGTCAATATGTCAACAGTTGCAATAATTGTTTTGAATCTGATGAAAAACACATACTTTAAGTTGTATTTATTCAATTTCTAAATGAATTAAACATCTTACTGAGTTTGCTGATAATTATATATATTATACATAGTTATTTATATTATATTATATTTAAGATATATATAGTCCAATGTGATATATTCTAACATATAATTATATGTTATTATAAATTATATAATTATGTTTATTATATATGTTATGTAACTATATAACTATGTTATATATTATATAACTATATAATATATAA
This sequence comes from Oryctolagus cuniculus, assembly GCF_051225735.1. NCBI lineage: Eukaryota > Metazoa > Chordata > Mammalia > Lagomorpha > Leporidae > Oryctolagus > Oryctolagus cuniculus. Next base: position 26,688,090 of record NC_142885.1, read on the forward strand.
TATAATATATGCTTATATGTGTGTATATCTATACACACACACACACACACTCATAGATTTGTTTATTTATTTTTTTGACAGGCAGAGTTAGACAGTGAGAGAGAGAGAGAGAGAGAGACAGAGAGAAAGGTCTTCCTTCCATTGCTTCAACCCCTAAATGGCCACCATGGCCGGCCCGCTGAGCCGATTTGAAGTCAGGAGCCAGGTGCTTCCTCCTGATCTCCCATGTGCATGCAGGGCCCAAGCATTTGGGCCATCCTCCACTGCCTTCCTGGGCCACAGCAGAGAGCTGGACTGGAAGAGGAGCAACCGGGACAGATTTTGGTGCCCCAACAGGGACTAGAACCCAGGGTGCCTGCGCTGCAGGCAGAGGATTAGCCTAGTGAGCCATGGCACTGGCCACAGAGATTTATTGTATTTGAAAGGCAGAGTTACAGAGAGAAGAGATCTTCCATTCACTGGTTCACTTCCTAAATGGTGGCAACAGCCAGGGCCATGACCAAGCCAGGAGCCAGGGTATTCTTCTGAGTCTCCACATGGATGCAGGGGCCCAAGCACTTGGCCATCCTCTGCTGCTTTCCCAGGTGCATTAGCAGGGAGCTGGATGGGAAATGCAGCAGCAGGGTCTCCAACAGTGTCTCAAGTGGAGGCTTAACCAGCTACTCCACAAAGCTGCCCCCAGTGCTAAGCATTTTACAGTCACAAACTACAGTTCCATGAAGGCCCATTCTTCAGGCAGCAGCTCAACCCACTAAGCCACAGTGCTGACCTCTGATAATTTATTTTAAATTTAAAAAAAAAAATTTTTCTTTATTTATTTTGACAGGCAGAGTGGACAGTGAGAGAGAGAGACAGAGAGAAAGGTCTTCCTTTTTTTTTCCGTTGGTTCACTCCCCATTGGCCGCTATGGCCCGTGTGCTGCACCGATCCAAAGCCAGGAGCCAGGTGCTTCTCCTGGTCTCCCATGTGGGTGCAGGGCCCAAGCACTTGGGCCATCCTCCACTGCCTTCCTGGCCACAGCAGAGAGCTGGACTGGAAGAGGAGCAACCAGAATAGAATCCAGTGCCCCAACCGGGACTAGAACCCGGTGTGCCAGCACCAGAGGTGGAGGATTAGCCTATTGAGCCGCAGAGCAGGCTGATAATTGTATTTTAAACATCATTGATCATATCCCTAATTTTTTTTCAGTAGTGATGTTCAGATTTCTTAGATAAGAAATTTTAAAATATCACATATATTTACTATTTACTTGTTATATATTACACATTTGTAAAATTATAATGTTAAAAATGATCAACTTTCTACTTTGACAAAAAAACTAGGAAAGTACTTAGTTGCATTTTTGTTTAGACAGATAACAGGTCATTGAAAAGTCCACAAAAAATGCTGATTTTTTTTACTTTTATTTAGTAAATATAAATTTCCAAAGTACAGTTTATGGATTACAATGGCTTCCCCCCCCATAACTTCCCTCCCACCCGCACCCCTCCCCTTATCCACACCCTCTCCCATTCCATTCACATCAAGATTCATTTTCAATTATCTTTATATACAGAAGATCAATTCAGTATATATTAAGTAAAGATTTCATCTGTTTGCACCCACACAGAACATAAAGTGTAAAATACTCTTTCAATACTAGTTATAGCATTAATTCACATTGGACAACACATTAAGGACAGAGATCCTACACAAGGAGTAAGTACACAGTACTCCTGTTGTTGACTTAACAATTTGACACTCTTGTTTATGGCGTCAGTAATCTCCCTAGGCTCTAGTCATGAGTTGCCAAGGCTATGGAAGCCTTTTGATTTCGCCGACTTTGATCTTATTTAGACAAGGTCATAGTCAAAGTGGAAGTTCTCTCCTGCCTTCAGAGAAAGGTACCTCCTTCTTTGATGGCCTGTTCTTTCTACTGGGATCTTATTCACAGAGATCTTTCATTTAGGTCCTCTTTTTTTTTTTTTTTTTTTTTTGTCAAAGGGATCACATAAATAAGACTAGTTAATACTAACTGATAGGATAAAAAAGGGAGAAAATGGTCCAACATGGGAAGCAGGATACACAGCAGACTCATAGAAGGGCAGATGTCCTAAACAGCACTCTGGCCTCAGAATCAGTCCTTAAGGCATTCGTATCTGGCTGAAGAGGCCATGCGAGGATTTTAGGCATGGAAAGCCAAGACACTCTGGCAAAAAAAAAAAAAAAAGACCTAAATGATTATCTTTTTTATAAAAAAGTAACCATGCTACAGTTATTTACAGTAGTATATAAACACATGTTTATTATCCTATTATGTGAAATATTACTAGATAGATAATACATTGTCTCTTATAAATAATTTTAAGCAATTTGAGTTGTCTGTATTAATCTTTCTAACCAATAATACAATTAATAATTTAATAATGACTTAAGTACTCTCAATTTTTTTTTTTTATTTGAGAGAAGACAGAGAGAGGGAGGGAGAAATTAACCATCTGCTGGTGTACTCTCCAAATTCCTCAACACTCAGAGTTGGTCCAGGCTGAAGGCGGGAGTCAGATCTCAGTCTGGGTCTCCCATATGGTTGACAAGGTCCCAAGAGATGGGCTATTACCTGCTGACTTCCAGGGTGCAAATTGGCAGGGAGCTGGAATCTGGATCCACAGCCAGAAATTAAATATGAATTGAACTGAATTAAGACACACCTTAACTGGGGTATTAAGTGCTAGGCTAAATGCTCACCCTTGTCCAAGATAATTTTTAATGAAGATGTTCAAAATTAAAGGAAGGTCTTCTGGAGCTGCCATCATAATGCAGTGTGTTAAGCTGCCACTTGCATGCTAGCAACCCATGGAAGACTGCCTGCTGGAGTCCTGGCTGCTCTGCTTTGGATCCATCTTCCTGCCAATGTGCCTGGGAAGGCAGCAGGGCATGGATCTAAGTACAATGGACCTTACCAACCAAGTGGGAGACCAAGATGAGTTCCTGGCTCCTGGCCTTGGACTGGCCATGCCCTCGATTTTGTGGCCATTTGGGGAGTAAACTAGCATATAGAAGATCTCTTTGTTTCTCCCCGTTGACCCCATCCCATTCTGTCTAAAGCTCAACCTTTCAAATAAACATGGAAACCTTTAAATAAAAGAGAAAGCTTGTCTTCAGTTTAAAAAACAAAGTACAAATAAATCTGTATGGACCAGAACTGGAGTTTCTATGGGGATACTTGGGCAGGAGGACACAGGAACCCTGTGGCCCTGGATTAACCTTTAGGGAAAACCAGAGAAGCCAGCTGTTTCTCCTGCTCTCCAGGCCTCTCTTGCAGTGTGTAGTCAGTCCTTCACAATGCAGCCAGAGTGGATCTCTAGATGCAAACCACATTATTAAGTACCTTGTGGTGACTTTAGCAAATTTAAAATTTACACATTTGTGCCTGTGCCATGGCCCAATAAGCTAATCCTCCACCTGCGGCATGGGCACACCTGGTTCTAGTCCTGGTTGGGGCATCAGATTCTATCCCGGTTGCTCCTCTTCCTGTCCAGCTCTCTGCTGTGGCCTGGGAGTACAGTGGATGATGGCCCAAGTACTTGGGCCCTGAACCCACATGGGAGACCAGGAGAAGCACCTGGTTCCTGGCTTCAGATCAGCACAGTGCGCTGGTTGCAGCACACTGGCCACAGTGGCCATTGGGGAGTGAACCAATGACAAAGGAAGACCTTTCTCTCTGTCTCTCTCTCTCACTATCCACTCTGCCTGTCATTTGTTCACCTGTTGGCCAAGACAGAGCATTTCATGGCCCTTCCTTTGCAGAGAAATCCCAATAGTGTAGAATAATCTCCAGATGTTGACCTGGGCTTCAAGATGCTATCAAATGGTTACACCCTGGTCACACATCTTTTCTACACAAAAGTTTTGAAAGCCATATGTAGAAGGATCTCCAAGAAGTTCATGGAGAATGTATGCAATGCACAAACTGCATGGATTTCAACTTTTTTTTCTCCAAAGCAGTCACTTCTTAATTGCTTTTTCTATGAACTTTTTGAAGTGCCCTAGTGCAACCATTGACTGTACCTGAGAGTTTGCAGTGATCAGTAAACATTTTTGAATAAATACATGAATGAAAAGATGTGAGATCATCTAAGGAAATTATTTTAAATCCCTGTTAATATAGTTGAAAAATGGAGTGCTACAACATTTTAAATTGGCAGTGTTATAGGCATCACTAAATTTAAACAAAAATGTGGTTATGAGCACAAATTGCAGTAATAATGCACTAAGAAGAGAAGAAATAAAAAAGTGAAGAACAGGTTTTAACATACGTTCATATACAATTTGGAAGAGAAGGAACATTTTCCTTCCACTCCGATGTCTGTCTTGATTTTCTCACAATTTTTGCGGATGATTTGGTTGGTTTCCAACTCCATCATTGCTTGTCTGGTATGAAGAATGCCATCTGTGCCATGTGGATGTGCCTTTGTAAAAATGCACTACTAATTATGCTCTGGGAAGGCACTGTTTAAGTGAAATCAGGTGTCAAGCTTACAATTGCCTAAAATGACTATGCTGTGCTGAGAAAGAATGACACACCATATTGTAAAATGGAATTTAAGCATGGTGTGCAAACATTCCATTTTTGGTGAGCTGCAAAGGTCAGATTGAAGAGGAAAGTTGTAAAGATTGCAAATGACTTTTCACCATCAACAGTGTAAGCAAGCTTTACTTTCAAGCAAGGATAGACACAAGATCAATGTTGTACTTCCCTCATTAAAAAATCTTTCCAAGAATGGGCCATCAAAGAATGAGGTACCATTCTCTGAAGGGAGAACTTCCATTTCTGACTATGCCCTTGTCTAAATAAGATCGGAGTTGGCAAACTCAAGAGGTTTCCATAGCCTTGGCAGCTCATGACAAGAGCCTTGGGTGAATACTGATGTCATAAATAAGAGGGTCAATTGTTAAATCAACAATAGGAGTCACTGTGCACCTGCTCCCCATGTAGGATCTCTGTCCTTAATGTGTTGTACTATGTGAATTAATGGTAAAACTACTACTCAAACAGTACTTTATACTTTGTGTGTCTGTGTGGGTGCAGTCTGTTGAAATCTTTACTTAGTATATACTAAGTTTGATATTCTGTATATAAAGATAATTGAAAATGAATCTTGATGTGAATGGAATGGGAGAGGGAGTGGGAGATGGGATGGTTGTGGGTGGGAGGCAGATGATGGGGGAAAGCCACTATAATCCAAAAGTTGTACCTTGGAAATTTATATTTATTAAATAAAAGTTGAAAAAAATCTTTTCAATTATATGTATATTTTTTCTGAAAATGTGAAGGAGAAATAGTGAGCTGAAAAGCATGGCAAAGAATTCCAAAATTCATGAATCAATTTTGAAAAAAGTCAAAATCAGTCCCATTGTTACCAATTTGAATTCATTATATAATTTTAGTATATAGGCTTCAATGGACCAAGAATATTTAGTTCCTTTCAGGACAATATGAACAAGTTACTTTCTTTAAGTACATTTATTAGCAGTATTGCAGATTTTGCCATGATGATTCATTTGACACTGTTCTTATTCATATAAAGGTACATAAAGTTTAATTATAAATATTGCCACAATGATAAATCACTCATTATCATTATATGTATTTAACTTTGCTACTGCAAAGTTATGTTTGATCTATTGCTATTTGTATTTTGAGTAATGCATTAATCACTTGATCCTTACAGAAGCTGTGCTAGTTAGATCTGCTAGCTAGGTCTTCAGGTCATCCCAGGCTTGTAAGTTAAAGGATGTTCCATGCTAGTAATCAACAGAGTTGGGACATAAGTCTGCACTGGTGAATCTTGAATCCTGTGTTTAACTATTCCAAAGTTGACCTCTTCTCATAACAAGTATATTAGGTGGAGGCTTTCTCCTCATTAGTCATATAACATTAAGAGTGTATAAAATAATGAAAACTGGAGCACAGAGAAGATAGAACATTCTACATGTAAGTCATGAAGTTGGATATAGGAGAGCATTTCAGGCAAAGTGAAAACATTGCCAGGACTTATGAGAGAGAGAAGGATAGGGGTGGACATTTGGCCTGGCAGTTATGAAACCTTGAACCATATTCCAGTACCTGGGTTGGATAACTGCCTTCTGACTCCAGGTTCTCACTAATTTAGATCTGGAGAGGCAGTGTTGATGGTTCAAATAATTGAGTTCTTGATACCTATTGTATGCGAACTGAATTGAATTCCCAGATCCCTGCTGGCTGGCTCTGGGGCAGTAAACCACAGAATGAGACATCACCTATATCTTTCAAGTAAATTGCTGATTTTATCTTAAAATATTCAACTAGGTTGGAATTAGTCTTAACTGTTAAGACAACCACATCCCATACTGGGTGTACCTGTTTGTGCTCTGAATTACAGATTCCTGCTAATGCAGGTAACTGGGTGCAGCAGTGATGAACCAGGTAGTTCAGTTCCTGTTTCCCAAATGGGGTATGTGGATTGAGTTCTTGATTCCTAGTTTCAGCATCAGTTGAGGACCGAAATGCAGGCATTTTTGAAATGAACTAGCAGATAGGAGTTTTCTTTTTCTCACTCTCAAACTCACTCTCTCTTCTTCTATCCCTATCAAGTAAGTATATATTAAAACTCAATTAAAAGGCTGGCACCATGGCTCAATAGGCTAATCCTCCACCTTCAGCACCAGCACCCCAGATTCTAGTCCCAGTGGGGCATCAGATTCTGTCCTGGTCACTCCTCTTCCTGTCCAGCTCTCTGCTGTGGCCCTGGAGTACAGTGGAGGATGGCCCAAGTGCTTGGGCCCTGCACCCCATGGGAGACCAGGAGAAGCACCTGGCTCCTGGCTTTGGATCAGTGTAGTGCACCAGCCACAGCATGCTGGCTACAGCGGGTCCATTGGGGGTGAACCAACAGAAAAGGAAGACCTTTCTCTTTGTCTCTATCTCTCACTGTCCACTCTGCCTGTTAAAAATAAAAAAAAACTCAATTAAAAGATGAAGCATTTCCAAGATAAATAAATATTTATTTATTTTAAGTGAATTTTCTTTTATTTTATAAAATACTGATATTCATGTTTGCATATAATAGGTTGATATAATTATTTATAGTCATTTTCTAATCACAAATATATTATGCTTATTTTACCACTGTTAATATAGTATTACTACACTATCCTTCAGCAGAGGAGATAGTATATTTTTACACTTAAAATAGTGTATTTGTTATCCTTTTACATATTTGAGTTTGCTAAAAAATTCAGTAGTTTATTTTTTGGTATAGGTAACTAAAGGATTAATTTTCCAAGAAATTTGCCTTTATTCTTGTTTAAAATTGAGGTTGCTCAAGAATTCAAAAATTTATCTGTGATAGTATCTAAATAAATTTTCAATAATTTTTACTTTATTTTTTAAAAAGAAGCTGAACACTTATAGGTATATATTTGTTTAGTAAAAAACAAAAAAAAGCAAAAAGTAATAACTATACATAAGAAATATTGACCAACACACAAACCAGTAAATATAACTGTTGATGGGCATAAAGCATGTTTCCTTTCTTCCTAGTGCAGATTGAGATTAAATTAAATCAATGCAATTTAATGACTATCATTTTAAAGTTTCATTGTGGTTTTTGAAATATTTATTTATTTATTTGAAAGGCAGAGTTACACAGAGGCAGAGGCAGAGAGAGAGAGAGAGAGAGGTCTTCCATCCACTGGTTCACTCCCCATTGGCCGCAATGACCAGAGCTGCACGGATCCGAAGCCAGGAGCCAAGTGCTTCTTCCCTGTCTCCTATGTGGGTGCAGGGGCCCAAGGACTTGGGCCATCTTCTACTACTTTCCCAGGCCATAGCTTAGAGTTGGGTCAAAATTGGGCAGATGGGAATTGAATTGGCACCCACCTGGGATGCTGGCACTGCAGGAAGCAGCTTTACTCGCTATGCCACAGCACTGACCCCAATTACTATCATATTTTGTCTTAGAATTTTTGTCTGATTATAGAAGAAATAGGTATAGGTGTATTTTTGTAACAATTTTCATGTAATGTAATTATAGCACACATTTTGTTAACATATTTTCAACAAGTGAATCATAGCAGATAAAATGTACATTTAAACAATCATCAGAACTCAAAATATCCATTTCACTCCAAGACATTAGATTTTAGGTTCTCTATTAGATTGTTTACAACCATTGTCTCTACTGGTGAGGAACAATTTTTTCTTTCTTCATTCTATTTGTTGAATTCAGTGTAGGGTTAATCTTATGAATAAAAAGTAAACTGAAAATAGATTTTTGCAAAAATTGAGAGTGGGAATATGAGAGGGAGGAGTAAGTGTTGGAGCATGGTCAGGAGGGAGGCTAGTGTGTGAATTATCACTGTATTCCTAAATCTATATATATGAAGCACATGAAATCTGTATACCTTAAAAATGTAAATTTAATTTTTTATAATGTGACTTTTATTACATGTCATGTAGAATTCATGTATCTATATTTGGTTTTCATTGTATCTGAAGATCCCTTGTTTGTTTTTTAAGGATTTACTTACTTAAAGGTATAATAACAAGAAAGTAGAGACAGAAGCAGATATATATTTTATGTGCTGTTTCACTCCCTGAAATGCCTGTGACAACTATGGCTGTGTGAGGCTGAAGCCAGGAGCCAGAAACTCCATTCAAATCTGAGTAGGTAGGGAGGAACCCAAAAATATGAGCTACTCTCTGTTGCCTTTCATGTCCATTTGCAGGAAACCATCAGAGAAATGGCATCTCTAGGACTGAAATCAGGCACAAGGATATATGATACAGGTGTCCCAAGCACTAGCTTAAAACATTGCACCATCATGCCCACCCCATGAGGATCACTTAATCTTAATGCATAACTTAATATATTCAGGATTATAAGCTTATTTCTTTGTATACTTTGTTTTATTTGAGTTACTTTTGTTCCCTATTTTTTGATGAATTACAGTTCTCTCCTATTTTCTTCCTGTATTTTTGCTTTGTTTACATTATTTCAAGCTATGATCCTCTATTGAATTATTATATTCATTGTTTTTTTATTAAAAAGAAAATACGGTAATGACATATTTTACACATTTATTAAATTATAAGTTCAAGAATGATACACTTTAATACTAATGCTGCTCTGTTAGTTTACACTGGTATTTATTTATTACAACTCATGTATATTTTTTAGCATTTACATTTTTCTTCATCTTTCTCTTCATGAATTTTGTCTTATATTTTTTCCTTTCCTCTACCATAAAAATTATTGACATTAATAATGGAAAATTAGGCTGGCGCCGCGGCTCACTAGGCTAATCCTCCGCCTAGTGGCGCCGGCACACCGGGTTCTAGTCCCGGTCGGGGCGCCGGATTCTGTCCCGGTTGCCCCTCTTCCAGGCCAGCCCTCTGCTGTGGCCAGGGAGTGCAGTGGAGGATGGCCCAGGTGCTTGGGCCCTGCACCCCATGGGAGACCAGGAAAAGCACCTGGCTCCTGGCTCCTGGCTCCTGCCATCGGATCAGCGTGGTGCACCGGCCGCAGTGGCCATTGGAGAGTGAACCAACGGTAAAGGAAGACCTTTCCCTCTGTCTCTCTCTCTCACTGTCCACTCTGCCTGTCAAAAAAAAAATGGAAAATTAGCCTCTGAAATTCATTCCTTACATTTATTGAGTTTCCAATATGTTCTTTTAGATGTTGACATATATATATATATATATATATATATATATATATAGCTTCCTTTAAGTTGAATATTTTCAGAAGCTCTATAAGAAGTACAACCCTAGTTTTTCATAATTCTTATATTAAACTTTCTTTTGATATGGATGATTGTTCCTATGAACCTCCTTCCTGGACCTGATTTTACCATTCTGAATTTCCAATCTTACGTCTTAAGATGGTTTTGAATATCTTTTTATATGGTTGGCCTGGTCATTGGGAACACTGGTGGTATTGGTTCACCTTGGGTGACTAGCCTATACAGCATCATTCCTGAGCTCTATTTGCCTACAAAACATCTTGGAGATGGGTCTTCCATGGGACTCTGTAGTTGCTATGGGCATTTGGAGGTCTTCTGTCCAAAAGTATTCAGCTCTGAAAAGTCTGGATTATTTCATCAGGGAAACAGCCGTAAGTATGATAGGAGCCTTCTGAAGACAAAGGGAATAACAGACTGGAGAGTGGAATAAGGGAATTATGAATATGAGTCATTTCTCCAGTTGCAGAAATGCAATTGAAATTATATAAGTATTTCCAAACTTTGGATATTAAATTTATATGTATGCTTATATACATGTGTTTATATGTTGATATATAAATATATGAATGTTTACAAGAGTATACACACACATATATATTTGTTTTCTTATGTACTATTCTCTTATGTAACACAAATTACATCAAATTTAAATGTCTTTAAATGTTACTAACTTAGGGAGTCGGCGCCAGGGCTCACTTGGTTAATCCTCCGCCTGCGGTGCTGGCATCCCATATGGGCACCAGGTTCCAGTCCTGGTTGCTCCTCTTCCAGTCCAGCTCTCTGCAGTGGCCCGGGAGGGCAGTGGAGGATGGTCCAATTCCTTGGGCTCCTGCACCTGCGTGGGAGACCAAGCAGAAGCACCTGGCTCCTGGTTTCGGATCAGTGCAGCACCAGCCATAGCAGCCATTTGAGGAGTAAACCAACAGAAGGAAGACCTTTCTCTCGCTCTCGCTCTTGCTCTCTCTCTCTCTCTCTCTCTCTAACTCTACCTGTCAAATAATAATAAAAATGTTACTAACTTAAAACAACTATACATATTTATATTGCACCATGTTTTTTCCTAAAGTATCAATCTCTTCAAATATTTGTGATTTCTTATGAGCAAAACATGTAGACTCTATTTTTTAAGAAAAAATAGATGGTCCATTATCATCACCATAGTCACCCTACTCTATCATTCAAAGGAACACCAGAACTTCTTCCTCTTACATATAGCTGTTTCTTAAGATGTATTTATTTATTTGAAAGGCAAAGTTACAGATATAGAGGGAGAGAAAGAGAGAGAGAGGTCTTCCATTTCCTGGTCCACTCCCCAAATGGTAGCAACAGCAGGGGGTTGGAGCTTCCTTTAGGTATCCCAAGTGGGAAGAGGGGCTCAAACACTTGGGTCATCTGCTGCTGCTTTCCCAGGCACATTAGCATGTGGAGCATGCAGGACATGAACCTGCACTCATATGGGATGCTGGTGCTGCAACTGGTGGCTTTACCTGCTACCCTACAGTGCTGGCCCACCTAGTACCTGTTAAACAACTTTTCCCAAGCAATTTCTCATTCCTACTCTTCCCTGTTTCTGTTAGCCACCATCATACTCTGAGCATCTATGAGAAGCACTTTGTTAGAGTCCACATATGACTGAGACTATGTTGCTCATGTCTTTTTGGGTTTGGCATATTTTTCATATGATGAGTCTCACATCCATCCATACTGTTGTAAATGAACGTGTCCTCCATTTCCATCAAATAGCTTTCCTTTGTGTGCATGCACATTTTCTTTTTCCATTCATCATTTTGTAGATACTTAGTTTTTTTTCCATTTCTTGAATATAAAGATGGTATGCCAAATTAATTTTCTTTAGATATATATACGCAGGAGTGGGACTGCTAGATTGTATAATCTTTCTATTGCAGGGGTAGTAAGGGGTATAAAGGAGCAAAAAGAAATTATAAATTATAAAAATCGATTTCTAAGTCATAAAATATGACTATATTGGATGATTATATACAGAGGTAATCAATAAAAACAAATACAACTGGTAAAAGACATTACTATTAATACCAATCATATACATATATATATATATTCATAGTCTTAATCACTAAGTACAAGCAAGAAACAAAGAAAATATTAAAGCACAGTAGTCAGACTAGAAAAAAATTTGCAAGAGAAATGGGAAAAAAAGGATTAAATTATGTGATATCTTTATACATTCTTTAAATTCATAATAAAAAATAACACAGAGGACTCAACATAAAAATGTGTTCCACATATGAATAAGAATGGCTCTGAGCCAATAAACAGCCATTAAATTGTAACTGACCTGAAGGAGGTTCCTGCAACACCCAATAGGGTCTTTTCCAGAAAGAGGTGGGAGGGAGTCCAGCAGTTGGCAGGACCAGGGAGGAGAAACTCCCTCCCACTACAGGGAGGCTGGAGCCAAAGAGGATGCAGTTTTGGAAATGAACCTGACTCCTCTTATTTTTTCCATCTGGCACGACCTGAACTCGTGTGTCAGCACTGTGAAGGATTCTGATTGGCTGCGTCTTTTAGACGTTGTGCACACACACGGCAATGCAAGCTGTTCAGTCAGATGTGGTGGTGTAAATGCTACGTAATCCCGCAGGATCTTGATGCCACAGTAGTCTTCCAGTTCTGAGGTGGAGGGAGGTTCTAGGAGTGGGCTCCGTTGTTGGGAATCTCTAAAGGCAGTCAGCGTTTGCTGCTCTCTGTCCGCTGTTTTCTGACCATCTTCCATTGAAGAACGCCACCCACCTCGGACACTGGAAATGGTGAGTGTGTGGGGCGGGGCTTGAGGAGAGGGGAAGGCAGACTTCGTGGAAGTTGTCAGAAAAGGCTGACAGGTTGCCGGCTTCACAGAGGTCATCTCTAGTCCGTAGGCCCCATCTTGCTGCTGGAATGACACTTCCCTTGGCCCTCTCTGGTCTGCAGTGTGGGGACTTCAGGTGTCCTGTCCGTTTCTTGCTCACAGCCTAGGGGCCATCTCTGGGCAGCTGCTGGCAGCAGCCCCCTGCCTTCCCCATTTATGCAGAGGGGACGGGTGGTCATTATGGGGAACGTGGGCTGTGTGTGGAGTGTTCATGAAGTGAGGAGCTGTTGTTTAAGGGGTCCTCAGTTGCTCTTTTTACTCCAGGGGTGACATGAATCCACAAGTTTTCTGAATATGTCAGAAGCCGGTCGTAATTCACGGACCCTGATCTGTCAGCATAGCCCATTCTGGAGGTCTGACCTCATTTTCTGTTGGAAATAACAGTGTCATAGACAGTAAGTTAAAAACAAAGTAGTTTTATTTCACTCAGTGTTTTGGTTCAGGTTTTAGGGGGACAGGAGCACACTGTAATTTGGTACTCGGGTGTCATCTTTGCCCTTACACGTTCCCTTGATAGGCTGTTGGCTGTCTTTGACCTTTCAAATAGAAAGTTTAGCTCGTTACATTTCTGGGTGTTTTAAAAACTATTTCTCTTCCATGACAACCTTCCCAACCCCAAAAATATAAGCCTAGATTTCTAAGTTTTAATTTTTATTTTGATATAGGGTGATTTTTCAAGGTTATTGGGATAAAATTGACAAAATTTGTGTATATTCAAGGCCTGCAATCTGATGTTATTTGAGGTGCTTTTAAGTCTACGGGAAATTCACTTTATCATTTAATCTAGTTTTTCACTAAATTTTTGGAATCCCCTTTTACATATGTATTATGAGATGATTAAGACAACTAACATATCCATATCACCTTGCATAGTCTTTAAAATAATACTTAAGATCTTAATAAGTTGTGAGTATTGAATAGTGTATTGATATTATTTCTGTGCTGTATATTAGGTCTCAAGGAGTTAATTTATCTCCTAACATCTTCACACTTCCTCCACTCTCAGCCCCTAGAAACCACTATTCTGTTCTGTGATTAAGTTTGATTTTCTTAATTCCACAAATTCAGGAGATTATGTGGTATTTATCTTTCTGTGTCATACTTCATGCAGCCTGATGTCCACATTAATTTATTTGGATCCATGTTGTGATAAAATGCTAGAATTTCTCTTTTGTTGTTGGATGTGATTCCATTGTGTGCATGTGTATCATGTTTTTCTCTATTCATCTATTGACCATGTTATTTCCATTTCTTGTTCTTGTGAATAATGCTCATATGAACATGGATGTGCCAGTGTACCTTTGAGATAGTGATTTTATTTCCTTTGGATACACATCCAGTAGTGGGATTACTTTGTCACGTGTTCCATTTTTAATTTTATTTGGGATACTTCCATAGTGCTTTTATGTTTTTTTCTTTCTTTTTTTTTTCTTTTTTTGACAGAATGGACAGTGAGAGAGAGAGACAGAGAGAAAGGTCTTCCTTTGCCGTTGGTTCATCTTCCAATGGCCGCTGCAGCCGGCACACTGCGGCCGGCCGCACCACGCTGATCTGAAGGCAGGAGCCAGGTGCTTATCCTGGTCTCCCATGGGGTGCAGGGCCCAAGAACTTGGGCCATCCTCCACTGCACTCCCTGGCCAGAGCAGAGAGCTGGCCTGGAAAAGGGGAAACCCGGACAGAATCCGGCGCCCCGACCAGGACTAGAACCTGGTGTGCCGGTGCCGCTAGGCGGAGGATTAGCCTGTTGAGCTGTGGCGCTGGCCCCATAGTGTTTTCCATAGTGAATTTACCAATTTACATTTCCTCAGACAATTTATGTGTTATTTTTTCTAAAGATCTGATTCAGTACTTGTTATATTTTTAGTTTTTGATAATAGCCATTTCTACATATGTGAGGTGATAATATTGTGGTATTGGTTAGCAGTGCGGCCCCTTTTAAAATACCTGTTGGGTGCTTTCATATCTTGATTGGAAAAACTATCTGATTCTTTGTCCAATTTTATTTATAGTTATGAGTGTATTTCTTCGTATTACTCCCTTAATCATACTATGTTTGCCAACTTTTTCTCCCATTCTTTGTTTTCTCTGTTTAGTTTTCCTTTTAGTACACAGATTTTTTTTTGTCTTTTAGTTTTTTTGCAGTCTTACTTCCTTTTGTCACCTGTGCATTTCATGTCATATCTGAATCATTGTTGAGATACAATATATCCAAAGCTGTTTTAGGCATTTGTGATGGGAATATTCTCAGTGGAAGGGAATATTCTCTTTCCCTGTCTGTGTGTATGTGCGTTTGTCTTTTTTTCTTTCAATCTAATTAATTAAGAAGCTTGTAAAAACTACTTGGAGCGCTTTGTACCAAATCAGAGTTAGATTATAGGATTAAGGTCTTAGTATTACATAAAATAGTGGGGTGACCATAGTTTACAGTAATACATTCATTATTTTATGAGCAAATAGAAGGAAGATATTCCAAGGCTCTGATTATGAGGTGTAATGTCATAGAAGGGAAAATGTATCTTGATTTGATCATTACACATTGTATATGTGATTAAAATTTCACACTGTTACCTGTAGATATGTCTAATTATTGTCAACAAATTATGAACCCAGAACAGCATCTTACTGGGTGTATAGTATTAAGGGATGTCAAAATATTTAAATTAGTGTCATAACTACTATTAGTATCTTTGGAAATATTTTATTAAGACAAAGATAATCTGAAAATAACTGAATTGGTATTTTCCCAGGAAAAGTGGAGCAATTAGGAGGCAGTATTTTAGCTTAAATTTGCAATTAATAACCTTTGAATTGTTTCTCATAAGCAAAATGAAGTGGTTCTCTAAGTGTGTATGGTATTAATTTGAATTAGGACAATATCAAACAAGAAATAATGAACTAAATAGCAGATTAATTTTGGGGAAAAATTCCTTGAAACATGCATATTATTTCATTCTAAACATTGTCTATGAATTGTAAGGCTCCTCATATTTATGGTTTTAAGTAGTTTTGAACCAAAGTGAGTATATTAATTTCATGTTCCACAAAATAGGTGAAACTCTCCCATATTTGTTGGTATTCAGTTTCTTCTGTGAAGCCCAAACTTAAGAGTTTATCTGCTCAGTCCTAACTGTCCCTTGATTTAGGTGAATGTTCTTTGCTTTGTACTGTACTGGCAGTATACATAATCATAACCATATTATAATATTAACATGTTTTCATTAATCCCGCAATTCTTCATATTACTTACAGTAAAGTTTCATTTACCATCAGCCCCAGACAGGCACTAATCTAAAATCTATCTCCATAGATTGGCCTTTTATGGACATATCCTATAATTGAAATTTGTACAATGTTGCAGTATGTGGGGTTTTGCTTCTAATTTCTTCTCTTGAGTTTTTACTTTTGTAGTTGGTAATTTGTTAATTAATTTTTATTGCCAAATAGTGTACCATTATAAAAGATATATTACACACTGTTATTCTTACATTCAGTATTTGAGTTGATTTCACATTTGGCTTTCATAAATACTGCTGCAGTGAGCAGACGTGAGCAAGTGGATTTTTTATCTTTTGGCATACAGGAGAGAAACTGCTGAGTTAAGAAATAATCCTATGTAGAACTTGCTAAGAAACTGCAAATTATTTTTCACAATGGTTGCACTACTGAAAGTGTATGAGGGTTCCATGTTGTCCATCTATCTCAGTCAGCATTTATCTGTGGCTGAATCAGAATCATCCTACTGAATATTAAGTGATATCTTTAGGTTTTGTTTGCATTTACCCAATGACTAATAGTAATCATATCTTTTTGCATTATTAAATGTCTTATTGAAGTAACTGATTTTAAAAATTATATGTTCCTATATTTTTTATTTTTCCATTACAAAATTCAGTGTTTTTATTTTTAAATTTCTTAGTGGAATTTTCACTTTGATGCTATCTTGAATGTTAATTATATTTCATAATGTTCATTGCTACTATACAGAAATGTAATTATATTTGTATCTTTATCCTATATTCTGCTACATTGTGAATTTTTTTTTGTGAATTCCTCAGGATATGTTTCAATTACAATATTATGCTTTTTTTCAAATAAAAACACTTTGTTCTTCAAAATTTAAAAAAAATTAAAGACTTTTTAAAATTTATTTGAAAGGCAGAGTTACAGAGAG
Organism: Oryctolagus cuniculus; assembly: GCF_051225735.1. NCBI lineage: Eukaryota > Metazoa > Chordata > Mammalia > Lagomorpha > Leporidae > Oryctolagus > Oryctolagus cuniculus. The sequence goes on from NC_142885.1 coordinate 26,704,910, forward strand.
AGAGAGCGAGAGAGCGAGCGAGCGAGAGAGAAACTTTGCATGCATTGGTTCAATGCTCAAATGGCCTCAATGGCTGGGGCTATGCCAGGCTAAAGCCAGGAATCAGGAGCTTGGAGCTGCTTAGGTTTTTCAAGTGTATCTGTTTTTATGCTAATACTACAGTTTTTGATTACTTTTGCTTTTCAATTAAGGGAATGTGAAACATCCCACTTTGATCTTATTTTTAATAATATTTTGGATATTTGGATCTTTGACATGCCATAGAGTTTTCCGTATATTCTATTTTATTTTCTACAAAAATAACTATTGGAGTGTTATAAAGAATCATTTCAATCTCTAAATCACTTAGGATCATATTGATTTATTTTATATACTTTATAATCCATGAACACAGTATTTATTTCCATTTATTTGTATGAGCATTGATTCCTTTCAGTAATCCTTTATTGTTCTCAGATTTTAGATATTTTATTCCCTTGGTTATGTTTTTTCTAAGTGCTTTATTCTTTTTGTTTCTATTTAAAATCCAATTATTCTATAAAATTTTTCATAAGGTGAACCAATTTCATGTGTTTCATATATACAGGCTTAGGAGCATGATACTTCTCACCCTACCATTCACCTATCCATAGTCCCAACATTTTACCCTCTATCCTTTTTCATGTTCCTTTTAACTTTTACAATAACATACTTTCAGTTTATGTTATAATCACAAGTTTAATCACAAGTTTCCACCAAGTAAAAATTCAACAATTGATAAATAGAAAAAAATACCATAAAAATACTATTCCTCAAGACCATAGACAAGGGCTGTAACAATAATCAAATCTCAAAATGTCAGTTTTATTCATATATATTTTATTTTTGTACTCTGTATATTAGTTACCAGAAATCAGGGAAAACATAGATATGTGTATTTTTTGGGAGTAGCTTATTTCATTGAGTATAATGATTTGTAGTTCCATGCATTTTATTGCCAAAGATAGGATTTCATTATTTTTTTAAGGTCCAGTACTGTTCAACAGTGTATATATAACTTATTTTCTTATCACATGATCAGTTGATTGACATCTAGTTTGATTCCACATATTAGCTTTTGTAAAGAGAGCTGCAATAAACATGTGGATACAGATAACACTTTCATGGCTGATTTCATTTCCCTTGCTTAAATTTCCAGGAGTGGATATCAGTGTCATAAGGTAGATATATTGTCAGATTGCTGAGGAATCTCCGTATTGTCTCCAATAATGGTTGTGCTACTTTACATTCCCATAAATAGTGTATTATTGTGTATTTTCCTCTACATACTCATCAGCACTTACCTTTTCTTGATTTTTGGATGATATAGTCTCAAACTACGATGAGGCAATTCCTCATTGTTCTTTTTTAAAAATATTTATTTATTTGAAAGTCAGAATTACAGAGAGGCAGAGGCAGAGGCAGAGAGAGAGAGAGAGAGAGAGAAAGTCTTCCATTCACTAGTTCACTTTCCAGAGAGAGAGAGAAAGAAAGAAGTCTTCTTCTACTAGTTCACTTTCCAGATGGCCACAATGGCCAGAGCTGCACCAATCTGAAACCATGATCCAGGAGCTTCTTCCAGGTCTCCCACATGGGTGAAGGGGCTCAAGGACTTGGGCCATCTTCTGCTGCTTCCCCAGGCCATAACAGACAGCTGGATCAGAAGTGGAGCTTCTGAGACTCGAACTGGTGCCCATATAGGATGCTAGCACTGCAAGTGGCAGCTCTACCTACTATGTCACAGCACTGGCTCCCTATTGTAGTTATTTTTAAAGATTTATTTGAAAGTCAGAATTACATTGAAGGAAGAGCAGAAGCAGAGGGAGAGTCTTCCATCTATTTGTTCACTCCCCAAATAGTTCCAATGGTCAGGACTGAGACAGGTCAAAGGCAGGAGCCAGGGGCTTCATGTGGACCTTCCACATAATATAGAGGTTCAAGGACATAAGAGAGCTTCCATTGCTTTCCCAGGTACATTAGCAGGGAGCTGGATCAGAAATGCACCAACAGGGACTCAAAGTGGTGACCATAGGGATGCTCACTTTGCAGGCAGTGGCTTTACACACTATGTTACAGTGCTACCCTTTCATTGTGGTTTTTATTTGCATTTCCCTGATGGCTAGTGATCCTGAGCATTTTTTCATCATTGGCCATTTCGTCCTTGGAAAAGTAACTGTTTATGTCCTTTGGCCATTTCTTATCTGGATTTTTTGTTTTGTTGTTGAGTTTCTTGGGTTCTTAATAAATTCTGGATATTGGTCTTTTATTGCATAATTTCAAAAAATTTTTCCCATTCTGTCAGTTGTCTTTCATGTTTTTGAGTGTTTCCTTTGCAGTGCAGAAACTTCCTAGCTTAACATAATCTCAATTTTTTATATTTTTGCTTTTACTGACTGTGCTTCTGAGGCTTTTTTAATGAAGTTTTTGCTTATGCCAATGCATTGAAGAGTTTAACCAATATTTTCCTCTAGTAATGTGGTGGTATCAGGTCTTAGATTTAGGTCTTTGGTCCATTTTGAGTTAATTTTTGTATAAGGTGTAAGGTAGGGTCTTGCTTCACACTTCTATATGTGTAGATCTAATGTTTTCAGCACCATTTGGTGAAGAGACTGTCTTTTCTCCAGGGGCTAATTTTAGCTCATTTGTGAAAGATTAGTTGGTTGTAGATGTGTGAGTTAGTTTCTTGTATTTTTATTCTTTTTCATTTGTCAACATTTCTATTTTTGTTCTAGTACCAGGCTGTTTTGGTTATAACTACCCTGTATATTCTGTATTGAAATCTGGTATTTTGATGCCACCAGTCTTGTTTTAGTTGTTTAGGCTATCCAGTGATTCATAAAATTTCCTTTCTCCTATTTACATTGTGTTTAATTTGTTTTCTTCTTTATATTTTAAGGTTGATGGACACATTTTCAATTTTAAAACATTGATTTTTCAAATGATTGAATTGAAAATTTTATCTTTAGTCAAAGATCCCTTCAACAAAGGGTTTTACCCAAAAACCTTTTATTTAAGGAATAAAAACTTCATTTCATAAATCCAACTTTAGGAACATAGTGATTCTTATCACCCTGCTGGCCCTCCCACCCATTTTTTTACCTTTCTTTTTCCTCCTCCCTCTCCTATTCCCATTCTTATTGTTTTAATAACATTCATTTTCAATTAACTTAATGCACATAAGATTAACTCTATACTAAGTAAGGAGTTCAATAAATAGTATGAAGAAAAAAATCTTCCTCAACAGTTGAGACAAGGACTCTTCAAAGTGATCACATCTTAAAGTGTAAATTTCACTTCTAAAGATTAACTTTTAGGTGCTCTACTTGTTACCACAAATCAGGGAAAACATTCGCTATTTGTCCTTTTGAGAGTGGCTTATTTCATTAAGTATAATGTTTTCCAATTTCATCCATTGTTGCAAATGACAGGATTTCATTTTTTTACTGCTCTGTAATACTCTGTGGTGTACAGGTTGAATGGGTAAAAGTTCAAAGCATTCCCACTAAGATCTGGAACCAGACAAGGATGCTCACTCTCACCATTGCTATTCAGGATGAGGGTCAAGGTTAGTTAAGAGTTCATTCTGGAATTAATGTAAAGATTAGGATTAGTGCTAGGATGAAAGCTAGGAAGAGGGTAAGGATTTGTTTTAGAATAAGAGTTATAGGGGCTGGCATTGTGGCTCATTTGGCTAATCCTCTGCCTACGGTGCTGGCAGCCCATATGGGTGCCGGGTTCTAATCCTTGTTGCTCCTCTTCCAGTCCAGCTCTCTGCTGTGGCCCAGGAAGGTAGTGGAGGATGGCCCAAGTGCTTGGGTGCCTGCACCCATGTGGGAGACCAGGAGGAAGCACCTGGCTCCTGGCTTTGGATCAGCATAGCTCCTGCTGTAGCAGCCATGTGGGGCTGAACCACTAGAAGGAAGACCTTTCTCTCTGTCTCTCTCTCACTGTCTAACTTTCCTGTCAAATAAAAAAAAAGAATAAGAGTTATGAATATGGTTATGGTTAGGGATAGGGACAGAGCAGGATCAGGGTTAAAATTAGGTTTTGGTCTGTGGTTAAGATAGATGTTAGGCCAGCACCATGGCTCACTAGGCTAATCCTCCACCTTGTGGCACCGGCACACTGGGTTCTAGTCCCGGTCGGGGCGCCGGATTCTGTCCCGGTAGCCCCTCTTCCAGGCCAGCTCTCTGCTGTGGCCAGGGAGTGCAGTGGAGGATGGCCCAAGTGCTTGGGTCCTGCACCCCATGGGAGACCAGGATAAGTACCTGACTCCTGCCATTGGATCAGCACGGTGTGCTGGCTGCAGCATGCCAGCCGCGGCGGCCATTGGAGGGTGAACCAACAGCAAAGGAATACCTTTCTCTCTGTCTCTCTCTCTCACTGTCCACTCTGCCTGTCAAAAAAAGAGAGAGAGAGAGAGAGAGAGAGAGAGAGAGAGAGAGAGAGAGAGATGTTAAAGTTATTAACATTTGGATTAAGTTTAGGATGAGTATTAGTGCTAGGTTTTTAGTTTAGTTTTAGCATTATGGGTTAGATTTATTACTGTGGTAGCCTGGGCCAGGTTTGAATGAGATTTTGGTTTCTAGATAGATCTAGGGTAGGTGCTATGGTTTGGGTTAGGGTTAAACCTAACACTAATGCTAGGGTTTGCTTATATTTAGGGTTAGGGTTATAAGTAGGACTAGATTTATGCATAGTACTGGGGTTAGGGTTAGAGCTCGGTTTAGGTTGAATATGAGGGTTATGGCTAGAACTAGGTTTTGTCGGAGGCTAGGGAAATGACTGTCTTTAGTGTTAGGGTTAGTGTTAGTATCACATTAGGTATAAATTTAGATTTGGGCTTAATGCTATGGCTATGGCTAGACCTAGTACTAGGTTTAGAGTCATTGTGAAAGCTAGGTCTAAGGTTAGGTCTAGGCTTTAGGATGAGGATTATTACTGGAAATAGGGTAGACTTTAGAGTTGTGTATAGGGCTAGGACTGGGGTAAAGCTTAGGGATCAAGATAGGGTTAGCATTACTCCTAGGATTAGATTTACAACTATGGTTAGGACTGGTGATAGTTGTAGGCATCAAGCTAGGGTCAGAGGGCTAGGGTTAGTTTTATTAGCATTATGGGTAGAGGGAAGATAAATATTACTATTGGGTTTAGGATTTGGTTTAGTGTTGGCATTATGGCTAAGGTTAGGATTATGCCTACTATAACCCTATGAGTAGGTTTAGGAGTTGGGTTAAAGCCACTGATAAGGTTAGGTTTATGCTTTGCAACAGGTGTAGCATTGAAATTGAATCCATGATTATAATTAGGGCTAAGGCTACAGTTAGGGTTAGGGTTACTGTTCAAGCTATTGTAAATTCAAAACTAGTGATTAGAGTTAGGGTTGGGGCTAGAAATTAGCACTATGCTATGACTTTGGTGAGGTTCTGGGCTAGAGACAATGTTATGATTATGGTTAGAATTACAGTTAGGGTCATTATTTGAAATGCAATTCAGATTATGTTTTGGGTCAGTGCTAAGGCTGTGGATAGGGGGCTGGCACTGTGGCGTGGCAGGTAAAGCCATCACCTGCAGTGCTGGCATCCCATATGGGCACTGGTTCTAGTCCTGGCTGCTCCATTTATGATCCAGCTCTCTGCTCTGGTCTGGGAAAGCAGTAGAAGATGGCCCAAGTACTTAGGCCCCTGCACCCATGTAGGAGAGAGACCTGAAAGAAGCTCCTGGCTCCTGGCTTCAGATTGCCACATCTCTGGCCATTGCAGCCAATTTGGGAGTGAACCAGTGGATGGAAGACCTCTCTCTTTCTCTCTGCACCTCCTTCTCTCTCTGTGTATCTCTGACTTTCAAATAAGTAAATAAGAATCTTTTCTTTAAAAAAAGGCTGTGGTTAGGGTTTGGGTAAAGGTTAAGTATACATTTAGGGTTAGAGCTAGAGATCTGATTACACCTAGAGTTGGGGTTGCAATTGAAATACAATTTGAAATACATTTAGTTTTAGAGTTAGGAATAGGTTAACACTGTGGTAAGTAATAGGATTACAATTGCAGTTAGGTTAAGGTAGGGCTAGTGTTAGATTAATGACTAGTGCTAGGGTTAGGTTAGGGAGTAGGATTAGTTTTATGGATAGTAGGTTGGATAGAGTTCTGTTATATATTATAACCTGTTATTGCTAGGATTTGGCCTACAACTAAGATTATATCTATTGCTATGGTGGTGTTAGAGTTAGTATTAGGTTTGGAGATAGGATTGGAGTTAAGATTAGAGTTAGGTGGCAACACTGTCGTGTAGCGGGTAAAAGCTGTTGCCTGCAGTGCTGACAGCTCATATAGGCACTGTTTTGCATCCCAGCTGCTCCACTTTCTGATCCAGCTCTCTGTTGTGGTCTAGGAAAGCAGTAGAAAATGGTCCAGGTCCTTTGGCCCCTGCACTCATGTGGAAGACCCAGAATTGAAGAAGCTCATGCCTCCTGGCTTCAGATTGGCCCAGCTCTGACCATTGCAGCCATTCAGGGAGTGAGCCAGCATATGGAATATTTCTCTCTCTCTCTCTCTCTCTCTCTCCCCCCTGCCCCTGCTTCCCTGTAACTCTGTCTTTCAAATAAATAGATAATTAAAGAAAAATTACAGTGGTGCCGGCGCTATGGCTCACTTGGCTAATCCTCTGCCTGCAGCACTGGCATCCCATATGGGCACCAGGTTCTAGTCCCGGTTGCTCCTCTTCCAGTCTAGCTCTCTGCAGTGGCCTGGGAAGGCAGTGGAGGATGGCCCAAGTGCTTGGGTACCTGTACCCACATGGGAGACCAGGGAGAAGCACCTGGCTCCTGGCTTCGAATTGGCATAGCTCCAGGCGTAGCAGCCATTTGGGGCATGAACCAATGGAAGGAAGACCTTTCTCTCTCTGTCTAACTGTCAAATGAATTTAAAAAAATATTAGAGTAAGTATTTGGGTTAAGACTAGGTTTGGGCTAGGGATAGGCTTTGGCTTAGTGTTGTTGCTAGTGTTAGAGTTAGGGACATGATTCATGTCAAGGCTAGGGTAATGTCTAGGATAGAACTATTCTTTTTTTTTTTGCTTTCAAACTTTTATTTAATGAATATAAATTTCCAAAGTACAGCTTATGGATTACAATGGCTTCCCCCCCATGACATCCCTCCCACCCGCAACCCTCCCCTTTCCCACTCCCTCTCCCCTTCCACTCACATCAAGATTCATTTTCAGGATAGAACTATTCTTAACAATACCAGTGAAACTTGTGTTACAATTATTTATGTTTAGGGTTTACACTGCTTCAAACACCATAACTGTTGTGCTTTAAGTACTTTCAAAAAGTAGAGTTAGTTTCTCATTTAGATCAGCAATGCCACAATGAATTTTCTGTTGATTGATTGCTTTAGGTACTGAGGCCTTCACAGGCAACACTGTGCTTAGTATGTAGATGTTTAATGTTTCAAATGTCATGTACATGAGCCACATTACAAAACCTATTGTGACTGATGTCACTTCAAAGAATATTATTACTCAATAAGAACATTGTTGCTATACTGAGATTTCTGTATATGTTCATGGTTGCTTTAGGTATATAGGCTGCATTTAACAATACATATATCAACAATATGTATATGAATGTTTCTAAAAATGCTGATTTTGTTGAAGATATCTCTAGGTCTGGAGTTTATATCTAGTTTATTACAGGATTACAATATTAGTTTTCATTTTGTCTTAACACTAGCTGCACTGAGTAAGCAATGTGATTCCAGTGCTTCAAATAGCATAAACATAAATTGTAATATATATATATATAATATATATATATAATAGATATAGCTATTGTGCCTGAATTTATTTAAAGGAATAGAATTAACTACTCACATAGACTTTTATTGCTCCATTGATTTCTGTCTGTATTTGCTTTAGTTACACAGACCCTCAAATGCAGTAAGTTTATACAGTTAACCATAGAGGAGAATTGAATGCTAATGGAAAGGAGTGTTTTCCCTCAATTTTTGTCAAGGAATGGAATTTATGCCAGTGTAGTAGGAGGGTTCATTAATTTCCCTTGCCAACTCATGAGAAAGCTCAACAATAAATGTCCTTGGTAAGCACTGTGCTGTCCAGTAAAGAAATGTAATGTACATGTGTTATACCAGAAAGATATGCTAAGTTTAAAGGTACTACAAAGAATGCAGTTAAATATACATTATGCCAGGCTTACAATTTTTGTTTTCCTAAAAATATTAAATAAATTCCCTACTTTAAGTACATAGGCATCAATAATAAAACATTTTCAATGTTTCAAATGCAGAGTAGTTGAATCATACTTGAAAGAGTAGTGGTACCTGAAGTTACCAGAATTTATGTCTCAATTGGAACCCACTAGCAACACTGAGATTTCTTTGTAGGTTCTTTGTTATCTCTCTCTCTCTCTCTCTCCCTTCCTTCCTCCCCCTCTCCCTCCCTCCCTCCCTCTCTCCTTTCTCTCTATATTCATAAGCAATAATTGTACAAATGTCAGAATGTGGTTCATGTGAGTGTTGATTCAAAGGAGTGTTTTGCCTGAACTACTCTCAAGAAGTGGAGTGTATACCCTGTTTACACCTTGTTTAATATAAGCTTACAAGGTTTGGTTTCAATGCCAATTTAAGGGAATGCTTGCCTTAACCATATGAACACTTCAAATATGAAGACACACACACATGTGGAATACTTGAAAGATGTGGTGTGGATGAAATTGGCATCATAGATTTGCAGTGCACATCAGGACACACTTACAAAATCATTTTTCTTGAAAAAGATTAACTGAATTCTCTTCTTTCACTACACAGTGGTTAATAAATAACACGTTTTCCATTATTCAAACATTGGTTAAATAAATCATACTTGAAAGTTCTGTTTTGCCTTAAGTTATAATAGCAACAGGATTAGTTTCTCAATTTGAATACAGTAGGTATATTCATTATTTTTGAATATTCATTAATTGGCTTATAAATGAATATAAACTTTAATATGTGACAAGAACACAAAGAATTAAGAGGAAATGAGTATTACTGGAAAACAGTGTTTTGCTTGAAGTTATCTAAAGGAATGAAGATTCTCCCCAGTGTAATACAAGCTGACACCATTATAATACACCATTAGTATTTCACGCTGAAGTAAGGGAATGCTTAACACTGCATGCACTTAGACTTGGGCTTTCCATATGAAAATACACTGTATGTAATACATTAAAGACACATTATATGAACTTGGCACTGGAAGGCAGTTGCAATACACACCCAAGAAAGTTGCCTTTCCTGGATAAGATAACTTTAATCTCTGTTATCTGCACAGGCCTTCATATTCAAAATATTTTAATGTGTTTTTAATGATTGAAACATAAAGTAGATGAATTGTACATAAAAGAGTTATTGTGCCTGCAGTTATAAAAGAAACAGAGTTGATTTCTCAAATAGAGCATCGTTGCTGCATTGTGTTTTCTCTGTTCCTTGTGTGCTTTACTTACAGATACCTTCATAAGCAAATACACCCACTAATATGAGAATGTAAGCAAAATGAATGTTACTGGAAAAGGCTATAATTCCTTGAATTTATCTGAAGAAAAGGGATTTGTACAGATTTTATTATATGCTTGCTTTATACTTCCAGGAAATCATAATTGAATTCCTGACTCAGCTCTAGTTTGCTTAATAATCACTGTTTTTCAAGAATGAGAATATCATATATTTGAGCACTACCTGAAGGAACTCTTACATTTGAATCTGGGTCAAGGAATGGATTTGAGATACACATTAGTACAGAATTACAATGCTGATCTTGCTAGGAATGTTAACTACATTCCTTTAATACTATATGTTGTAATCAGCAATCCATTTTTAATTCTTCAAACATGGAAGAATTATACTTCAAAGAACAGTGGTGCTAGAAGGTATCAACAGGACAAGACTTCATGTCTAAACCAGAATATTTGAATATTCTGTTTCTATATATATATATATATATATATATATATATAGTGTGTGTGTGTATATATGTATGTGTATATATGTATATATACATACATATATATATATTCAGGATATACAAATTTCATGTTTTTCATATATACAGACTTAGAAACATGCTACTTGTCACCCTATGTCTCTTCTTACCATGCTGTCACGCTTGTTCTTCATCCCTCTCCTATTCCCACTCTTAATATTTACAAAGATCTATTTTCAATTTACTTTATTCTCATAAGATTAACCCTACACTAAGTAAAGAATTCAACAAAGTATGATGAAAAAAGCACTGTTCCTCAACAGTAGAGACAAAGGATACAAATAGTCCTTAAATCTCAAAATGTGCATTTCTCTGCAATACATTACATTTTAGATAGCCTGTTAGTTACTACAGATCAGGCAAAACATATCATACCTGTCTTTTGGAGACTGGCTTATTTCACTAAGTATGATGGTTTCCAGTTGCATCCATTTTTTTTTTGGTAGCAGGATTGCATTGTTTTTATGGCTGATTAGTATTCCATAGTCTCTCATATGTATATATATGTATATATATAATTTATATATACATATATTTGTATGGTATATATGATATATATATATATAAATTTCATAATTTCTTTATCCATTCATCAACTGATGAATATCTGAGTTGATTCCATATCTTAGCTATTGTGAATTGTGCTACAATGAACATGCAGGAACAGATAATTCTTTCATATCCTGATTTCATTTTGTTTGGATAATTCCCAAGTGTGGAATTGCCAGGTCAAATGGTAGATCTACTTTCAGATTTCTGAGGTATCTCCATACTGTGTTTTACAATGGCTGCAGTAGTTTACATTCCCACCAATAGGGGATTATTGTACCTTCTCCCCACATTCTCTCCAGCATTTATGGTTTGTTAATAGATATATGAGAGTCATTCTTACTGTGGTGAGGTGGGACCTCTTGGTGGCTTTGATTTGCATTTCCTTGTTGGCTAGAATCCTGGGCATTTTTTTTAAATATATCTGTTGGCCATTTGAATTTCATCTCTTGAAAAATGCCTGTTCAAGTCTTTTGCCCATTCTGGTTTTTTTTTAAATATTTAATTATTTTTATTTGAAAGTCATAGTTATACAGAGAGAAAAGGAGAGGCCGAGAGAGAGAGAGAGAGAGGTCCTCCATCCACTGGTTCATTCCCCAATCAGCCACAACAACTGGAGCTGCACTGATCTAAAGCCAGGAGCTTCCTCCAGGTACCTCATGTGGGTTCAGGGGCCCAAGGACTTGGACCATTCTCCACTGCCATCCCAGGCCACAGCAAAGAGCTGTACCGAAAGTGGAGCAGCCAGAACCCAAACCGCACCAACATGGGGTGCTGGCACTGCAGGCAGTGGCCCCACCTGTCATGCCACAGTGCTTGCCCCTGCCCATTTCTTTACTATATAGTTTGTTTTGTTGTTGTGGAGTTTCTTGACTTCTTTATAGATTCTGGATAATAATCTTTTATTAGTTTCATAGTTTGCAATTATTTTCTTCCATTCTGTCAGTTGCATATTGACATTACTAAATGTTTCTTCTGCAGTTCAGAAGCCTCACAACTTGATGTAATCTCATTTGTCAATATTGGTTTTGATTGTCTGTGTTTCTTGGGTCTTTTCCAAGAAGCCCTTGCTTATGCAAATATCTTGCAGCAGTTCCCCAATGTTCTCCCATAATTTGATGGTTTTGGTTCATAGATTTAGGTCTTTGATCCATGTTGGGTTCATTCTGATCTAAGGTATAATGTAGTAGTCTTGTTTCATACTTCTACATGTGGAGATAGAGTTTTCCAGGCACCACTTATTGAGGACACTGTCCTTTCTCCAGGGACTGATTTTAATTCCTTTGTCAAAGGTTAGTTGGCTGTAGATCTTTTAATTGAGTTTCTATTCTGCCCTGTTGTTCTACATGTCTATTTCTTGCAAGTACCAGGCTGTCTAGATTATAAGTGTCTTGTAGTATGTCTTGAAATGTGGTATTGTGATACCTCCAGTTTTGTTTTCGTTATTTTGTGTCTAGTGTTTCCATATAAATTTCAGCTTTTTTTGTCTTAGAATAGTGTCATTGGTATTTTAATTAGGATAACATTGAATCTGCAATTTGATTTGGGTAGTATGAACATTTTGAAGATATGATATTAATTCTGCCAATTCATGAACATGGATGATTTTTTTCTATTTGTTTTGACTGCTGTATCTTTCTTTAGTGCTTTATAATTTTAATCATATAGATCTTTGAATTCCTTGGTTTAATTTATTTTGAGGTATTTAATGTTTTGCAGTTATTGTGAGTGGAATGGATCTTAGTTCATTTTCAGCCAAAACATTGTCCATGTAAACATAGGCTATTGCTTTTTGTGTGTCAATGTTATATCCTGTCAGTTTACCAAACTCCTTTATGAAGTCCAATAGTCTCATAGTGGAGTCTTTTGGTTTCCCTTAGGTAGCATCATGTCATCTGCAAATAGGGATAGTTTGATTTCCTCCATTCCAATTTGTAACATTTGATTTCTTTTTCTTGCCTAGTGACTCTGGCTAAACTTCTTGACTATAATGAATAGCAGTGGTGAGAGTGGCCATCCTTTTCTGGCTCTGGATCTTTGTTGGAATGCCTCCAACTTTCTGCATTCAATAAGATGCTATCTGTGGGTTTGAAATAAATTGCCGAGATTGATGAGAAATGTTGATTCTATAGCCAGTTTGCTTAAGGTTTTTATCATGAAAGGATGTTTTGTTTTATCAAATGCTTTCTTGCATATATTGAAATAATCATATGATTTTTATTCAGTTTGTTAATGATTTATCACATTTTTGATTTTCAAATTTTGAACCATTACTGCATACAGATACTTTCTCAAGGTGAATGCTATTTCTGATGTGTTGTTCTTAGCTGGTATTTTTGCTTCTATGTTCATCAGGGATACCAGACTATAGTTCTCTTTCTCTGTTGTATCTTTTCCTGGTTTAGGAATTAGGGTGATGTTGGCTTCATAGAAATAGTTTGAGATGATTCTCTCCCTTTTAATTGTTTTGAATAACTTGAGAAACTATTGTAATTAGTTCATTAAATGTCTGGTAGAATTCAGTATGGAAGCCATTCTTGGACTTTTCTTTGTTGCGAGAGCCTTTATGACTAATTCAATCTCTGTCTGGATATTGGCTTGTTTAGGTTTCCTAATTCTTCATGACTCAGTTTATTAGATTGTGTGTGTCCAGAAATCTGTTTATCCTAGATTTTCCAATTTGTTGGCATATAGTTCTTTATAAGTGATTCCTGATTATCATTTTTATTTCTGTGATATCTCTTGTTACATTTACTTTTTCATCTCTTAGTCCAATAGTCTCATAGTGGAGTCTTTTGGTTTCCCTTAGGGTAGCATCATGTCATCTGCAAATAGGGATAATTTGATTTGGGTCTATCCCTCCCCCCCATTTTGGTTAGTTTGCCCAATGATGCATCAACTTTATTTTTTTCAAGTAAATAACTCTTCATTTCATTGTTTTTATACTGCTTTTTGGTTTGAATTTTGATTACTTCTTCTCTAATTTTTATTTTTTCCTCCTATTAATTTTGGGTTTGGTTTGTTGTTTTTTTTTTACATCCTTAGATGCATTGATAGCTTATTTAATTAGTGCCTTCCCAATTTTGAGGTAGGCACCAATTGCTGTAATGTTTCCTCTTAACACTGCTTTTACTTTTACATATTGTTGATATGCTGTATTGCTATCCTCATTTGTTTATAGCATTTTTGTTTCTCTTTTATTTATTTTTTATTTTATATATTTTTAAAAGATTTATTTATTCACTTTTTTGAAAGGAAGAGTTACAGAGCAGCAGAGGCAGAGAGAGAGAGAGAGAGAGAGAGAGAGAGAGAGAGAGAGAAGGCTTTCATTCAATGGTTCACTCCCCCAAATGGCAACGATGGCCAGAGTTGGACTGGTGTGAAGCCAGGATCCATCCAGGAGCTTCTTCTGGGTCTTCCACATGGGTGCAGGGTCCCAAGCACTTCAACCATCCTCATTGATCTCCTTGGCTATTGTAGAGAGCTGGATCAGAAGTGGAAAAGCCAGGACTTGAACCAGCACCCACATAGGATGCTGACACTGCACACTATGCCATGGTGATGACCTGCTGTTTCTTTTTTGATTTCTTCTATGATCCACTGTTCTTTCCAGAGCGTCTTGTTCAGTCTTCATGTGTTTATGTATGTTCTTGATATTCTTGAGATTTTAATTTCCAGTTTCATTCAGTTGTGGTCAGAAAAGTTTCATGATTTGTTTGATCATTTTGAATTTGCTGAGATTTACTTTATGGCCTAGCATATGATCTATCCTGGAGAAAGTTGCATGCCCTGATGAATAGAAAGTATATTCTGTACTATCTATGACATTTTCTATAGATACCAGTTAGGTCTTTTGGTCTACAGTGTAGATTAGCTCTGCTGTTTTTGGTGATTTTCTGTCTAGTTGATCTGTACATTGAAGGAGGTGGGGTGTTGAATTTCCTCATTATTATTGTATTGGAGTCCATGTCTCCCTTTAGATCAATTAACATTTGTGGTAAATAGCCAGGTACCCTGTAATTGGGTAGATTTACATTTATTATACTCACATCTTCCTGTTGAATTGATTTCTTAATCATTACATATTGCCTTTTTCTCTTTTACCCATTTTTGTTAAGTCTATTTTAATTGATATTAAGATACCTACAGCTGTTTGTTTCTACTTTCCATTAACATGTGATATCTCTTTCCTTCCTTTCACTTTCAGTTTGTGTGTATCTTTGTGGGGCATGTTTCTTGTAGGCACAAAGCACATGGTTGTGTTAACACAATATGTACATAGTAAGCATTGTGCTTTCAAATACAAAAACACCCTGTACATGTAGAATACCTGAAAGGTATGTTATTGATGTAATTGGCAGAAAAAGAAGATATGCAGTACACAGTAGGACAGACTTAAAACCTTACTTTCCTGGGAAATATTACTTGAACTCTCTGATTTAGCTACAGAGGCCCAATTGAAAATATATTCCCAATGCTTCAAGCATCAATTGTGTGTATATATATATATATACACACACACACACACACACACACATTACTTTAAAGAGATACTGGGCTTGACATCATAATAAAAAAAGTTCTAGTGTGTCATTGAGACATGTTGCTATATACAGTTTTCCATGTATTTTCATGTGTTGGTTCATATACATAGGCCTTAGTATGCAAAAAGTATACAAACATGGTGTTGCTGCAGAAATGAACTACTGTAAAGGAGTATTTTGCATAAATTCTATATAGGAATGGAATTTCTATATAGTTTAGTGTGAATTTATAAAATTAGGTTTCCTTCCAAGGAATGTTTGTATTAAAACTCTGCACTTAGTAAGCATTGTGCTTTCCAATAAAGAAACACACTCTACATATATAATGAAAAATATATTATGTTTCAAGCTGGTACAGATTAGATTAGGCTGACAGCTTTTTCCTAAGAAATATTAATTGAATTTTATACTTTAACAACCAAGGCCATAATAAACAATGCATTCTCAATGTTTCAAATATCATGTTGGTGCCTGAAGTTATTTGAAGGAATTGAACTGGCTTCTCAATTAGAACACATTGGCTGCATTGAGTTTTCTCTGTGTGTACAACTGATTGCTTGATATACATAGGACTTAATACATTATAAGTATACAATATGAGAACGTAGTGAAAGAGTACTGTTTAAAAGGGATATTTTGTTTCAATTTCCCTCAAGAAAGTGAATTTATATCCAACTCAGTATGAGCTTAAGCATTAGGTTTCCTGGAAACTTAAGATGATGTTTCTTTTACACTGTATGCACTTAGTAAGCATTACACTATACATGTGTAATATCTGAAAGATATGATACACCTAAAGTTGGTGCACAGAACACAATTGTAGTACACACTAGGACCGGCTTAAAATGTTGCTTTTCCTGAGAGGATAATAATTTAATAAATGAATTCCTGGCTTTTCCTAATTTGCATAGCAAGCATTTTTATTTCAAGCATGAGAACACACTGTGCATTAGCAACCCTCAAAAGAGCTGCTAAATCTGAAGTTCAGAGAAGGAAGGGGATTCAGACTCAAATAAGTCCAGGCAGACAACATGGATTTTCCTCAGACAGTTAAGCATATTGTCTGCAATAACTACAATGCCCTTAAAAAGCAATGCAGCTTCAATGCTTCCAACATAGAAATTATTTGTACTTGAAACAGTAGGTGTGCCTGAAGTACCAGAAGAACTAGAGATAGAGTATCAAATAGAAGCCTCTTGCAGCATTTCATTTTCTAACCCTAACCATTACTCTAAACCTAACTCTAATCCTAAAGGCTATCCTCATTCCAAATTCTAACATTAACCCTAGCCTTATCCCTAACTCAAGTCTCAAAGACAGTGTTATCCATAGTCCAAGTACAAAACCTAGTGCTATCCCTAGCATAAAACTTGTCCATAGCCCTATTAATAGCTTGGAAAATAACCCTAGCCCCTCACCATCAAC
Organism: Oryctolagus cuniculus; assembly: GCF_051225735.1. Classification (NCBI taxonomy): domain Eukaryota; kingdom Metazoa; phylum Chordata; class Mammalia; order Lagomorpha; family Leporidae; genus Oryctolagus; species Oryctolagus cuniculus. The sequence goes on from NC_142885.1 coordinate 26,721,481, forward strand.
CTAAACTCAGCCCTAACCACAGTTGTAGCCCTAAGTCTAACCCAGTCACAAACCTAGCCCTAACCTAACTCCAACCATAACCTAGGCAAAGCCTTACTCATAAACCTAACACTAATCCCTTCCCTAACACTAATCTAATCTCTAACTCTAACCCTAACATTAATTGTAACCCTAAGCCTATCTTATCCCTAAATATAACCTAACCTGAAACTTAGGCTGGGCCCCAAACCTACTCAACATTATAACCCTAAATCTACACTCAATTTTAACCCTAGGTTTACCCAAGCCCAGGACCTAACCAAAAAATAACAAAAAACAAACACTGGCAAGAATTTTCTAATGTTTACTCTAGCCCTACCACTAATGCTACCCATTCTCATAAATATAACCATAGCCATAGCTCTACTCTAAACTTAACAATAGACTTGGTGATTTCAATAGTTCTAACCATAATTAGAAACAACCCTAATCCAAGCTCTAACTCTAGCCTTGGTCATGGCTCTAATGCTAAATATAGATCTAACACTAAACCTAGTCCTATCCTCATACTAACAGTACTATAAACAAAGCCCTAGACCAAAACCTATCCATAGTTTACACCCTATCCCTAAATGTAATGCTTGCTCTACCACTGATCCTAGTCTATGTCCTCTATGTAATTTAAGCCCTAAATTTAAGCCAACCATAGCCCTAAATGTAGCTATTGACCTAGCACTCAAACTAATCCAAGCCACAATAGAATACTAACCAAATTTAACTCTAACTCTAACCCTAGCCCAGGTCTTAATGTTAACACTAAGACAAATCCTGATTCTAATCTTTTTTTTTAATAAGTTGTAAGGGTTTCCATATTATTAGGTACAGTTATTTGTTCATCAAGGGCTTTTAAAAATTGAAATTGTTCATTTAACAAACATTTATTGAGTAGTTCATATGTTATTTTTTTTTAATTTTTTTAATCTTTTATTTAATGAATATAAATTTCCAAAGTACGACTCATGGGTTACAATGGCTTCCCCCCCATACCGTCCCTCCCACCCACAACCCTCCCCTTTCCCACTCCCTCTCCCCTTCCATTCACATCAAGATTCATTTTCGATTATCTTAATATACAGAAGATCAGCTTAGTATACCTTAAGTAAGGATTTCAACAGTTTGCTCCCACACAGAAACATAAAGTGAAAAATAATAGATGATTTTTTTTAAATGATGATGAAATCAGATCAGACCTATTGTCATGTTTAATCCCAGTGAGAGTCAAGTTGGGAATTGATAATTTCTTTTCTTTTTTTTTTTTTACAGAAGATCAGTTTAGTGTACATTAAGTAAAGATTTCAATCGTTTGCACCCCCATAGAAATACAAAGTGAAATATACTGTTTGAGTACTCATTATAGCATTAAGCCTCAGTGTATAGCACATTAAGGACAGAGATCCTACATGAGGAGTAAGTGCACAGTGACTCCTGTTATTGACTTTACAAATTGACACTCCTGTTTATGGCATCAGTAACCTCCCTATGCACCAGTCATGAGTTTCCAAGGCTATGGAAGCCCCTTGAGTTCTCCGACTCTTATCTTGTTTAGACACAGTCATAGTCAAAGTGGAGGTTCTCTCCTCCCTTCAGAGAAAGGCACCTCCCTCTTTGAAGACCTGTTCTTTCCACTGGGATCTCACTCACAGAGATCTTTTTGCCAGAGTGTCTTGGCTTTCCATGCCTGAAATACTCTCATGGGCTTTTCAGCCAGATCCGAGTGCCTTTAGGGCTGATTCTGAGGCCAGAGTGCTATTTAGGACATCCGCCATTCTATGAGTCTGCTGAGTATCTCACTTCCCATGTTGGATCACTCTCCCCTTTATTTATTCTATCGGTTAGTGTTAGCAGATACTAGACTTGTTTATGTGCTCCCTTTGACTCTTAGTCCTTTCATTATGATCAATTGTGAACTGAAATTGATCACTTGGAATAGTGAGATGGCATTGGCACATGCCACCTTGATGGGATTGAATTGGAATCCCCTGGTATGTTTCCAACTCTACCAATTGGGGCAAGTCAGCCCGAGCATGCCCCAAATTATACATCTCTTCCCTCTCTTATTCCCACTCTTATGTTTAACAGGGATCACATTTCAGTTAATTTTCAGCACTTAAGAATAACTGTGTGATAATTACAGAATTAAACCAGTCATATTAAGTAGAACAGACAAAAAAACTACTAAGAGGGATAATGTATTAAGTTGTCCATTAGCAGTCAGGGCTATGCTGATCAAGTCACCATTTCTCATAGTGTCCATTTCACTTCAGGAGGTTTCCTTTTTGGTGTTCAGTCAGTTGTCACCGATCAGGGAGAACATATGGTATTTCTTCTCAAACTATTCAGAACAATCGAAAAAGAGGGAATCCTCCCAAATTCTTTCTATGAAGCCAGCATCACCTTAATCCCTAAGCCAGAGAAAGATGCAGCACTGAAAGAAAATTACAGACCAATATCCCTGATTAACATAGACGCAAAAATCCTCAATAAAATTCTCACCAATAGAATACAACAACACATCAGGAAAATCATCCACCCAGACCAAGTGGGATTCATCCCTGGTATGCAGGGATGGTTCAACATTCGCAAATCAATCAATGTGATTCACCACATTAACAGACTGCAGAAGAAAAACCATATGATTATCTCAATTGATGCAGAGAAAGCATTTGATAAAATTCAACACCCTTTCATGATGAAAACTCTAAGCAAATTCCTCAATATAATCAAAGCAATTTATAAAAAACTCACAGCCAGCATCCTATTGAATGGGGAAAAGTTGGAAGCATTTCCACTGAAATCTGGCACCAGGCAGGGATGCCCACTCTCACCACTGCTATTTAACATAGTTCTGGAAGTTTTAGCCAGAGCCATCAGACAAGAAAAAGAAATCAAAGGAATACAAATTGAGAAGGAAAAAGTCAAAGTATCCCTCTTTGCAGACGATATGATTCTTTACTTAGAGGATCCAAAGAACTCTACTAAGAGACTATTGGAACTCATAGAGGAGTTTGGCAAAGTGGCAGGATTCTAATCTTTAACATAACCCTAACCCTAGTCATAACACTAACCATAAGCCTAAATGTAAACCTAGTACTACCCCAACCCTAACACTAAACCTAACTATAGCCCTAGCCCTAATCCTAACTGTAGCTCTAGACATGAGTCTAGCCCCAAATATCATCAATCTAACCCCAACACAATTTTGACCATAAAACTATAACCCTAACATTAAACCTAACAGAGCTTTGAACCTATCCCTCTGCCTAATCCTAACCATACCCAAATGCCATGCCTAGTTCAAAAACTAGACCTAACCATAACCCAACCCTAACCCTTACTCTAATCTTAGCACTTAAACCTAACCCTGGCTCTATCCCTATTCTAGCAATAAACCTAAACATAGCTTTAGGCAGAACCTTAGCAATGACAGGAAGAATACTCTTTTTTTAATTTTTTTTTAATTTTGAAAGGCAGAGTGGACAGTGAGAGAGAGAGAGACAGAGAGAAAGGTCTTCCTTTACCATTGGTTCACCCTGAAGCCAGTGCACTGCGCTGATCCGAAGCCAGGAGCCAGGTGCTTCTCCTGGTCTCCCATGCGGGTGCAGGACCCAAGGACTTGGGCCATCCTCCACTGCACTCCTGGGCCATAGCAGGGAGCTGGCCTGGAAGAGGAGAACCAGAACAGAATCCAGCACCCCGACCGGGACTAGAACCTGGGGTGCTGGCACCGCAGGGAGAGGATTAGCCTATTGAGCCATGGCGCCAGGTAGGAAGACTACTCTTACACCTTCCCTGGCCCTAACATTAAGCTTAACCCTACATAAAATTTTGACCCTAGTATTCTTCCTAATTTTAGTACTAACCCTAACCCTAATTTAAACATTAATTCTAGCAATAACTCTATCCCTAGCACCTAAACCTAAATATAAACATAGCTCTAAACCTCACTGTAATAAACACTATAACCCAAGATCTAGTCTGAGCTTTAACACTAAGCAGAGTCCAGCTATTACTCATAGATTTAGTCATAGTCCTATCACTAACCCAAAATGTAAATGTAACCATATTTTTATGCATGATGATATCCCTAATTAAGTCCATAATAATAAACTTTTCTGTAGCTTTAAACCACATAAAAGCCCTATATTTATGGTTTTTTCTAGCAATAGCCCTAACTGGAACCTAACCTTAGACCAGAACCTTGACCTAGCTCTAAAGTTAACCTTAGCCCTAGCCATCATACAATCTCTAAGCCTAACCCTTGCTGTGTTAGAGCCCAGTCCTTAATGATAGTATCAACACTAAACCTAGAGCTAAGTTTAACTATAAACCTAACCCTATTATAGTCCTAAGCATAATCTTTCAGTAATCCATAACTTAAGCCTAAGCTTAGAGCTTGTTCTAATCCTAACATTAGCCTGAATCCCAAACCCTTTAGCCAAACCATAGTCCTAGATGTAACACTAAACATAGATAAATACCTAAAATGAGCCCTGATGCAACCATAACATTATTCCTAAGAATAGCTCTAACCCTACCTCTAACTCTGTCTTTATTCATAACTCTAACCCTCACTCTAGAACTAATCCTCATCCTAACCCTAAACCTGATAGTAGCTCTATCCATTCCTTTAAGCATATATATATAAAAAAAACCTGAACGCTATCCCTATACCTAAATGTAAACCTAGACCTAACTCTAGGCCTAATCCTAACCGTAGGTCAAAATTGAAACCAAAATATAGCCTTAATCAAAATATAGTCCTGGCTCTACAGCTAACATTAGACCCTATCACAGCCCTGGCCCCAACTCTTAAACTAATAATCACCCTAACCTTACACATAATGGTAAAGTTAACCCTAGATGCAGCCCTAATCCTAGTCTTAAACCTAGATTCAACAATAATCATAGCCTTCACACTAACCCTAAAAATAAATCTAGTTATAGTTCTACCCATGTCCTAACACTAATTCTAACTATAACCATAAACATATCCCTAGCCTTAAACCTCACCAAAATTCAATCCATATTGCTAACCCTAGGCCTAACTCCAAGCATAACAATAATACAACACCAGGCCATAGACATAAACCTAAACCTAACACTAGCTCTGAGCCTCGCAAAATATCTAACTTAATAAACATTTACTCTAAACTTTACATAAGTCTTGTCCCAAATGTTAACACTAATTCTAACCCTATTCCTAAGTTTGCTTCTAACTGAAACCTAACCCCAAACCTAAGAGTAATTGTAACTCTAATCAGAAACCTAACTGTAAACCTAGCACTAGTTTTGACTCTAATTGTTGCCTAAATCCTGTGATAACACTAACTGTAGCTCTTGCACTACACCTAAACAGATCAAGCCCTAGCACTTGCCCTGATGCAAAGCATAAGTCTGAACTTAACAGTAATTCAAACCCTAGCTATCTGTAGCCATAACCCTAAAACTAGCCCTAATCTTAACTCTAAACCTGGTCCTCTACTAATTCCAACACTAAACCAAACAGCAGCATTAAACCTACCCCTACATCTACACTTAGCCATTAAGATAATCTCAGCCATAACTCTAACCTAACTTGAGTATAACCCTAGCTCTAACCCAGAACTCAAATGTAGTTATAATTGTAACTCCAGCTCTACCCTTAAACCTAGTCCTAACCTGAGCCCTCTCCTACCTCTAAACACTGCTTGACCTTCAACCTATCTATAACTGTAAACATAACTCTAGGTACAATTCTACTCCCAACCATAGCCCTAGACCAAACCCTAGCACTAACCCTACACCTTGCTATCACCCTAGCCATAAACCTAATCCTAAGCCTAGCCCCAGCCATTTCACTACACCTAAGTCTAAATATAGACCTACCCAAGATCCTAACTCTAACCCTATAATGCTCTTCTAACTCTAACCCTAAACACAGGCTAAGAACAGGCCAGACCAACCTAGCCCAAAACCTCATTCCAGGCCTAGCTCTCACCCTCAATAACTTCAATTGAATCCTAACCCTAGCTCTAGGCATATCCCTATCCCTTCCCAATAAATATGTAACCATAAACCTAACTAGACTAGCTTCTGGCCCTAATCTTAACACTGCTACTTCCTCAGATCTAAAAGTAATTCTCACTCTAAAGCTACTTTAGGATCTACCATTAAATGTAACCCTAATCCTAATACTAAATTCTAACACTAGAAATAACCACAACCCTAGTCTTAACTCTATTACAAACTTAAATATAACACTATACCATGCCATATTACTAATCATGGTTATAGCAGTTATTTAAAAATTAACACTAACCCAATTCCTAATGCTAATGCAAAGCATAATTCTAACACTAAGTACAACAATGCCCTACTGCAATCCCCTCCCCCCAATAATCCTAGCCTGAGTCATAATACCAGTGCTAACATTAAACATAATCCTAACCCTAATCATAACAATAACAGTAACCAAAATCCTACCCATACCAAAAAAAAAAATCTATCCCTAAACCCAATCCTATCCATAACATTTACCCTAATCCTACCTCTAGGCCTAACTACTCTAATTGCATGATAGCAGTAAACCTAATCATAAACTTAGTTCAAACATTAGCAATAACAGAAGGACTAACTTTACCCTTCCTTTAGAACTAATTCTAACCCTAACCCTAGCCCTAAATATAAAGCTCTAGCACTAACCATAACTGAAAATCCCACTCTAGGGGCCAACATTGTTGTGTAGCCTCCACCTGTGTTGCTAGTATCCCATATGGGTACCAGTTCTAGTCCTGGCTGCTACTCTTCTGATCCAGCCCTCTGGTATGGTCTGGGAAAGTAGTAAAGATGGCCCAAGTCCTTGGGCTGCTATACTCACATGGGAGACCCACAGGAAGCTCCTAGCTTCTGGCTTTGGATCACCTCACCTCAAGGGTTGTGGCCATTTGGGGAATGAACCAGCAGATGGAAGACATTTGTCCCTCCATCTCTGTGTCTGTGACTCTACCTTTCAAATAAATTAATTAATTAATTAAACTTATAAAAAAATTCAACTCTATCCCCAGCAATAAACATAGTACTAAATTTAGGCCTTATCTTAAATCAAAATGTAGTAATAACACAGACCCTAATCATACTCCTAACCCTAAATTACTGACCCATGGTTTAGTCTAAAACCTAAAATAACCCTATGCCTATATCTAACACTAACCTAACCATGGCCCTAACACTAATCCTAATCATAGTTCTAAAATTTCCCCTAATTCTAGCCATAATTTTTTAAAAAAGAACCTAGCTTTAGCTTTATACCTCATCAAGGCCTAGGGCTAATTCTATAGACCTAGGGCTAATTCTACCCAAACCCTGACTCTAACAGCAATGCTAGGCAACTGCCTTGAAATTAGCCTAATCCTAACTGTAGTCCTAATCCGCACACAGTCCTTAAATCTATCATTTACTCTACACTTAACACAAGCCAGGGCCCTAATTCTAGCATTAATCCTAATCTCAGTCCTGTCCAACTGTGGCAGAAAATGTAGGCAAAACACAAACCACAGGGGATGGCACTGTGGTGCAGCAGGTTAACATCCTGGCCTGAAATGCTGGTATCCATATGGGCACTGGTTTGGGACCCGGCTACTCCTCTTCCAATCCAGCTCTCTGCTATGGCTTGAGAAGGCAGTAGAAGATGGTTCAAGTCCTTTGGCCCCTGTACCTACATGGGACACCTGGAAGAATCTCCTGGATCCTGGCTTCAGATCAGTGCAGCTTTGGCCATTGTGGCCAATTGGGCAGTGAACCATCAGATGGAAGACCTTCTCTCTCTCTCTGTCTCTCTCTCTCTCTCTCTCTCTGACTCTCCTCTTTCTGTGTAACTATGACTTCCAAATAACTAAATAAATATAAAAAACGCACAAACCACAGTAGTAACCCTAACCAGAAAACTAATCCTAACCTTAGCACGAGTCATCACCCTAACACTTAACCAAACCATAGCCCAAGCCCTAACCCTAATAAGTATAGCCCTAACCATAACATGGATGCAAACCGCATCCTAACATTAATAGTAGCTCTAACTCTACACCTTACCCTAAACTTAACCCTAACCCTAGCCTACACGTTAACCTAAGCTTAACCCTAAAACTAACAGTAGTTCTATTCTTTCCTCTATATCTCATCTCAACAACAAATCTAACTCTACCTCTAATTGTAATACTAATGGTAACCCAAGCTCTAGCCTGAAACTTAAAATTAGTCATAGCCCTATCACTAGCTCTAAACTTAACAATAGGCCTAGGGATAGAAGTAACGCTAAGCTTTACCCAATACTAGCCCAAAACATAGTGTGAATGATAACCTTAGAATAGCCTTAATCCTATTCATAATTCTAGCTCTAGCTCTTACCCTAATCCTAGACATAGCTTTCAACCTTCTTCTGTGGGAAAAGATACCCACAGAATCAAAGTGAAAGAATGGAAAAGATATTCCATGCTAAGAGAAATCAAAAACAGAAGATGTAACCACCTTATTATCAGAAAGAGATAGAATTTAATGAAAAAACTGCTAAAAGAAAAAAAGTATGTATTGATTAAATGATCAATTGTACAGGAAGATGTGGCTATGGAAAATGTATATGCACACAATTCCAGCATGCATTCCTATTTAAAACAAATGTTAATAGTTCTAAAGAGACACATAGGCTCCAATACAATAATAACGAGGGTCTTCAACATCTTATTTTCATCAATGTGCAGATCAACTAGAGATAAAATCAACAAATAGTCAACATAATTCATCTATACTATGGGTCAAATGGATATAAATGTATATACAGAATGTTTCACCCACATCTGCAGAACATGTATTCTTTTTGTCAGTGCATGAGAATTTCTTTAGGACAGAACATATACTAGGCCATAAGGCAAGTCTAAGCAAATTCAAAATAATTGAAATCATACTATTTATCTTTTTTAACACAATGTATTGGAGCTGAAAATCAACAATATAGAAAATATGCAATCATATGGAGACTGAACAACAAGCTTATAATATACAGTGGGGCATAGAAGAAATAAGAGAAAAATATCTTGGAAATGAATGAAGATGACAACACAACATATCAAAACTTATGGGATACAGCAAAAGCCATGTTAAGAAGGATGTTTATAGCAATTATTGACAACATCAAGAAATTTTAAAGGCATCAAATAAATGATCTAACAATACATGTCAAGGCCCTAGAGATATAATAACAAAACAAATCATAATTAGCAGGAAGAAAAGTAATTAAAATTGGAAATGAAATAAAGTAAAATAAAAAGAAATAAAATTGAAATTGCTCTATGCCAACAAATTGGAAAATCTCAAATAAATGGAAGGTATATATTTTTGGATATGCACAATCTACCAAAATTGATTAATGAAGAGATAGAAAACCTAAACATACAAGTATCCAAGACAGATTGAATCAGTAATAAAGATACTTCTAAAGGCCGGTGCCGCGGCTCACTAGGCTAATCCTCCGCCTTGTGGCGCCGGCACACCGGGTTCTAGTCCCACTCAGGGCGCCAGATTCTGTCCCGGTTGCCCCTCTTCCAGGCCAGCTCTCTGCTGTGGCCCGGAGTGCAGTGGATGATGGCCCAAGTGCTTGGGCCCTGCACCCCATGGGAGGCCAGGATAAGTACCTGGCTCCTGCCATCGGATCAGCATGGTGCGCTGACCGCAGCGTGCCAGCAATGGCAGCCATTGGAGGGTGAACCAATGGCAAAGGAAGACCTTTCTCTCTCTCTCTCTCCTCACTGTCCACTCTGCCTGTCAAAAAAAAGGAGATACTTCTAAGAAAGAAATGCCCAGGGGGCCAGTGCTGTGGTGCAGTGGGTTAATGCCCTGGCCTGAGGTGCCAGCATCCAATAAGGGTGCCAGTTCGAGACCCAGCTACTCCACTTCCAATCTAGCTCTCTGCTGTGGCCTGGGAAGGCAGTGGAAGATGGCCCAGGTCCTTGGGTTCATGCACCCATGTGGGAGGTCTGGAAGAGGCTCCTGGCTCCTGGCTTTGGATCAGTGCAGCACTGGCCATTGTAGCCATCTTGAGAGTAAAGCATTGGATGTAGGATCCCCCCCCTGCCTTTCCTCTCTCTAACTCTCAATTTCAAATAAGTAGATAAATCTTTAAAAAATTTTAAAAAAATAAGATTACGTCTTTGCAAAAGCTGATGTAAGAAGACAGGGGAAGGAGGGAGGAGTTTGATGGAAAACAGAAGGGAGGGCAGTGTGGTATTCTACTTTAACTTTACTTGAACATGGTAAATGTATGACATCTGTTTTCTTAATATCCAGAGAAAACACCATTGAATTGTCACAAGGCTTCAATTTTGATGTCATAAACCAATCATTATCTGTTCATAATCACTTGGGATATCCCCAGACACCATTGATGGCATAATACTTTGTGGTGTCAATCAATTGTCATGTCATAAAAAATATTATGATGTCATAAACCAAAATTTATATATCATGAGCCTACCCTTTTGTTGTATTTTGAGAACATTTGTGTTTTCCTAAACAATTTTTAAATCAACAATCTATTGGAATGTCCTTCATTCGTGTTGTAATGATCAATAGCAACATTATAAACCACCACTTTGGTGCCATCAATCATGGTGTTATTAAACTGTTGTGATTTTGTAACCAATTTTGATGTCATAAATATATATTTAGATGTCATAAACAAACATTGTGATGTCATGAAATATCTCTATGGTGTCATAATCAGTTATGATGCCATGAACCTTTGTTGTGGCGTCATGTTCAACTGTGATGTCATAGACCACATTGCAATGACAATAAATCGTGATGATAACAAAAAACATTGTGTTGTCATTAACCACCATTGTGATCTCATAAGACAACCATTAAGATGTCATAACCAAAACATTTTATTATTAGAAGCAGCTATTAAGTCATAAATCCACATCCTGTTACTATAAATCAAATAGTGCTGACATTATCAATTGTGATGATATTAACTACCATTATTATACTAACATTTTATCACTGTGATGTCAGAAACTGACTGCTGTGTTGTCATAGTCAATTATGATGTCCTAAACCACCATTGTATCATTATCATGTCAATTTTGACATCCTAAACCTAATGTGATATTATTGACCACCATTATGATGTTGTAAAGCTACTGTCATGTTATCTCAATCAACTGTGATGTCCAAAACATCCATTGTGATATCATAATGAATTATGATTCCTTAAAAGCAATTGTGATATCATTTTCAATGTGAGTGATAAAATCCATTGTGATGTCAAAGTTTATCATTGTTATATTCTAAATCTGGCATGGTTTTGACTTAATCAATTGTGATGACATAAAACATCATTGTGATAATATAACTGTCATGAATCTTCCATCATTATGACATGAAAACAATTATGATGTCACAATTGTGATATCCGGATAACCACTGTGATGTCTTAATTCTACCGTTTAATGGGCAAAATCAATTGTTAAGTAAAATGAAACCCATTGTAATATTTATAAAGCCGGCATTCTGATATTATGATCTAGTGTTTAAACTGGCATCATGATGTCATAATAAGTGATTGTGATGCTGTAAACCAATATTGTGATGCCATAAACTTACGTTGTGATTTCATACACCAACCATTGTGTTCTCACAATAAATTGTGAATATAAACAATGATTGAGATGCCATAAACCACCATAGTGAGTTACAATTAGTGTGATGTCATATACAAACCTGTTGTTTCTCATAATAAATGTTGATGTACTAAGCCATGGTTTTGATGTCATCAACCTACATTGTACATGACAATAAATTATTATGTAGAAAACCACCTTTGTGATGTCATAATCTGAAATAGTGATGTCATAGTCACTTGTGATATCAATAAGACCATTTTAGTATTACAAACAGAAATTTTAAGATCACAAATCTAGAAATGTGATGTCAACATCAATTGTGAAGTCATAAACTGAATTGTGATGCCATGAAGTAACCATTGTTGGGATAGAATCAGTTGTACAGACATATAATTCACTGTGATCTCATAAATCTACCATAGTTATATCACAATCATTTGGAATGTCATAAACAACTATTGTGGTTTCATAATTAATTATGATGCCATAAAACTTTTTGATGTCATACATAGACCTTTGAAATGTGATAAAACAATCTTTGTTTTCATAATTAATTGTGGTGTCATAAACTACAATTGTGATATTTAAGCAATTGTGAAACCTTAAAAATATCATGTCAAACCTTTTGTCATGTCAGTGAGCAATGATATGTTATAATCACCTGTGATGTCACAAAAGATTACAATGCCAAAATCTATTGTGATGCCATAAACTAACACTGTGGTGTCATAATCAATTGTGATTTCAAAAATATCCATTGTGATGTCATAAGCAACATGAAGTCATGAAATGTTATGTCATGGGGCTGGCGCTGTGGCTCACTTGGTTAATCCTCTGCCTCCAGTGCCAGCATCCCATATGGACACCGGATTCTAGTTCCAGTTGCTCCTCTTCCAGTCCAGCTCTCTGCTGTGGCCCAGGAAGGCAGTGGAGGATGGCCCAAGTGCTTGGGCGTCTGAACCCATGTGGGAGCCCAGGAAGAAGCACCTGGTTCCTGGCTTCAGATCGGTGTAGCTCCGGCCATAGCGGCCGTTTGGGGAGTGAACCAATGGAAGGAAGTCCTTTCTCTCTGTCTCTCTAAATGCCTAACTCTGTCAAATAAATAAATTAAAAAAAATAAGCAATGCAAAGTCATAAAATGTTATGTCATAAACCTAATATTGTTGTATATCCACCCGTATTTTGTCATATTCAATTTTGATGCCATTAACAAAATTGTGATATTATAAACTACCATTGTGATAACAGAACTTAATTTTTAGCTCCAAAATCCATTTTGATGTCATAAACAATTGGTTTATAACATGTCACCATCATGAAAACAAAAACCTATCTCTATCATGTTATAACCAATTCTGAGGTTATTGGTCTGCATTTGTGACTTCATGATCAATCACATAAAACAGCATCATGATGTCATAATCATGTGTCATGTCATGAAACATTTCTATGACATAAATCTACCATTTGATGTCATAAATCAATCATTTTGTCATCAATTGGCTTTTCATAACTAATATTATGGTGTCAGAAGCCACTACTGTGTTATAATAAATCATGATGTCCTAAAATCACTGTGATATTTTCATGCATTGTCATGTAAAATAAAACATACTGTTATTATAAACATCAATTATGTGGTCACAAAAACAATTTTGATGCCAGTATCAATTGTAACATCATGATAAACCAGTGTGATATAAAGCTAATATTGTGGTGTCAAAATCTATTTTAATTTCATAAAAATGTTTAATGTCATTATCAATTTGGATGTGATAAACAACCATTGTGATATTATAAATGTACCAAGTGATATACTCACTACTGATGTCATAAAGCATTATTGTGATGTCATAATCAATTGTGATAACATTCTGATAATCATCCAATTGCAATGTAATGAAATGGTGTTATAAACCAATTTTATGCCATAAACCTTCCATCATGATGTGAAGATCAATTGTGATGAATACAAAATTCACTCTGATGTCAAAATCAATTGTGATGTCATGAAAGCACTGTGATATGATAATCAATTGAGAATGCAAAAATCTATGTGACATAATATACTATCATTGTGATGACATAATCAATAGGGTATCAGTAAAAACTATTATGATGTCATAAACAACAACATTGAGAAGACATAAGCCTAAAAGTCCAATATAATAAACACCATGGTGTTTTCATAATCAATTTTGATGTTATGAAAACATTGTTATGTCATATACTAATAAGTGATCACATAAACCTATCACTGCGATATAATAAGCAAACCATGGTCATGATATATTTTTCTGTTGTAAATGTTTAGATGTCATCAAACCATTCTGATGTCATAAAACATCACTGTAATGTCACATCCAAGTGTATATCATAAACCACTATTGTGATATCATCATACATTTTGAGGTCATAAGTCACTATTATGATGTAATAATCAACTTTGATGCCATATACTATCATTGTTATGCCATAAAACCACACCACAATTATGATGTTGTAAATCAACCATTATGTCAACATAAAGAATTTTGATATCATAAACCACCTTTGTGTGGTCATAAAACAATATGATCATTTCACCATTCTGATATCAAATAGCTACCATCCTGATATACTCCTCTGTGATGTAATAAACTAATCATTATATCATCATTAGGAATGGTAATGTCATACACCAACCATTGTATTGTCACAAAAACATAGTGATGTCATAAACCTTTCTCATACTGTAAATATAACTTTATTATGTCAGTATCCCTCTGAGGTCATGAATGAAGCAATTTGCCATCAAAATCAATTTTGATGTCATATCATTATTTTGTTTTTATAATATCATTGTATTGTAGTATTGATTTTTGATAGTATTTGTGATAGTATTGATTTGTGATAAATCATCATCACCATACATTTGTGATAAATATATCATACTAAGAAGGGGCCATCAAAGAAGGAGGTACCTTTCTCTGGAGTGAGGAGAGAACTTCCACTTTGATTATGGCCCTGTCTAAATAATGTCAGTTTGTGGAATCTAAAGGCTTCCATAGCCTTAGCAGATCATGACAAAAGCCTCTGGTGATCACTGATGTCATAAATAAGTGTGTCAATTGTTAAATCAACAACAGGAATCACTGTGCACTTGTTCCCCATATAAGACCTCTGTCCTTAGTGAGTTGTACTATGAAAATTAATGGTAAAACTAGTTTTCAAACAGTACTTTATACTTTGTGTGTCTGTGTGGGTGCAAACTGTTGAAATGTTTACTAAGAGCTGATCTTCTATATAAAAAGGTAATTAAAGGGGCCAGCACGGTGGCATAGTGGGTAAAGCTGCCACCTGCAATGCCAGCATCCCACATGGACACCAGTTCAAGTCCCGGCTACTCTACTTCCAATCCAGCTCTCTGGTGTAGCCTGGGAAGGCAGTTAAAGACGCCCCAAGTCCTTGGGCCCCTGCACTCATGTGGGAGACCTGGAAGAGGCTCCTGGATCCTGGATCTAGATTGGTGCAGTTCTGGCCATCATGGTCAATTAGGGAGTGAACCAGTGGGTGGAAAACCTCTATCTCTCCCCCTCCCCCCATCTTCCTCTCCTCTCTGTGTAACTCTAACTTCCAAGTAAATAAATAAATCTTTAAAAAACAAAGAATTAAAAATGAATCATAATGGAGAATGGGAGGTGGGAGGGAGTGTGTGGGGGGAAGAACTGCTATAATCCAAAAGCTGTACCTATTAAATTTATATTAAATAAAAGCTTTATTAAAACAAAAATATATCATACTCCCATGGTAAGCTCCTAATGATACCATTGTGCAATCATTAAAATTGTGATGTCATAATACAACCATTGTAATTTCATAATAAATTTTGATGTCATAAATCAAAATTGTAATGCCATTTAATGCATTGTGATGTTGTAACTAATAGGTTTACTTTAAATCACAATTCTGATGTCACATACTACAAATACTGTGCTGCTATAATCAATGTTGATGTCATAAATAACTTTTTTTAAAAAAAGATTTGTTTTTTTTTAAAGTCAGAGTTACACAGAAAGGGAAGGAGAGGCAGAGTGAGAGAGAGAGAGAGGTCTTCCACCCGCTGATTCATTCCCTCAACTGGCTGCAACAGCCAGAGATGTGCGGATCCGAAGCCACATTGTACAACACATTAAGTACAGAGATCCTACATGAGGAGTAAGTGCACAGTGACTCCTGATGTTGATTTAGCAAATTGACACTCTTGTTTATGGCGTCAGTAATCACCAGAGGCTCTTGTCATGAGTTGCCAAGGCTATGGAAGCATTTTGAATTTGCCAACTCTGATCTTATTTAGGCAAGGTCATAGTCAAAGTGGAAGTTCTCTCTTCCCTTCAGAGAAAGGTACTTCCTTCTTTGATGCCCGTTCTTTCCACTGGGATCTCACTCACAGAGATTTTTTTTTTTTTGCCAGAGTGTCTTGGCTTTCCATGCCTAAAATACTCTCATAGGCTCTTCAGCCAGATCTGAATGCCTTAAGGGCTAATTCTGAGGCAAGAGTCTGTTTAGGCCATCTGCCATTCTATGAATCTGCTGTGTATCCCGCTTCCCATGTTGGATCTAAACTCCCTTTCTGATTTAAGCTTACCATTGTGCTATCATAATTAATTGTGATATCATACATCAAAATGTGCTATCATAATCAAAATTATATTGTCATAATACAACATTGTACTGCCATAATTACATAGTGATGACATTTTGGTATCACAAACCTACTATTGTGATGTCACAGTCAAGTGTGTTGTCAAAAACCATCTATTATGCCATCCTAACCAATTGTCCTGTCATAGACCACCATAAAATATTTCAGAAGTGTGATGTCCTAATCAATATATGCTATGCCACTATTGTGATATAATAAACTTACTGGTGTGCCATCACAAATAGTTATGATGACATAAAACTACTGTGTGCCATCATAATCAATTTTGATGTTATAAACTGACATTTAATATCATAACATTGAGATATCATAAACTATTTTCTGATAAACCACATTTTTATATCATAAACATACCATTGTGATGTCATTATCAATTGTGATGTCATACATAAACTATGTCATCATAACCAATTTTGATAAACAAACACAACCATTGTATTGTGATAAAAAACATAATATAATCTATGTTCTGTGATAAACTGCCATTCTGATACTATAATGCTATAACTGTGATGTCAAAACTAATTCTGATGTAATATACCAATTGTTAAGATGTCATCATAGGGACTGGCACTGTGGCGTAGCAGGTAAAGCTGCTGCCTGCAGTGCCAGCATCCCATATGGGCACTGGTTCAAGTCCTAGCTGCTCCACTTCCCATCCAGCTCTCTGCGATGGCCTGGGAAAGCAGTGGAAGTTGCCCCAAGTCCTCAGGCTCCTGCACCCATGGGGGAGACCTGGAAAAATCTCCTAGCTCCTGGCTTCAGATCAGTGCTACTCTGGCCATTGTGGCCAATTGGGAAGTGAACCAAAAGATGGAAGACCTCCCTCTTTCTCTCTCCCTCTCTGCCTCTCCTTCTTTCTCTGTGTAACTATGACTTTCAAATAAATCTATAAATAAATAAATAAACAACCAAACAAATCTTTAAAAAGAGATGTCATCATAAATGTTGGTGTTATAAGTCATCCAATGTGATATCATAATCAATTGTGATGTCAAAAATTAACTGTTTTGTCATAAAATTGTGATATCATAATCAATTGGTATCTGACAGCCATTCTGTAATTATAAATTTACCAATGTGATACCCTATAGTTTGTGATGTCATAAACTAAACAATGTCCCATCATAATCAATTTTAATAAAATAAAACATCATATTGACCTAGAAATCTGTTGTGAAAAGCATTTTGTGGAGCTGGCACTGTGTTGTAGTGGGTAAATTTGCCTCTTGAAGTGTTGGCATTCTGTATGGGTGCCAGTTTGAGTCCTGGTTGCTCCACTTCTGATCCAGCTCTCTGTTATGGCCTGGGAAAGCAGTAAAAGGTGACCCAAGTCCTTGGGCCCTTGCACCTACATCAGAGACCTGGAAGAAGCTCTTGGTTCCTGGATTTGAGTTGGCCCAGCTCTGGCAGTTGCAGCCATTTGGGGAGTGAACCAGTGGATGGAAGATCCCCTCTGGTAACTCTGCCTTTCAAATAATAAATAAATGAATCTTTTTTTAAAAAAATCAATTGATCAGCCCTTGTCCTGACTGTCAAGGAACAACTTAATACTTTATTCTTTTTAGTATTTTTTTTGTTTTACTTAATACCATTGGTTGAACTCTTTAATTAACACAAAATTATTCTTAGGTATTTAAATTTAACTGAAAAGTGATTCCTGTTAAATATAAGAGTGGGAACAAGAGGAGGAGATGTACAGTTCAGCACATGCTAAATCGTACTTGCCCCTAATACTAATGGTAGAGTTAGAAACGTGCAAGGGATTCCAATTCAATCCTATCAAGGTGGCATGTACCAATGCCATGTCACTAGTCAAAAGGATCAGTTTCAGTTCATAATTGATCATAATAATAGGATTAAAAGTCAAAGGGACCACATAAACAAGGCTAGTGTCTGCTAATACTGATAGAATTAAAAAGGAGAGAACAATCCAACATGGGATGCGGGATACACAGCAGACTCATAGAATGGCAGATGTCCTAAACAACACTCTGGCCTCAGAATCAGCCCTTAAGGCATTGAGAGCTAGCTAGAAAGCCGATGAGAGTATTTCAGACATGGAAAGCCAAGGCACTATGGCAAAAGAAATGACCTAAATGAAAGATCTCTGTGAGTGAGATTGCAGAGGAAAGAACGGGCCATCAAAGAAGGAGGTACTTTTCTCTGGAGGGAGGAGAGAACTTCCACTTTGTGCACTTGTCTAAATAAATTGGAGTTGCTGAACTCAAGAGGCTTCCCTAGCCTTGGCAGCTCATGACAAGAGCCTCGGGTGATTACTGACATCATAAATAAGTGTGTCAATTGTTAAATCAACAACAGGAGTCACTGTGCACTTACTCCTCATGTAGGATCTCTGTCCTTAATGTGTTGTACTATGTGAATTAGTGGTATAACTAGTACTCAAACAGTACTTTATACTTTGTGTTTCTGTGTGGGTGAAAATTGTTGAAATCTTTACTTAGTATATACTAAGTTGATCTTCTGTATATAAAGATAATTAAAAATGAATCTTGAGGAAGAATGGGATGGGAGAGGGAGTCAGAGATGGGATGGTTTGTGGGTGGGAGGGTGGTTATGGGGGGGAAGCAGCTATAATCCAAAAGTTCACTTTGAAAATTTATATTCATTAAATAAAAGTTAATAAAAAGCAATTGGTATGTGATAAATGATTCTGGTATTATAGATGAGCATTGTGCTGTCATAATCAATTGTGATATCATAGTCCTACCATTGTGCCATCATAACCCGTCATCATACTGTCATAAAACACACTATGATATCATAATAAATTTTCAAATGATGAACCACCATTCTGATAACATAAGAATTCCCTTTTGCCAATATAATCAATTCTGATGTAAAAGCCTGCTGTTGCTGTAATAAAGTACCATGATGCAATCAGCCAGAGCATTATGGCATCAAAATTAATTTTGATGCTGTTAATCACAATTGTTATCATAAGAAATTTTGATGTTATAATCAATTGCTATGTGGTAAACCATGATTCTGATATAAAATACCATTGTGATGTCAATTACTATGCCATTAAACTACCATTGTGCCATCATAAAAATTGTGATGTTATAAACCAATCATCTTGCTACATCTACCAATTTTGATGTCATAAACCACTGTTGTATTTTCATTTAACACATTGGAAGATTATGTTTGTTATGTTAAACCTCATTTCTGTTATCATGATCCTGTCATTGATATCATAATCAATGGTGTTATCATAATGAAAACAATATGCCATCATAAGAAATTGTGATGTCATAGATCAACATTATATTGTCATAATAACATTGTAGTATAATCAAATGATCTGAGTAAAAAACCATTCTGATATCATAAACCTACATTTGTGATATCATCATCAAAAGTGATATAATCTTTTCTGCCTTCATACCAATATTGATGTCATGTACCACCTTTATTGTCATAAAACATCATGATATAATCTATTGGTTTGTGATAAGCTGTCATTCTGATACCATAATTTTGCATTTGTGATTGTGATGTCAACAAATCTGTTGTCATATCTCATATATTGTGATGTCATAATTAATGAATTCATAAATTTACTACTGTGATATGATACCAATTTTGATATGGTCGTGATGTCATAATAAATTTTGATATTATAAACTTACCATTTTGGTGTCCTAAATGATTGTGATTCAATAATCCACATTGTGAAATCATAGTTAATTTTGATGTTATAATTGATTGACTTCTGATAAACATTCATTCTGATATCATAAACCTACCATTGTGAAGTCCTAATAATTTGTGATGTCATAATCCAAATTTTATGACATCATAATGAATTTTGAAATCATAAACTGCCATTGTATTATCAAAAAACATTATGTTGTCATAACCAGTTGATACATGATCAATTATAGTTCTGATAGTATAAACATACCAATGTGCTATTGTAACAAATTGTGATATCATAAACCTACCATTGTTCTTTCATAAACTTTGGTGTCATCATGATATTGTCATAAGACACATTGTGAAACTGTTATCAATTTTTATGTTATTATCTACCATTCTGATATCAACCTAACATTCTATCATAATCAATTCTGATATTAAAAATGTTTCTGATGCCATAATTAGTTGTGATGTCATAAACATTATACCATATAATCAATTTGAATGTAATAAACCCCTTTATATTGCCATAATAATATAGTATCATACATTCTGATATCAGAAACATACCCTTAATATGTCATTGTCATAACATTGTTTTGTCATAATCAATTTTGATGTAATAAAGCTACCATTTTTCTTTCATAAAATTTTTTGTTAAATCATCACACATTGTGTCATAATAAAATTTGATGTCACAAATACCCTTGCTTTGTCAAAAAAAGTAATGTTGAAATAAAATGTTAAGTGATAAAACACCACTCTGAGGACTGGCGCTATGACACAGTGTGTTAATCATCTTCCTGTGGTGCCGGCATCCCATATGGGTGCCCATTAGAATCCTGGCTGCTCCTCTTCCAATCCAGCTCTCTGCTATGGCCTGGGAAGGCAGTGGAAGATGGCTCAAGTCCTTGGGCCCCTACAACCACATGGGAGACTGGAAGAAGCTCCTGGCTTCTGGCTTCAGATCAGCTGGAATTGCAGTCATTTGGGGAGTGACCCAGTGGATGGAAGACCTTTCTCTCTGTCTCTCCCTCTCACTGTCTATAACTCTACCTCTCAAATAATTAAAATCTTTAAAAAAGCCCACCATTCTTCTATCATAAAACTGTCTTTGTGAATCAGTTGTGATTTTATCAAGTGTTCCATAATAACTAATTTTGATGGCATATACTTTCTTTGCATTATCATAGAAAAAATTGTGGAGGCAGGCATTGTAGCATAATGGATTAAATTGCCATGTGGCAAGACAACGTTTCATATGGGCACTGGTTCAAATCCTGGTTGCCCCAGTTCCAATCTGTCTCTCTGCTAATGAGCTTGGGAAGGCAGCAGAGGACAGTCCAAGTCCTCAGTCCCTGTTCCCATGTGAGAGACCAGGATAAAGCTCCTGGCTCCTGTCTTCAAACTCATACAGCTTTGGCCATTTTAGCCACTTGAGGGAATGAATATCCTTCTCTACTTCTGCCTTTCAAAAAATTAAATAAATATTTTTTAACTTTTATTTAATGAATATAAATTTCCAAAGTACAGCTTATGGATTACAATGGCGTCACCCCCCCCTATAAATTCCCTCCTACCAGCAACCCTCCCCTTTCCCACTCCCTCTCCCCTTCCATTCACATCAAGATTCATTTTCGATTCTCTTTATATACAGAAGATCAGTTTAGCATATATTAAGTAAAGATTTCAACAGTTTGCACCCACATAGAAACACAAAGTGAAAACTACTGTTTGAGTACTAGTTATAGCATTAAATCACAATGTAATACCGCACGGCATGGCTGTGCAGAATTCAACATGGGAAGTGAGATATTCAGCAACTCATAGAATGGCAGATGTCCTAAATAGCACTCTGGCCTCAGAATCAGCCCTAAAGCACTCGGATCTGGCTGAAAAGCCCATGAGAGTATTTCAGGCATGGAAAGCCAAGACACTCTGGCAAAAAGATCTCTGTGAGTGAGATCCCAGTGGAAAGAACAGGTCTTCAAAGAAGGAGGTACCTTTCTCTGAAGGGAGGAGAGAACCTCCACTTTGACTATGACCTTGTATAAACAAGATAAGAGTCGGAGAACTCAGAGGGCTTCCATAGCCTTGGAAACTCATGACTGGAGCATAGGGAGATATCTGATGCCATAGACAGGAGTGTCAATTGGTAAAGTCAACAACAGGAGTCACTGTGCACTTACTCCTCATGTAGGATCTCTGTCCTTAATGTGCTGTGCATTGAGATTTAATGCTATAACGAGTACTCAAACAATATATTTCACTTTGTGTTTCTATGGGGGTGCAAACTGTTGAAATCTTTACTTAATGCATACTAAACTGATCCTCTGTAAAAAAAAAAAAGAAATTATCAATTCCCAACTTGACTCTCACTGGGATTAAACATGACAATAAGTCTGATCTGATTTCATCATCATTTAAAAAATCATCTATTATTTTTCACTTTATGTTTCTGTGTGGGAGCAAACTGTTGAATTCCTTACTTAATGTATACTAAGCTGATCTTCTGTATATTAAGATATTTGAAAATGAATCTTGATGTGAATGGAAGGGGAGAGGGAGTGGGAAAGGGGAGGGTTGTGGGTGGGAGGGACGGTATGGTGGGGAAGCCATTGTAATACATAAGTCGTACTTTGGAAATTCATATTCTTTAAATAAAAGTTAAAAAAATCACAATGTACAGCACATTAAGGACAGAGATTCTACATGAGGAGTAAGTGCACAGTGACTCCTGTTGTTGACTTAACAAATTGACACTCTTGTTTATGGCATCAGTAATCACCGTAGACAAGAGTGTCAAAATAAATATTTTTTTTAAAATTGTTATATCAGTCTATTAGTTTGGATAAGCCACCCTTCTAATATCATAAAGCTACGTTTTTGTTGCCATAGTCAAATTGTGATGACATAAAGCTACCTCATGCCATCATAATCAATTTTGATGTCATAAATGACCATTTTATTGTCATAAAACACTGTAATGTGATTCTTACAACCTTACCCTCCACCCTCCCTCACACCCACATTCCCACACTTCTTCCTCCTCTCTCTCCTATTCTTATTCTTATTTTTTGCAAAGATCTATTTGTTTTTTTTAAATTTGTATTTATTTGAGAGATAGAGTTACAAACAGTTTGTGGGAGAAACAGAGAGAAAGGTCTTCTGTCCACTGGTTCACTCCCCAAATGGCTGCAGTGATCAGAGCTGGACCAATCCGAAGCCCCAGGCCATAGCCATAGCAGAGACACTGGATTGGAAAAAGGAGCAGCTGGGACTAGAACTGGTGCCCATAGGGGATGCTGGTGCTGCAGGTGGAGGATTAGCATACTGCACCACAGCACCAGCCCCTCAACTTTATACTCATAAGATTAACCCTACAATATATAAGAGTTCTACAAATAGTATGAAAAAATTATCTCCAAACAATTGTGACAAGAGCTGTTTAAAACCATTGCATCTAAAAGTGGCAACTTCACTTCTATAGATTACCTTTTAGGTACTCTATTAGTTTCCACAGATCAGGGAGAAAATATGGTATTTGTCCTCTTGTGGCTGGCTTATTTCATTAAGTATAATGGTTTCCAGTTTCATCCATTTTGTTGCATTATTTTAAATCACTGTGTAGTATTCCATAGTGTATATAAAAATAATTTATTTATATAGTCTTTAGTTGATGGACACCTGTGTTTATTCCATATCTTAGCTATTATGAACTGAGCTACAATGACCAAACACTGCCATCACAATCAATGTGGTTGTCATAAACCATGATAGTCTGTGTAGCCATAATCAGTTGTTATGTGATAAAACAACATTATCATATCATAAACCATTGTGCCATCTTTGTCAATTGTGCTGCCATAAAAATAATATCATGCCCTATTGTGCCATCACAATATGTTGCGATGTCATAAACCAAGGAACCATCGTGAAATCATCAATATTGATATCATTAAACACCATTGGATTATAATAAAAATTTTGATGTGAAAATCATTTTGTGATAAACCACCATTCTGATGACATAAAACTACCTCTATGATGTCATAATGTATTGTGTTGTTATAAAAACCATTTTGGCATCATAATCAATTTTGATACCATAACCATCATTGCAATATCAAAGTCAATTGTGGTGCCATAATACCATTGTGATGCCCTATTCAATTGTGATGTCATAGTACATTGTAGTCATAAACTAATGTTGAGATGCCACAAATTATCATTGTCATAAACCAACCATTGTAATATCATAATCAAATTTGAAGTAAAAAAATGATGACATCAATTTTGATGTATTAACCATCATTGTGATATTTTAGCCAATTGTGATGATAGAAAACCATTGTGATACCATAATGTGAAGTCATAAAAACATTTTTGATGTCATAAACTAAGTTAGATGCAATATGCAAAACTTTGTCATATAATAAACCATTTATAATGAACACACAAAAGAACTGAACTCATAAACTTATCATTGACATAAACTGAGCACTGTGATGACCTAAACCTTAAACGACACTACACCCCAAATGGATCTAACAGATATCTATGGAACTTTTCATCCTACACTTAAAGAATTTACATTCTTCTCAGCAGTACATGGAACCTTCTCTAGGATTGATCACATACTAGGCCATAAAGCAAGTCTCAGCAAATTCAAAAGAATTAGAATCATACCATGAAGCTTCTCAGACCATAGGGGAATGAAGTTGGAAATTAGCAACTCAGGAATCCCTAGGGCATATGCAAACACATGAAGATTTAACAACATGCTCCTGAATGAACGCTGGGTCATAGAATAAATCAAAAGAGAAATCAAAAATCTTCTGGAAGTAAATGAGTATAACAGCACAACATACCAAAACAAATGGGATACAGCAAAAACAGTTAAGAGGAAAGTTTATAGCAATAGGTGCCTACATCAAGAAATTGGAAAGGCACCAAATAGATGAGCTTTCAGTTCATCTCAAGGATCTAGAAAATCTGCAGCAAACCAGACCCAAATCTAGTAGGAGAAGAAAAATAATTAAAATCAGAGAAGAAATCAACAGGATTGAATCCAAAAAACATTACAAAAAATCAGCCAAACAAGGAGCTGGTGTCTTGAAAAAATAAACAAAATTGACACCCCATTGGCCCAACTAACTAAAAAAAGAAGAGAAAAAACCCAAATCAATAAAATCAGAGATGAAAAAGGAAATGTAAAAACAGACACCACAGAAATAAAAAGAATCATCAGAAATTACTACAAGGACTTGTATGCCAGCAAACAGGGAAACCTATCAGAAATGGATAGATTCCTGGACACATGCAACCTTCCTAAATTGAGCCAGGAAGACATAGAAAACCTAAACAGACCCATAACTGATACAGAAATTGAAACAGTAATAAAGGCCCTCCCAACAAAGAAACGCCCAGGACCAGATGGATTCACTGCTGAATTCTACCAGACATTTAAAGAAGAACTAACTCAAATTCTTCTCAAACTATTCAAAACAATCGAAAAAAGAGGGAATCCTCCCAAATTCTTTCTATGAAGTCAGCATCACCTTAATTCCTAAGCCTGAAAAAGATGCAGCATTGAAAGAGAATTAGAGACCAATATCCCTGATGAACATAGACGCAAAAATCCTCAATAAAATTCTGGACAATAGAATGCAACAACACATCAGTAAGATCATCCTCCCAGAGCAATTGTGATTTATCCCTGGTATGCAGAGATGGATCAATGTTCACATTAACAGACTGCAGAAGAAAAACCATATGATTATCTCAATAGACGCCGAGAAAGCATTCGATAAAATATAACACCCTTTCATGATGAAAACTCTAAGCAAACTGGGTTTGGAAGGAACATTCCTCAATACAATCAAAGCAATCTATGAAAAACCCACAGCCAACATCCTATTGAATGGGGAAAAGCTGGAAGCATTTCCACTGAGATCTGGTACCAGACAGGGATGCCCACTCTCACCACTGCTAATCCATATAGTTCTGGAAGTTCTAGCCAGAGCTGTTAGGCAAGAAAAATAAATTAAAGGGATACAAATTGGGAAGGAAGAACTCATACTATCCCTCTTTGCAGATGCTATGATTCTTTATTTAGGGGACCCAAAGAACTCTACTAAGAGATTATTGGAACTCATAGAAGATTTTGGCAAAGTAGCAGGGTATAAAATCAATGCACAAAAATCAACAGCCTTTGTATACACAGGCAATGCCATGGCTGAGGAAGAACTTCTAAGATCAATCCCATTTACAATAGCTACAAAAACGATCAAATGCCTTGGAATAAACTTAACCAAGGATGTTCAAGATCTCTATGATGAAAATTACAAAACCTTAAAGAAAGAAATAGAAGAGGATACCAAGAAATGAAAAATCTTCCATGCTCATGGATTGGAAGATCAATATCATCAAAATGTCCATTCTCCCAAAAGCAATTTATAGATTCAATGCAATACCAATCAAGATACCGAAGACCTTCTTCTCAGATCTAGAAAAAATGATGCTGAAATTCATATGGAGTCACAGGAGACCTAGAATAGTTAAAGCATTCTTGTACAACAAAAACAAAGCCAGAGGCATCACAATACCAGATTTGAGGATATACTACAGGGCAGTTGTTATCAAAACAGCACGGTACTGGTACAGAAACAGATGGATAGATCAATGGAACAGAATAGAAACACCAGAAATCAACCCAAACATCTACAGCCAACTTATATTTGATCAAGGATCCAAAACCAATCCCTGGAGTAAGGACAGTCTATTCAATAAATGGTGCTGGGAAAACTGGATTTCCACGTGCAGAATCATGAAGCGAGACCCCTTCCTTTCACCTTACACAAAAATTCAATCAACCTGGATTAAAGACTTAAATCTATGACCTGACACCATCAAATTATTAGAGAGCATTGGAAAAACCCTGCAAGATATAGGTACCGGCAATGACTTCTTGGAAAACACCCCAGAAGCACAGGCAGTCAAAGCCAAAATCAACTATTGGGATTGCATCAAATTGAGAAGTTTCTGTACAGCAAAAGAAACAGTCAGGAGAGTGAAGAGACAACTGACAGAATGGGAAAAAATATTTGCAAACTATGCAACAGATAAAGGGTTAATAACCAGAATCTACAAAGAGATCAAGAAACTCCACAACATGAAAACAAACAACCCACTTAAGAGATGGGCCAAGGACCTCAATAGACATTTTTCAAAAGAGGAAATCCAAATGGCCAACAGGCACATGAAAAAATGTTCAAGATCACTAGCAATCAGGGAAATGCAAATCAAAAGCACAATGAGGTTTCACCTCACCCCGGTTAGAATGGCTCACATGCAGAAATCTACCAACAACAGATGCTGGTGAGGATGTGGGGAAAAAGGGACACTAACCCACTGTTGGTGGGAATGCAAACTGGTAAAGCCACTATGGAAGTCATTCTGGACATTCCTCAGAAATCTGAAGATAACCCTACCATACAACCCAGTCATCCCACTCCTTGGAATTTACCCAAAGGAAATGAAATTGGCAAACAAACAAGCTGTCTGCACCTTAATGTTTATTGCAGCTCAATTCACAATAGCTAAGACCTGGAACCAACCCAAATTCCCATCAAGAGTAGACTGGATAAAGAAATTATGGAACATGTACTCCATAGAATACTATACAGCAGTCAAAAACAATGAAACCCTGTCATTTTCAACAAGATGGAGGAATTTGGAAAACATCATGCTGAGTGAATTGAGCCAGTCGCAAAGGGACAAATATCATATGTTCTCCCTGATCGGCGACTACTAACTGAGCACCAAGGGGGAAACTTGTTGAAATGAAATGGACACTATGAGAAACAGTGACTTGATCAGCTCTTGTCCTGACTGTTGACGTACAATGTAATACTTTATCCATTTTAGTATTTTTTTTTGTTCTAGTACCATTGGTTGAACTCTGTAATTAACACACAATTATTTTAGGTGTTTAAATTTTAACTGAAAAGTGCTCCCTGTTAGGAATTTGGAAAACATTATGCTGAGTGTAATAAGCCAATCCCAAAGGGACAAATACCACTTGTTCTCCTTGATAGGTGACAACTAACTGAGCACCAAAAAGGAAACCTGTTAAAGTGAAATGAACACTAGGAGAAATGGTGACTTGATCAGCCCTCACCCTGACTGTTGATGAGCAACTTGATATGTTATCCCTCTTAGTATTTTTTTTTTGTTTGTTCTACTTAATACTTTTGGTTGAATACTATAATCAATACACAATTCTTCTTAAGTGCTGAAACTTAACTGAAAAGTGATCACTGTGAAATATAAGAGTGGGAATAAGAGAGGGAAGAGATGTGCAATTCGGGACATGCTCAAGCTGACTTACCTCAAATGGTAGAGTTAGAAACATACCAGGGGATTCCAATTCAGTCCCATCAAGGTGGCATGTACCAATGCCATCTCACTAGTCCCAGTGATCAAGTTCTGTTCACAATTGATCATAATGATAGGACTAAGAACCAAAGGGATCACATAAACAAGAATAGTGTCTGCAAATACTAGCTGATAGAATAAAAAAGGGAGAGAATGGTCCAACATGGGAAGTGAGATACACAGCAGACCCATAGAATGGCAAATGTCCTAAACAACACTCTGGCCTCAGAATCAGCCCTTAAGGCATGCGGATCCGGCTGAAATGCCCATGAGAGTATTTCAGGCATGGAAAGCCAAGACACTCTGGGGGAAAAAAAAAGAAGACCTAAATGAAAGATCTCTGTGAGATCCCAGTGGAAAGAATGGGTCATCAAAGAAGGAGGTACCTTTCTCTGAAGGGAAGAGAGAACTTCCACTTTGACCATGGCCTTGTCTAAATATGATGAGAGTCAGTGAACTCAGGGGGCTTCCATAGCCTTGGCAGCTCATGACAAGAGCCTAGGGTGATTACTGAGGCCATAAACAAGAGTGTCAATTTGTTAAGTCAGCAACAGGAGTCACTGTGCACTTACTCCTCATGTAGGATCTTTGTCCTTAGTGTGCTGTACATTGAGATTTAATGCTCTAACTAGTACTCAAACAGTATTTTTCACTTTATGTTTCTGTGTGGGAGCAAACTGTTGAAATCTTTACTTAATGTATGCTAAACTGATCTCTATATAAAGAGAAATGAAAATGAATCTTGATGTGAATGGAAGGGGAGAGGGAGTGGGAAAGGGGAGGGTTGCGGGTAGGAGGGACGTTATGGGGGGGAAGCCATTGTAATCCATAAGCTGTGCTTTGGAAATTTATATTCATTAAATAAAAGTTTGAAAGTAAAAAAAATATATATATATATTCTGATGTAATAAATAAACCTAACATTGTGATGTCATATTCAGTTGTGATGTAATAAAATAATTGTGGTGTCATAAGCTTTCCATTGTTTATTCATAATTATGGTGTCCTAAACCATGATAGTGATGTATAAAACCACTATTGTGATATCATATCAATTCTGATATCATGAACCATCATTGAATTATAATCAAAAAATCTCTGCGGTCATAATATATTGTGATAAACTTTCATTGCAGTGTCATAATACAAACCATGGTAATGTTAAAATCAATTGTGATATTATAAATCTACAGGAAAAATGATGCTTGAATTCATGTAAACATGAGACCCCAAATATATGAAACAATTTTAAACAACAAGGATAATACCATATTTCAAGACATACCACAGGGTGGTTATATATTATATATAAAAAGCCTGGTACTGGCACAATAAACATATCCTGGCTGGCTTTGAGGAGCTTGGACTGGAAGAGCTTCCCATCAAAATACATCCGTGGACAATAGTGCTCCCAGGGGATGGGCTGTCCACACGCGTCATTTATGAATAGCACCATGTCCACCCCACTCATGAAGAGAGCTGACAGTTGAATCCCTTGGGGGTCAAGGTTCTCAATCTTGAGCTCCTGTAGCTGATCTGGCTCATAGAGCTTGGGGAACAGCGACTGGGCCAGGAAGGCATTTAGTTCCTGATGCTGCAGTATTCAAGCTCCTGGCCACTGCACCATATACTGCAAGACACAGCAGAGCACCATGAGGTGGGTGGGCACTTTGGCAGGGTTCAGCATGGCAGGAGTGTTTGACCGCATGCAGGCAGGAAGGCCCTCATCCTGCGGTTCTTGTCCTCCACTGCCTTGCCCAGCCAAAGCCTCTTCAAGTAGGGCAGGTACATTCCCTGAAGGCCAGGGCTTCCATCAGTTCTGGAGTTTGAGGAGACTTCCCTTTCTAAGCTGCCCATCCCTTAATGATCACCGGTGAGAATTCTGATGGAAGTCTGTTCTTTCTAAAAGCAAGTCTCTCAGTTTTTTTTTCTGCTTTCTGCCAAGCTTAACAGGACTCTGTAAACATACTGATGAACTGGCCTATAGAGAAGGGTGGCCAGAGGCAGGTCTTTGTTGGCTTCATTTTCAATAGAAACAGCAATTTTGATTTCACCCTTGGTCATGACATGGAAGATGCAGGGGTACATCAGCCCCTTCTTGTGCCTGTGCTCAGCCACTCTTAGCACCTCAGGTGCAATAGGGGCAGGGGAGGGGTAGTGATGTCCATGTGGTTCCTGGTGGGCATCAACAGGAGCCACAGGTTCAGCTGGACTGTGCCCATCTGACTCCCTTTGCATTACACTGTCTGGCTTCCTGAAGAGGCAGTGGGTGAACTTTCTGCCTTTGGTCTCCTGCATCCCCCCATGCCTGAGGCTCTGCATGGCTTCCTGTCTTCTCCCAGCCAATCTTATTCCCGCTGATGTGGTTTGTTGCCCCTGCACTGCCCTCATCACTGTCTGAAGACGATGAAGTGGAAGAACTAGGGAAGTAGGTAGAATCCACATGGTTGGGGCTGCCACCCTGGGCTGGATTAATGGGTGAGGAGCACTCATACAGCAGCATATGCTTCCCCTCATGCAGAATGTTGCTGTAGCTGTTCTGTTCCACCAGGGCCTTCCCGCTCCTGTCCAGACCATAGGGGTATGATCCCTGGCCCGGGGTGCCCCCTGGGCCAGGCACCTGTGGGGCCATGGGCTTCACTTGCATAGAGGTCTGTGGAATGTTGAGCATCTGAGGGGAACATAGGGCAGCAGCATCACAAGAAATTTTGGATTTGGTCCGTCTAAGTAATGTGGTGGGTGAAATGACACAGGCTTAGTAGTTGCTGAGTAATATCTAATTGCTCTCTTAAATCAAGTAACTTTGTCACCTGCTCTAGACTATTAGTGCTGGAAAACATCTTTAGCTATGGCATCCAGGTCAGAGCTGTCCTGAATGTTGTGGATGTAGTCGGAGACAGCTGTGCTCACTACGTCACAGGGTGGCAAGACCAGCTGCTGGGCCTGGACCTTTAGTGAGGCTAGTGGATGTTCAGGACCTAGCAGATTCCAATGAAATGATGCCAGATCCTCATCAGGTAGAATGTGATTTCCTAGCAGAGAAGCAAAAACACAAAACGGTTTGGATTCAGGTCTAGCTGCTTGGCAATATCGTACATCAGGTACTGGCTCATGGTAAGGCTCTTTCCCTTGCAGCTCAGTTTGAGAGCATGGGCGCTGAAGTAACAAGGGATGTTGCACAGGGCATAGTGAGAGTCTTATGCCACCAGGCCATGGAAGCCATTCTCTCTGCAGAAGCCAATCACCTCCTGATGGTTATCCTCAATGCTCTGTGCGACCTTGACATGGAAGCGGATGAGCACCAGGCAGATGCAGTGGGCCATGCAGAGGGGCAGCAGGAACCAGACCTTGGGTGGCAGCTTATGATCTGCTGCACCATCTGGCACTCATTTCCCTGCCACTTGATCCACTCCTGCAGCTGCATCTTCTCCAGCATGCCATTGAAGAACACCAGCAGCTCGATGTTGCCCCTAGAGTAGGCCTTGGCCAGCACCTCTAGGTAGCTGAGCATGTGGCTCCACTGGCTGCCGCTAACCCAGTCAGTGTAGAAGCGCTGTATAGGCAATTCAGGCAGTCATTCGCATTCACAGGCAAGCAAAGCAGGGTCTGTGGGGGCTGCTGCCACCCACCGCCCACCAAGCTGCCCTGGGCCAGCTTCTGCAGCTCCACTGGCACCACAGCGCTCTGGCAGTGCTTGTCGATGTAGTCCTGGAAGCCCTGCATGCCCGTGGCAGCAGGGCCCTGGCACAGTGGTGGCAGCCTCTAGGCCGGGCTGGGGTAGGTTGGGGTGTGCTCATGGCTGCCATGGCAGCCATGTGTTACCGCCTCCCTGGGCCAAGTCTGGGAGGGACCTGCTGCTACCGCTGCTGCCACACTGATAGGCCAGGCAGGCAGGCAGGAGGGGACTATTATAGACTTGATCTTCTGTGCATAAAGGTAATTGAAAGTAGATCTTTGGATAAAATAAAATGGGAGTGAGGGAGAGGGGAAAGGTAGAATGGTAAGTATCACTATAGTCTTAAAGCTGAATATATGAAGTACATGAAATCTGTGCCTTTTAGTTTTTTAAAAAGTAAAAAAGTAGAATAAATCAATCAATCTCAACAATCAGTCCCCAGTTCAAATCATTGGACGAGTGAATTTAATTATAACTCATAGACTCTCAATAAAGCTTTGTTTATTCTTTCTAATTGAGACTGACAGGGGGCAAATTGCTGGAACAATCAAATTAGGATACAAGAGATGTTTGTGTCTCTAGAACGACAATGCAATATAAAAGTCATGTTAACATTTCTTTTTTTTTAAAGAATTTTTTTATTTTTTTATTTTTATTTATTTATTTTTTTGACAGGCAGAGTGGACAGTGAGAGAGAGAGACAGAGAGAAAGGTCTTCCTTTGCCGTTGGTTCACCCTCCAATGGCCGCCGCGGCCAGTGTGCTGCGGCCGGCACACCGCGCTGATCCGATGGCAGGAGCCAGGTACTTCTGGTCTCCCATGGGGTGCAGGGCCCAAGCACTTGGGCCATCCCCCACTGCACTCCCTGGCCACAGCAGAGAGCTGGCCTGGATGAGGAGCAACCGGGACAGAATCTGGCGCCCCGACAGGGACTAGAACCCGGTGTGCCGGCGCCGCAAGGCAGAGGATTAGCCTAGTGAGCCGCGGCACCGGCCTAAAAGTCATGTTAACATTTCACCATGGATGGACTTACAGTCAAATCACATGCTTTTCTTGCATGAAACAAGAAGGGTTTTGCTGATCATTTATTATTCATTGTGGATACAAATTTAAGGCTGATAATGTGGGACCAACATTGTAGTGCAGTAAATAAAGCCACCACCTGCAATGCCAGCATAAAATATGAGCACCAGTTTGAGTACTGGATGCTTCACTTCTGATCCAGCTCCCTGCAAATGTACCCAGGAAATCAGTGGAAGATAGGCTCCTGCACCCAAGTGAGAGAATCAGAAGAATCCCCTGGCTCTTGGCCTTGGTCTGCCCCAGCCCTGGCTGTTACAGCCATTTGGGGAGTGAACCAGTAGATGGAAGATATTCTCTCTCTCTCTCTCTCTCTCTCTCTCACACACACACACACACACACACACGCACGCACTGCCTTTAAAATAAATAAAAATAGCTTAAAACACTTACGATGCAGAACATTAACTGGGGGGAAATAAGCAAAAATGCACCTAAGTGGGTCCCAGTTTGTAACTGTAAAATAGACTCATAAAAATCATATGAAAGTACCCTCAAAAATTTGTTGAAAATGGAATTCAAAGATAAGTTCATTTTGGTAAAAATATTTTTAAATATATACATAGTTTTTTTTTAATAATATGCACTTCCATAAACTTTTTACAGACCCTTCATACACAAGAAAAAGAAAAGGAAACAAATATTTATGTAGAATAGTGGGCCTAAAAAACTTGAGTGTAGAGCTGAGGTTTCAACTTCTTTAGAGAGGTTTTCAACACTGACAGGAGAAGCCCAAATGGACAATTTTCCTTATTATCTCCTTTCAGTGTCAGGTGAAATTTCCTCATACACACTTTCACTGAGGATGTAGCCATTTGATGGTGTTGGCTTTAGCAGCTGTCTCATTTCTGTAGCCCAGAAGCTACAGGGATGTATTTTACCTCCATATGGCTGGTAAAATCCAGTCCTCTGAGTAATGGAAGACAACAAAGAAAAAGAAGACTGTCTCTCCCTGCAGCTTCCTGTTCTTATTTTTATTTAAAATTTTTATTTATTTATTTTCATTGTATTTGAAAAGCAGATTGACTGAGAGATGAGGGGAGGAGATCGTCCATATGCTGGTTCACTTCCCAGGTGCCTGCAACAGCTGGGACTAGACCAGGCTAAAGCCAGGAGCCCCGAACTCAACCCAAGTCACCAAATGGTTGACAGGGACCCAGGTAGTTGAGGCATCAGCTGTTGCTTCCCTGGGTGTGCATTAGCAAGAAGCTAGAATCAGAACCAGAGCTAGTACTCAAAGTCAGGCACTCAGATATAGGATGCAGGTGCCCCAAGTAGCAGCTTACCTGCTTTTCCAAATGCCCTCATTCCTCTTCTCTGACTCCAGAGAAACCCTTTAAACTCAGCAATGCTTTTAAAAGGATATTTGATATACTTAACTCCAATGCACTAAATGAATTGTAATTGAAACTGTTTCAGATTATCTAAATTATTAAATTGCTAGAAAGGTAAGTACTCCCCCAAAAATATTAAATATAAGATTACTTAATAAATATACATGTTAGCTCTTCATTTAAAATAACAGAAATGAATCTGTATAGTCTCATTTGTTCATGTGATGAATATAAATATATCTAAATATCTGTGTGTCAGGGGCTGATGCTATGGTGTAGTAGGCTGGGCCTCAGCCTGCAATACCTGCATCCCATTTGTGCACTGGTTTTTGTCCT
Source organism: Oryctolagus cuniculus (assembly GCF_051225735.1). NCBI lineage: Eukaryota > Metazoa > Chordata > Mammalia > Lagomorpha > Leporidae > Oryctolagus > Oryctolagus cuniculus. Next base: position 26,756,410 of record NC_142885.1, read on the forward strand.
GGCCACTCTTCCAATTTAGCTCTTTGCTATGGCCTGGAAAGGCAGCTGAAGATGGTCCAGGTGCTTGGCCCTCTGCACCTGTGTGGGGGACCCGAAAGAAGCCCCCTGGCTCCTGGCTTTAGATCGATCCAGTTCTGACTGTTGCAGCCATTCAGGAAGTGAGCCAGTGGATGCAGTATATCTCTGTCTCTCCATCTCTTTCAAATATATAAATCTTAAAAAAACTTAGAAGTGTGAATACTCAAGCCAAAGCCCAGGATTCTCACTGTAATGTGTGTATGTATGGTTCTGTATGTGTGCATGTGTCTTTGTAAATGTTTGTGTATGTGTCTGTGCATGTTTATGCATGTGTGTTTGTGTGTATGTTTATTACATATCCACATATAGTTATTGCAATAAAATTTACTGCATAATTCAAAAAATAAATAAATAAAATAGTTGGAAATGGAGGCATTTCCAATGATAGCTTTTCGTTCTTCTAAGTATGCAAGATAATATCCTTTTCTAATAATTCATGAATGTATAGACCTGTTCCAAATTAAGAAAGTTAATACAGTTATACCTCACATATCAACTAAAAGTGCTATACATTATTTTTCTATTTGAATTGATTTTGAAAATGACATTTAAGAGTTTGGTAGAAATAAGAGATCCACAGATGGCATTTAACAACCAGCATTAAACTTACTTATTCACTAACTCCTGCTTTACACAAGTGCAGATGAGATAGTGCCAGATAAACAGTAAGTATTTGATACTAGGCATGGTGCTGGTCATGAGTGAGGAGTAAGACTGCTGTTGTTATGCCTTCCAGATGGGCAGTCAGTATCAATAAGCACATGAGGGTGTGAGCACAAGTGATAGGTGGTTTGAAAGGTAGAGTTCATATGCAAGGGCACTGAATAATGCGAGAAGCTGTCCTGTATCAAGAGGGTAAAAAAAGACTACAGAAAAGAGTTATGCTCCACTTCAAAGTGAATAAGAGTTATTACAGGAAGAAAGGGGTGTAAGTGTGTTCTTCTAAAGGAAACAGAATGGGCAAAAGCTCTGAGGTAGAAGAAATCCATGGTATCATCCTATCAGATATTGTCAGCCAGACTCTAGAGGTTGTTAGGATTTAAATTTTAACTGAAAAGTGGTCCCTGTTAGGAATTTGGAAAACATTATGCTGAGTGAAATAAGCCAATCCCAAAGGGACAAATACCACTTGTTCTCCTTGATAGGTGACAACTAACTGAGCACCAAAAAGGAAACCTGTTAAAGTAAAATGAACACTATGAGAAACGGTGACTTGATCAGCCCTCACCCTGACTGTTGATGAGCAGTTTAATATGTTATCCCTCTTAGTATTTTTTTTGTTTGTTCTACTTAATACTTTTGGTTGAATACTGTAATCAATACACAATTCTTCTTAAGTGCTGAAACTTAACTGAAAAGTGATCGCTGTTAAATATAAGAGTGGGAATAAGAGAGGGAAGAGATGTGCAATTCGGGACATGCTCAAGCTGACTTACCTCAAACGGTAGAGTTAGAAACATACCAGGGGATTCGAATTCAATCCCATCGAGGTGGCACGTACCAATGCCATCTCACTAGTCCCAGTGATCAAGTTCTGTTCACAATTGATCATAATGATAGGACTAAGAACCAAAGGGATCACATAAACAAGAATAGTGTCTGCAAATACTAGCTGATAGAATAAAAAAGGGAGAGAATGGTCCAACATGGGAAGTGAGATACACAGCAGACCCATAGAATGGCAAATGTCCTAAACAACACTCTGGCCTCAGAATCAGCCCTTAAGGCATGCAGATCCGGCTGAAATGCCCATGAGAGTATTTCAGGCATGGAAAGCCAAGACACTCTGGGGGAAAAAAAAAAACCTAAATGAAAGATCTCCACGAGTAAGATCCTAGTGGAAAGAAAGGGTCATCAAAGAAGGAGGTACCTTTCTCTGAAGGGAGAAGAGAACTTCCACTTTGACCATGGCCTTGTCTAAAAATGATGATTGTCAGTGAACTCAGGGGGCTTCCATAGCCTTGGCAACTCATGACAAGAGCCTAGGGTGATTACTGAGGCCATAAACAAGAGTGTCAATTTGTTAAGTCAGCAACAGGAGTCACTGTGCACTTACTCCTCATGTAGGATCTTTGTCCTTAGTGTGCTGTACATTGAGATTTAATGCTCTAACTAGTACTCAAACAGTATTTTTCACTTTATGTTTCTGTGTGGGAGCAAACTGTTGAAATCTTTACTTAATGTATGCTAAACTGATCTTCTGTATATAAAGAGAATCGAAAATGAATCTTGACATGAATGGAAGGGGAGAGGGAGTGGATAAGGGGAAGGTTGCGGGTTGGAGGGACGTTATGGGGGGGGAAGTCATTGTAATCAATATTCTGTACTTTGGAAATTTATATTCATTAAATAAAAGTAAAAAAAAAAACACAATAAATTGGTGTTTCATGCTTAGAAATTTACAGGCAAAAAAAAAAAAAAGGATTCAAATTCTACCTCTACCGGCTGACACCGTGGCTCAATTGGCTAATCCTCTGCCTGCAGTGCTGGCATCCCAGGTTCTAGTCTGGTTGGGGTGCCAGCTACTAGCCCCAGTTGCTCCTCTTCCAGTCCAGCTCTCTGCTGTGGCCTGGGAGGGTACTGGAGGATGGCCCAAGTGCTTGGGTCCCTGCACCTGCATGGGAGACCAGGAAGAAGCACCCAGCTCCTGGCTTTGGATTGGCACAGCACCGGCCATACTGGCCATTTGGGGAGTGAACCAATGGAAGGAAGAGCTTTCTCTCTGTCTATCTCTCTCACTGTCTAACACTGCCTGTCAAAAAAATCAAATTGTACCTCTACCAACTACAATTTGTGTTACCTTAGGCAAAATATAAAACCATGATAACTGTCCTTCTTCTGTAAAATGAAGACGATTATTGTACTTCATAGGCAGGTTGGATCAAGCAAATTAACATATAGACAGCACATATCTAGTAGTAGTGTTAGTATTATTGTCAGATATTATTTATATATATTATATAATATGATTTGATATTTTATATTACTTGTCTAGATAGAATTAAAACATTGAATATTCTTTCTTCTGTTAAAGGTAAAAAGAGTGTGCATACATTTGCTTTAATTTTTAGATTGAAATTAAAGTTTGTGTATATCATATACATAAAATAATCATACATTCTAACAATACTGTTCAATGACTTTTGGTAAATGTATACAGGTGGGTAACCATTGCCACAATCCAGCTTTAGGAAAGTCCCATCACTCCAAAAGTTCTTACAAGCATTTTTGAAGTCTTTCTCCAATTTTACCAATTTTACCCAGCAGACCCATGTAAGTCATAAACTGCTATCTCTCCATATATATTTGCCATTTCTATACAAATGGAATTATAGAATATGTAAAAAAAAGACTTTGGTAGAATGAGGTGTGTGGTTGAAGAAGGCTTGGAGGGGCAATGGTTTTATGCTGTGCAGTGCTCCAATGAAGAGAAAAATCAGTAGAATTTCAACTTATTCTTTCCTCCATTTTGGAATCTCCCAAATCCACATTCAATAAAACCATGAGATTGCAACCATTATATTATTTTCACAGCAACATGTTGTAAGCAATGACCAGAATCACAAAACCATCTTTGAGAATTGTGGTGTTTACTTTGAAATATGAAAGGAAAATATTCCATAATGCAGTTCCAAGGATACAAAATAACAGTTAATGTCAATTAACTGACATGAAAGATCTAGAACATATTTTAAGTACAAAGGCCATCATACATTTTAAATAGAAATCTATTATGCTCCTTGATTCATTCAATAATCCTATAAACTCCTAAAGTACAGGACTGAATTCATAGACTACACTTGTTACACTACAGGTATGGATAGACACACATATTTTCAATAAATTCTTTCTGAGTTTATGAGTGAACTTTACAAAGAAGCTAAGAAAACACAGTTTTCTGATTATATCAAGCATTGAGAAATCTGATTGGGATGATTTGCGTGATGCACCTGGCCTTACATGTCAGTATTACTCTTTCTTGAGAGGTATAGAAATTTTCCATAGCAGCTCTCTAATGAAAATTGCAAGTGAGGTGGAATCCAGTGTTAATTCTAAGAAACAGTAAAACAGCTTTGTAGGATCAACATTAGAATAGAGTCCTATTGCCACAACACGTGTGTCACATTATATTTTGATTACCAAGAAAAACATAGAGAGTATACTCATTCTAAAACTAGTAAGAAAATATGTAAATGAGCTATTTAGCCAGCAAACTTTCCAATAATTCATTTTGCAAAAGTTTCTCCATTCCTTCTGGTTCCCATCTGCCTCTGGGTTTATGTTGCCACATATTCAGTCCATCCCAATCTTGCTTTACATGTGAAAATAGAATGAGGATCTTTCTAATGTAATTGGACCTAGATATTTACATATTAAAATATATTATTCATTAAACACTTACTGTTTACCTATTTTAAATCATCATTTGAGATATGTGGGATAGATGAATAAAACTGATACAAATCAGTGGATTTGTAAACCTTACATTGTATGAGAACCACAGTTTGTCAGACACTGAATTGTATGAGAACCAGTTTGTCAGACACAGAATCATTTTGTTTTTATTTATTTAAAAGGCAAAGTAAAAGATAAAGAAGGTGGTAAAGAGAGATGGGGAAGAGTGTGATGAGGGAGAACAGAGGGAGAAAGCATCCAACCACTGGATCAATCATCGAGTGCCCATCTTTAAGACTGAATCAGTCCAAAGTCAAGAGCCAGGAACTCCATCCAAGCCTCCCAGAGGTGTGGCAGGACACAAGCCCTTGGACCATCCTCTACCACTTTCCCAAGTACATCAATAGCTAGCTGAATGGTGGTTGCTAGCATTCAATGCAGCACTCCAATATGAGATGTGAGCATTCCAAGCTGTGGCTTAACCTGCTGAGATGCAATGCCTACCACACACTGAATTATTTTACACAAGTGTCACATCCCTCACAACAAGGAGGCAGGTGCCTTTATCATCCACACTTTATAATAAGTTGTAATAAATGTTTAAATGCATGGCTACATGTCCAGTTTTACACACACAGGAATGATTCCAATCCATGCATCTAACTCCAAAGCATACAGACTTAATCATGACAAAACCCCACACTTTATGAAATGCTGGTAGCACACAAATATGTAGAAAGAGAGGCATACTATACAATTATTCCCTAGCATGCTAATTTGTAATTGTCCCAATTATGTTTACTTCCCACAAGAAAGGATGCTTTATGAGCCAAGCAGGCCTTAGAATACAGGAGTTAAGGGAACACCTTACTGTTTGTTGTCCAGCTACTTGGCCTCTTTTGGCCTCAGTTTCCTTATGGATAAAAAAACCCACAATGTCCAACTCACAGAGTAACAGAGAGAATGAAAAACAAATGTGTGCAGAATGCTTGGCTCACAAGAAGCACAATAAATTGCTGCTGCTATCAGTATTCCTAGACACAGTACTGGCTCCCACAGCATGAAGCCAAAGCTGGGTATACAGTAAATCACTGAAAAAATATAGGTTTTTGGGTATTTCTCATATCTTCCAGGTTCCTTGGATATTTCTATCAATTCAACAAACATTTGAGCAGCTTCTATTCCATGTCAAGCTGTTCAAAGGGTTAAACCAAACAGAAAAGTTGTCTACTAATCATTACATAATGCTATGGTTGTCACCCCCTAACTTGCCTTCCTTCCTAATACAAAATTAGAAGGCAGGCACTCTCTCTAGGCAAATTTACCAACATATTAAACATCTAACCCTAATGTCACTAGAATTATTTTACCATATTCTTGCAAATCAGTGCAGTCCAAAAATGATTTCTTTTTTTAACCTGTAAAAATAGGCTGGTTGGAATTATGATTGTGAGGCAGAATGTTAAGCTTCCACCTGAAATAAGTTACAAATACAAATTTCAAAACACATATTTCCATTATGTGGTGATTAACTGAGGCAAATTCTACTATGGCCTTGCTTGAGTGTTGATGCTGCAGAGGTAATTGAGGAAATGCACAGGCCCTTTGTCAGCATACCCCATCTGTACAAAGCATTAGCCTTGGTGGAGAAGATATTCCAGACTGTCCATGCCAACCAAGGATGAGAAACCGTAAATGAGAAGTGGGGAGAAACAATACCAGGGTTCATGGTAAAAGGAAGAGTCCCGCCTTAATATGTTGACCATGCAGGTATACTAAGGACTTGTACTCCTTTTCGCCAATGACCCAGCAGGCTGGTTCACCACACTGATGAAGTAATACCTGATTCAGTGTCCAAGAGGTCACAATTATCTAGGCTATGAGCCCAGTAAACAGATGACTGTCACCCACAAAGGTGCCTGTGGGGTGCATGAACTACTGTGCCAAGGGACCTACTATGGAGACTATCTGGGGGGATGAGCCATATCAGTGCCAAGGAGTGTCTGAAGCAACATATGAAGTTTATCTGAAATGAGACAACTTGGGATCCCCCTTCAACACAGCATCTAATAGTGACCACTTTGATGTGGATGGCCAGATGTGGTATCAGCTTGTGGAAAGTGGATGAAGAGGTGTCAGGCAGAACAGCACCTGACGGCACACCTTTAGCTTCATAGTTCTGAGTGACAAGCACAGCAGGAAGCTGCTGCTGTGAACACTCCATTGCGTGGATGTACTTGGGTTTTTCTAGAGTGTTGAGGGTCTGCACAGCTTAACTTCAGGGACTATGACCATCAGGGCCAGGAGAGTTGGTTTGGACTGTTGTAGGAGTCCTCAAAATAACAGAGGGGTGAGCATTGGGGAACAGCATGTAAGATGGCTCTTTCGAGACCCACATCCTATATTAGAGTGTGTAGGTTTGAGTCCCACTCCACTTCCAATCCAGCTTCCTACTAAAGTGCATCCTAGGAGGCAGCATATAATAGCTCAGATACTTGGGTCTGTGCCACCCACACCGAGTTCTGGGATTTTCACTTCATAAAACCTGATGTTTTCACATCAAAACCTGGCTGAATTCCAGCTATTGTGAATATCTGGAGAGAACAGTGGATGAGAGATCGCTGTGCCTTTAATGTGAATAAAATTAATTTTCAAAATTTAAATAAACCTCCTGCATCCATGTGGTCAGACTGGGACTATTCCAGTTGGGCCCCTTCCCTGTGGGGATGGCAGCTGCATAGACTAATTGAAAAAAATGCCTGAATACCTCAGTGGCCTCCTTTTCTCAGTTGTGCATCATTGTTTGACATACAAAGTTCATGATGGAGTGTTATTTTCCAGATCACCAACACACATTGCAGCAAAGGAACACCTTATGTTCATCCACTCTGCATGGAGGACCCCATCAGCTCTGCTTCCCAGATGATACGAGTCTCTCATGTGGGTTACAGGGACCCACATACTTCAGCCATCACTCCCTCCAAAAGTGCATATTAGCATAAAGCTGGAATTGAGAGTTGTGACTGTAACCTAGGCATGCCAATATAGGATGTGGACATACTAAGCAGGGTTGTAACACATGCCAAATGTCAATCCCTCAGGGAATTTTTGAAGTGCCTCTGTATATCCAAGGCTTTCAGAGAAAGGAGACAGAGCCTTCTGGGCCCTGCCCCTTTACTACATAGTTTCTGCTTCTCCCCAACATTGCACACTGCTTCATGTGTCTCTCTCTGTGCATGCTCACTTCTGAGGTCTCTTCAGGCAGACAGGGAAGAGCAGCAGAGCACAGAAGAGTGGGTCTGGGAGACAAGGCAGATTAGGGAAAAACTGGACTGTGACAGTTTCTGCCTGGATCCTGCCACTTAGTGTTTAGTGACCACATCTGAAGCAGAGGAAAATTGGACATCTACATGGCAAAAACTGAAATATAATATCTTTATATTACCCCAGGCATGAAAGTCAAATCAAAATGAATTGAAGGCTTACATAAAAGGTCTGAGAATATAAAACCCCTTACAAATGGAAGCAAATTCATTGATATAAGTCTCAACAATGATTGTTTGATATGACACTAAGTGCATAGGTGACAAAAGCAAAGACTGAAAGAAATCTAAGAAATATTCTGCATATGATAGGAAAAACAAAACAGATAAAGCAAGGAATGAAGAAAACATTGGACAACCTGAGTTTGAACACAAACAACTCAAAAACAAATATTGTAATAAAAATTGCACAAAGGATTGATCAGTTTTCCATTGAATATATACAAGTAGCCAACAGGTAACTTAAAAGGGGTTCAGAAACAGCTAATGAAGACTACAATGCTAATTAAGACCACAGTGATTATCATCTCATATATGTTAAAATAATTATCCAAAAGTAAAAAGATAACATTGGCCCAGGGTGGAAAAAAGGAATATAAAAATTGTTGCTGAGAAAGTAAATTGTTACATCCAATACAGAAAACATTATGTAGGTCTTCAATCGAAATTAAACAAAGAACATGACAAAGCAATCTCACAACTGCGTGTATATCCAAAGGAAATCAAATCAGTATCTCAAATAGATACCTTTATCTCCACACTACTGGCAGCATTATCTACAAGAACAAGATATGGAAACAACCCCACTGTCAACATATGAATAAAGAAAATGTGATAAACACACATACACAGGAATCGCAGACAACCTTAATAAGGAAATTCTTCCATTTTGTCAGGATGTGGATCCAAAAATATGAATGTGGACATTAGGCTATTTGAAATAAGGCACAGAAAGATAAATGCCACACAATATCACTCATATGTGTAAGCTAAGAAAGTCGCACTTAATCACAGAATAGAATGGTGGTTGTCATGGGCTGAGAGTGAAGGACATGGGAAAATGTTAGCTGAACACACATTTGCAGCTATGAGGTAAATCAACAAAATTAACACCTCAAGACCTTAATATTCAACACAGTAAATAGTTGATTATGATATCACATACTCACAACTTGCTAATATCTTACATATTCTTTAATAACACAGGGATGTAATGTGATGGATATGTTAGATTGTCTCAATCATTTCATAATGTATATGTACAAGAGGATTCCAGAAAGTTTATGAAAAAATGTAATCAAAAGATAATGTGAATTGTCCATACTTTTTAACGTCCCTCACATAGCAAAATATCAGTTTTCATACCTTGAGGATACACAAATTGTGTCAGTCATACTCTGACAATCTTGAAAAAATTAAAACAAGCAAAACTAAACAGGCTCCTATATTAAAATATAAATCCAAAATAACTTAGTAAACTAGACATATCTACAGGATTTGGAAGACTTTCATGCAAGAAAAATCATTTTTAAAACACATAAATTTGAGTGGTCAAAATTTCTATTTTGAAAGTGCAAATAGAGATGGCACCCTGTACAGAGAAAGTGTAAGTGCTAAGACGATGCCCAAATACCAAATTACAGGGTCTTTCTGCTTCTCTAAAACCTGGGTGAAAACCCCAAGCCAAATAAAACTTCTGTCTCTACCTTACTCAGTCTATGTTACTGTGATATTGGAAACATATGAAGGAGTGAGACATCCTAGAAACAGCTGTGTAAAGAGGTCAATGCCCTGGAAAATACCCTGCAGGCCACATATTGAGAAAACTCGGGGGAACCAGGTGCCTGTGGGGAGGGAAGCAGGAACCAACAGCGCCTGTCCTGCATGAACCGCATACACACAGCCCACATTCTCCCTAGAGACCACCCAGTCCCCACTGCACAATCGGGGGAGACGTGGAGCTACTGCCACACAGCTGGCCTGCTATGACTCTGGGCTGAGGCTGAGAAGTCTCACCCAAGCAGGGAAGGGGCAGGACCTCGGGGGTGCTGGGTGCCAGTAAAGCCCCCAACCCACAGGTCTGAGGGGACCGAGGGGAAGCCCTGTGCCAGCGCCAATATGGAGCCCACAGATGCCGGAGGCCTGTGTCCTCCTGGCCTTCGGCTCCGTTTTCCCCTCTCGATACAACCAGGTCCACACACTCACCATGTCGCGGTTGTCAGCTTCCGAGGTGCCCAGCGTCCCTGGTGAGTGAAGATGGAGAGCTGCAGAGGTCGACTTCGCTTGGGAGCCTCCTGGCGGCGGAGCTGTCTCCCAGGAGTTCACTCTGCAGGCAAAACTCTGAGAAGATTGTGACGTCCAGGCCCCGCGTGCTGATGCACTGTGGACGTCACCTTGCCTGATTGGACAGTTTGCCAGCTTTGAGTGCACGGAACGTCACAAAGCACGGAGCCAATCAGCGTCCCCCATAGCAAGGACCCCTAACTTCAAGTTGTCCTGGATGGGAACAGCGAGAGACAGACCTGGGTTCAGGTCTGAAATGGCCGCCCCTGGGCTCTGCCTCCCCGCGGCTGGAGGGCTCTCACCTCCGAGCTCCTGCTACCCACTGGCCTCGCCCTGGGTCCCCGTCCTTCTCCCTGCGGATGCTGCCTGGAGTTGGAGGTAACCTGTTGCAGTGAGTTACAGTTCTGTTTATCCACTTTCGGCGCTTTCATTTTCCTTGTATTTCTGCTCATTCTGTTGGGTCGTTTCTATTACTTTTTAATATTGATTTGAATAACACTTAGATATAACATAATTTAATTTTTTTCTTTTCTTCTGTTTTCCACTCTGCCTATTGATCTTTTATATTTTCTAGTTATTTCTTGCTGGCACTTGGTAAGCTAATGGATTTTTAAAACATTGATCTTTCCCACAACATTAAATTCATTTATCAGTTTATTTGTTTTTAGATTTTATGGATTCTCCCTAAATAAATATCTCCAATATATTGGCAATTTATTGTTAAGAAATTGATCTTTACATCTTATTTCATTTCTTTTTGCTCTCCCCCTCGCCCCCAACTACTCCTCCAATAAGAAGTTGGCACTAGTGGAGACTTCCTGGTCTAGGTTTACTTCCAGGGTAAAAGCTGTCAATGATTCTGTATTAATCATGGTTTTTATTGTAGGATCCTTTTAAAAAATTTTGATCTGAATAAGAAAGCCATTGCTCTTTTTTACTATATTGCAAGCAGTTTTTAAAAATTACATGCTGATTTCTAAATGTTTTTGAACATTAAATTGTCATGTGATTTTCTCCTTGAATTTTTCACCTACCTGGAAAATTTACATGCCTTGTTAAGAAATGTTAACCACCTCTTGTATTTTTTATTATATGTGACTTGTTATTCATTATATTTTCATATGTGCTTTCATTTATTATAAAAATACTAAGGATTTATACATCTGTATATGAAAGAGAGGTTTATACTTAATTTATATTGAAAGTTCTAGTCAACCTGGCATCATTATAAATGTAATGCTGGCTTTCTAAAAGAAATCTGAAAATATGCTTTGCTTATTTATACTTTGGTACATCTGAGAAATATAGGTGTTTTATTTCTTAAATGTTTGAAATATTTTGTGTTTCTATAACTGAAGTTTTGCTTCTCTGTTTTATTGGTTGGTGGCCTTCAAATTGAGATTCAACTTGCTTGTTTTAATTTGGAGTTTTCCTATTTTATACTTCTTATATTGGGTTTTAGGAATTTATATTTGTGTTTGGGAATTTGATTTTCAAAGTATAGTGGATTTTTATCTCTAGTCAAGTTTTTACCCTAAGAGTTGTTTTTTTTTTTTTTTTTGACATGCAGTGTTAGGTGGTGAGAGAGACAGAGAGAAAGGTCTTCCTTCCATTGGTTCAACCCCCAAATGGCTGCGACAGCCGGAGATACACCAATCCGAAGCCAGGAGCCAGGTGCTTCCTCCTGGTCTTCCTTACGGGTGCAGGACCCCAGGACTTGGGCCATCCTCCCCTGCCTTCCCGGGCTACAGCAGAAAGCTGGACTGGAAGAGGAGCAACCGGGACAGAATCCGGTGCCCCAACCAGGATTAGAACTCTGGGTACTGGCACCACAGGTGGAGGATTAGCCTAGTGAGCTGCGGCACCGGCCTTACCCCTAAGAGTTTTACAATATTTTTTTCTGATCTTGACAAGGCTCTTCTCTCTGTAAACAATTGTTTTAATACATGAAAATGGACACTATTGTTACTTTCCCCTGTGTTTCCTCAATTACTTTTATTCATAGTTTATTAATTTTGTTAAAATTAAAAGGTATATCCTGGGGCTGATGCTATGGCATAGTTGGTAAAGCCACCACCTGCAGTGCTGGCATCCCATATGGGCCCCAGTTCAAGTCCCAGGTACGCCCCTTCATATCTAGCTCTTTGCTATGGCCTGGGAAAGCAGTAGAAGACGGCCCAAGTCCTTGGGCCTCTACAACCATGTGAGAGACCTAGAAGAAGCTCCTGAATTCAGATAAGGGCAGCTCTTGCTGTTGCAGCCATCTGGAGAGTGAACCAGTAGATGGAAGACCTTTTTCTCTCTCTGCCTCTGCCTCTCTGTAACTCTGCCTTTCAAATATATAAATAAATCTTAAAAAATATTTCCAGAAATGAATGATAAGATCCTCTAGGCACACCAGGGTTAGAACAAAGCATGTGTGAAGCATCCCAGATTGCAGAGATGCATACAAATTGAACTTGGTGAGTCATAACATCGATTGTGTTCACCTTTGAATAAAGGCATCTGTGAATGAAGGTTCACTACAACAATCATACCCAAGACCAAACATTCTCAGCTTTGGTGACTATTACAATCATCTAGGCAGCTTTTAAAACACATTTATCTCCAGGGTAAACCTGGGACCAATATAATCAGTCCCTGGAGGTGGGAAACTAGGCATAGTATTTTTAAAATCTGTCCTGTGTGATTCCAATATGTAGTCAGGGTTGAGAGCAGCTGATGATGACAGTCACACTGCTTCCTTTCCAGATGCATTTTAGATTTCCTATTATGCACATTCCAGATTTCCAAGATGATATACATTCTCAGATTTAAATCCCTGTGAAGGTCTCACATGTAACTGTTGAATATTGCTGCATAAGAGAAATGACAGTTCCTTATTCATATTGGTCAGAGTTTGGGGAGAGATGAGGGAGAACAGAAGAGATTGAACAATGAGAAGCAGAACTGAAATGCATTTTTGGCAGCGCATGGTTTGCCACCCTGAGGTTGAGCAGCTTTCCTGCCAGCCTCACTGATGCCCAGGAGAATGTGGTGCCAAGGAACTGAATTTCTGTATTTCCAGAGTGCACATTTCTCTCACCTGCAGATGGCTTGATTGTGCTCTATATTTGAGGGAAAGAGTGAATTACACAAAATTCAGTTGAAACAAGGACTTTTAATTCTTGCAAATCAGAAGTCAGGTTGGCCACACAGTTACAGAGCTCAGTAAATAGGCCCAGTAAATAGGCCCATTCAAGCCAATGTTGGGTGGTAAAATGGAACATGTACTCAACCAGCTGGGATTTCATTCTGTCTCTGTCAGTTTCTTATTCCTTAGCCAGATTATTTAATGAATCCCAGTTTTATTCTGTGAAAAATGGGAGTAACAAAAGCTGTGATTCCTCGGATTTATGTGAGAAATAAAGAAGTTAATCTTTCTAAAGTGCTTGAAAAGAGGCTAGCATGCACTTAGTTCTCAATAAGCTTTAAGAACACATTTAATTCACCTTATGTGGAACATATTATTGAACGTATATATTGAACTACCACCATTGGTGTTGGAATGGAGTGAGGGATGCTGCAAGATAAGAAAGGGTGCAAGTGGCTTCTTCTCTTACATAACTGGAAGTTATCTGGGGGAAGTCAATGCTTAAAAAATAACCAACACTGCTAGTAGATAAGTGGCATTTTAAGGAATGACAGTTTTAACAATTTTTTAAAAAACCCGCTGTACATTGTTTTTTTTTAAATAATTTTTAAATTTATTAAATGTGAATAAATTTCATGTATTTCATATATATGTAGATTTAGTTGTATTCTCATCATACCCACACTACCTTTCCTCATCATTCCTTACTTATTCTTTTAATTTTTACAATGATATATACTTCAGTTTATTTTATAATCATAAACTTAACCCTCTACTAAGAAAACAATTCAACAAGTAATAATAAGGAGAAAAAAAACCCAAAACACTGTTCTTCAACAGCAGAGACTTGTGTTGTAAACAATAATCAAATCACAAAATGTCAATTTCACTCATACATTAAATTTCGGTACTCTATTAGTTATTACAAATCAGGAAAAATATTTTTCTTACTGGAACTTGTTTATTTCACTAGGTATAATGCTTTCCAATTTTATCCATTTTGCTGCAAACAGCAGACTTTCAATGTTTTTATAGCTGAATAGTATTCCATAGTGTGCATATGCCACATTTTTTTAACTATTGGTCGATGGACATTTGCCTGGATTTCATTTCTTAGCTACAGTGAATTGAACTGGAGTAAACATAGAGGTACCAATAAGTCTTCCATATGCTGATTTCACTTTGTTTGAGTATATTCTAAGAAGTAGGATGGCTGGGTCATATGGTAGACATATTTCCAGATTCCTGAGCTATCTTTCACAGTTGCTGGACCAGTTTACATTTAAAGCAACAATGGATTGGGGAACCTTTTCCCTCACAACCTCACCAACATTTATTGTTTTTTGATATCTTATGAAAGCTGTTCTAATTGGGGTGAGGTGAAATCTCATTGTGCTTGTTGTTTGCGTTTACTTGATGGATAGTTATCTTGAGAATTTTTTCATGTGTCTATTGGTTATTTAGATTTCATCATTTGAAAAATGCCTCATCAAGTCCTTTACTCATTTCTTAACTGGGTTGTTTGTTTTCTTGTTGTTGAGTTCCTTGAGCTCTTTATAGATTCTGGATATTAATCCCTTTTAAGTTGCATAGTTTGCAAATAATTTCTTCCATTCTCTCAGTTGCTTCTTCACTTTGATGAGTATTCCCTTTGCAGTGCAGAAGATTCTTAGCGTGAGGTAATCCCATGTTTCTATTTTTTGCTTTTATTGCCTGTGATTCTGGGGTCTTTTCAAAGAAGTCTTTGCCTATGCCAGTGTGTTGCAGTTTCCCCATTTTCCCCTAGTAATCTGATTATATCAGTTTGTATATTTAGATCCATGATCTATTTTGAGCTGATTTTTGTATAAGTTGTTATATAGCCATTTTGTTTCATACTTCTGCATTTGGAGATACAATAATCTTACAACCCTTTGTTGAAGAGACTGTCCTTTCTCCAAGGATTAATGTTAGCTCCTTTGTCAAATATTAGTTGGTTTTAGAAGTGTGGATTTATTTATTGGGTTTCTATTCTGTTCCCTTCATCTTCATGTGTAGTTTTGTGCCCATACCAGGTGGTTTGATTGTAACTGCCCTGTAGGATGTTTTCAAATCTGGTATTGTGCTGGAACTAGCTTTGATTTTCTTGTGTAAAATTGTTGTAGCTATTCAGGGTCTCTTGTCTTCTCTAATAATTTTAGCATTGTTTCTTATTATTTGCATCATTTTGAATATGTAAATTGATATGCATAGTATGAGTACTTTGATTAAATTAATTATTCCTATCCATGAAAATAGAAGATTTTTTTGTGTATTCTTTGATTTCTTGCTTTAATATGTTGTAATTTTCATTGCAAAGATTTTTGACATCCTTGGTTAAATTTATTCCAAGGTACTTAAATATTTTGTTGCTGTTGTGAATGGTACTGACCTTACAAGTCCTTACTTAGCCATGGCATTTTCTGTGACTACAAAGGTATTGATTTTTTGCATGATGATTTTATATCTCAGTATAGAAATAAAGAGCTAAGTTCAAGAGTGCAAAGCCAAAGTGAGTTTATTGTGTAGAAAGCTGTACAGAGTCCTACGAGACAGGAGAGGCCCAGAGTTTGGAGACCATTATCAGTGAGGTGAACCTGTTGTTTGTGTCTTCAGTTTTAGTCTTTAATATTCTCCCATGGGACATGTTTTGTTGGGACATGCAGAGGTTCCTGTTTTAGAATGATTCTTGGAAAATCTCTATGCCTTCCTCTTAATTTTAATAGGATCTTAAGATGTCTCTAAAAATAAAAAGATCCATACAAAATTTTGATGGCATAACCCAAAAATGTAGTGAAGCAATAAATGAGTTCAGTAAAGTTAGAAAATACAAAATCTCAAAAGTACATGCATGGGGGAGCCAGAGCAGAGGGGGGTAGTCTTTGCCTCTGCCTATGGCGCTGCCATCCCATATGGGCACCAGCTTCTGTCTTGCTCCTCTTCCTATGCAAATCTCTGTTATGGCCTGGGAAAGCAGTAGAAGAAGGCCCAAGTGCTTATGCCCCTGCACTCATGTGGGAGACCCAAAATAAGATCCTGACCTCTGGTTTTGGATTACCCCAGATGAGGCTGTTGCTGCCATTTGGGGAGTGAACCAACTGATGGAAACTCTTTCTCCCTGTATCTCCCTTTGTGACTCTGCCTTTCAAAAAATAAAATATTAACAAAAAGTACATGCAGGTACCCCTAAGTGATGCACAACAACCCATTAGGTTGTGGAGAGAATTAAATAGAATTTGTGATTTTTTTTTTTACCTTTAAAGGTACAAGTATAACCTGCTATGTATGCTTTTAACTTAAATGTGTCTGTCTTTTATGTAAGTATGAGAATACTATACACATCTATAGAGCTTTGCATGCATGGCAGAGCAAGGCCTTATTGACAAGGGTGTTTAATCTCCACCTGGTATTGGGGCAACATCCTCAACCCTGATAATATCCTGGCCTATTTAGCCCTAACATGGTTTGCCTTTATTAATTTTTAAAAATATTTTTATTAATTTGTTAGAGCAGGAGAGAGGAAGGACGAAAGGAAGCCAGCAAGGGAATTGGGAGACAAACGAAAGAGAAAAGAGAGTGCTCCCACCTATTGGTTCACTTTCAAAATGCCTGCAACAGCTGGGAATGGACCAGGACAAAGCTAGGAGCCTGGAATTCCTTCTGGTTCTCTCAAAATCTCAATTTGAGGGAGAAGTCTTCATTCATGTCATTCATGGATTTCTTTAATTTTTGAACTTTTTTTCTTATTGCTTCTGAATAATCCTTAAATTAATTTTTTTGAGTTCCATTTCAGGCACTTCATAAATCTCTTCATCTTCAAAGTCTAATATTGGAATGTTTTTGTATTCCTTTGGGGAACTCGTGTTGTCTTCCTTATTCTTGTTTCTTGAATTTCTGAGTTTATTTTTAGGCATTTGTGGAGACACTTGTTGGATCTTTCCTCTGATGGCTTTTATTTTTCTGCTATGCCTGTGTGGCTTCTGCTCTATTAGTGAATACCCAGATGCTTGAGCTGGCTGTGGCCTGAGGGCTCTAGTCTGTGCTCCAGAGTGGGGTGAGTATCCAGGGTGACACCCATGTTGGATGCGGTATGTTTTCCTTATTGTCAGCAATGGGGAGTGGATGATCACCTATGCTGGCATCATCACACACCTCCCCCTCTTCTAAGGTGATCAGTGCCTGAGTATTAGGCCTCAGTGGATGCATCCTTCCACCATGCTGATTCATGAGCTGCACAAAGGATCTGTGCAGTCCTCAGGATGAGCACTGATCCTCTGGGATATCCCACCCCAATCAGGGAGCTCAGAATGTGTGGATCTGTAAACAATGATTGCCCAGAAACCCAGAAACACCTTGCACCCACTCAGTCACAGAGTTCACACAGTGTCAGCCCATGGGGCAGGCACAGACATGTTGTGCAGAGGATCCACTCTGCCCCACTAGCCTGGTCCTATTCATGGAGAGGTAGAGATGTTCCCAGAGCCAACTGCATGTGAATATTCTGCCTAGGCAATTTGAGCTTCAGAGCCAGTGATGTGTTGAGAGGCTAGGGGCACCTTGCACTTGTACATGGGAGCCCAGCCCCCTGTCAATCATCCCAACAGACTCAAAGTCTATTGAGAACATGTATTTTTCCCTCTGGTAAAATACTGGATCCCAAACATGCACAATGCATGCTGGACACAGCCTTACTTGTTTCAAAATGATGACTTCTGCCCACCAGTTGTTGGGCACATGCAAGAGATTCTGCATCCAGTACTGATGTCATAATGTCACTGTATCTGCACCCATTGCTGGGAGCTGGCACAATGACATCTGTCCTTGCCAGTTGCTGGGCAAGTACAGACGAGCTGCTGTAGCTGATATGTACTTATGTACAAAATGACACCCACCCTCTTTCACCTGGTTGCCAGGCACTGTTGTGGGGAGGAAGTAGAGATGAATAGAAAGAATAATGCCCCCTTTTTTTCCTGGGTGGGTGTGCATCCTGTTTCCCTCAGGGCTCCAGGCCAGACACAAAGTGTAGGCCTCTAGGCTCTCACTCTGGCTTTATCACCAGTAGCATGGGGTGCTGCAGTCTGATCTAACCTCACTCTCCAAAGCTGATTCTTTCTCCAGCTCTCGACTTCTGGGGTTGTGTGTTATGTCTGTGATCACTGCTGCACATCTGCACCTTCCACACACAGATCCACAACATCTCCTCCTTCTGCAGAATCTCCACTGCAGCCAGGGGACGTTGCGCCCGCTGCCACCAAGGTGAGCAGAGAGGAAGGGGCAGTGGTGGCGGAAGCGACGTGGTGATGAGCAGAGCGGTGCCTGATTAGGTACAACTCCACTTGGAACTTCTGGGCCAACACCAAGCCTCTGCCGCTGTCTTCGCCACTGCTGCGGGCGCGAAGACCTCTCTCGCCTTCTCGCTAGACCATGTTCCCGATGTGTGTGAGGCGCTGCAGCAGGGGGCAACCTGGACCACCTGGCTAGGTTCCTGTGGCCACTGCCCCAGAGCAACCTGCTACATGGCAACGAGAGCCTGCTGAAGGGGCGGGCGCTCCTGACCTTCCACCAGGGCATCTTCCCAGATGCCTGGATAAGAAACAGCATCCTGGAGAGCCACAGCTTCAACTCAGCCAACCACCTGCTGCTGCAGCAGCTCTGGTACAAGGTGCGCTACACCGGGAAGGTGCACCAAGAAGGCGGCCTAGGCCGAGGGACCCTGCGGCTGTGTGCCATAGGCAACTACCAGCTGCACAGGACATTGCCCCTGCTCTGCACCATCTGGGACTGGGAGGAGATGGTGTATTGTTTCAAGGAAAAGTTGCACAACATGCTCAAGGAGCTCTACAAGCAGAATCACTACCCCTCGCCCTCCAAGAAGCAGCACCTGGCCAAGATCACCATCTTCTCCTTCACCCAGGTCAACAACTGATTCAAAAACCAACAGCACTGAGCCTGGAACCCGTTGGAGAGCCAGTCCAAAAGTGAGTCAGATGGCAATTCCAGCAATGAAGGTGAGTCCAGCAAAGGACAGGAGGATCTGTTTCCTTACCCTCTCCAGAGTTCCTCTTATGGTGTCACCAACCTCAGCTTGTCCAGTCACATGGAGCCCGCGAATTGGAAATAATGAGATATCCTTAAGTGGCTGGTGCTGTGGGCTCAGCAGATTAACGCCCTTGCCTGAAGCACTGGTATCCCATATGGGCACCAGTTCGAGACCTGGCTGCTCCACTTTTGATCCAGCTCTCTGCTATGATCTGGGAAAGGAGTAGAAGATGACCCAAGTCCTTGGGCCCCTGCACCCACGTGGGAGACCCAGAAGAAGCTCCTGGCTTCGGATTGATGCAGCTCCAGCTGTTTTGACCAATTGGGGAGTGAACCATCCATTGGATAGAAGACCTCTCTCTCTCTCTCTCTCTCTCTCTCCCCCTCTCTCTGTCTCTATCTCTATTCCTGTCTCTATCTATCTCTCTGCCTCTCCTCTCTCTGTGTAACTCTGACTTGCAATAAAGAAATAAATCTTTAAAAAAAAGATATCCTTAAGCTATTCTGGAGTTTTGTTGAATGGAAGCTTAGTACCTGCAATTACTTCGCCTGTTTTCCTTAATGGTAACTATTTCATTCAGAGACCCAGTGGAGTCATCCTAAATGGATTAAATGTGAGAAATACACAGTGTCCTTAGCCCACCAAAAATGTCAACCAACATTGTGAACAATGGTATCTCCATGATGGACATCCTGGGGCCTACCTCCCAGGATGTGAAGGATTTCAATGTGCTGCAGTGTTCTGCAGCCAACTCGGCATCCACCACCTCCTACAGCCCCAGTGTCCAAGTGTCATTCCCAGGGCTGATCCCCAGTGCTGAGATGAAAAGAGAAGACATTCAAACAGTGGCTTCCCTGGAGGGAAGCTCTGTGGTGACATTCACTACTCCAGTGCAAATCAACCAGTACGGCATTGTCCAGATCCCCAATTCCAGAGCCAAGGGCCAGTTTCTTAATTGGAGCATTGAATTCTCTCCACTTCAGATGCTGCCTGTCTCAGTGGCAGCTTCACCAAGTAACAGTTCCATAAATTCAAGCACTTCAGACTGGAGCACATTCATCAGCAAGTCCACCCCAGTGCAGCAAGGCAAGGTTTTCTTGAGCTGTCTCACTCCAAGTGCAGTGGTATACACTGTTGGTATTTCTGGCCAGACACTGGGATCTGTGAAACAGGAAGGCTTAGAAAGGAGCCTGGTGTTTTCTCAGTTGATGGCCGTCCATCAGAATGCTCAGGAAATGCAAACCTGCCATCTGAAAATCCCTCAAGGAGTGGCCTTCACCCTCTGGCCTCTTTGTTGGTGAATGTGTCCCTAACTCAGTTTTTCCCTGACTCCACCTGCACTGCTAACTTCCACTGAGCTCAACCCTGACATCACTGATAACCAGCCAATGCCTGCACCTGTGGCAGGCAAATCCGCAGGGGTGGCGGTCAGCAGTGCTAACTATGCAACTCTTCAGAACTGCTCCCTCATTACTGGCCAGGACCTGTTGTCCATGCCCTGGGGGAAATTGTTCCTACCTCTGAAGACCAGATGGGCCATGCCTCCATAGCAGTGCACCAGAATTTTGTCAGAGAACACCATTTGGTTCTGCAATCAGTAGCTAACCTAAAAGAGAACCTCTTATCAGATTCTGAGAACAAAGCAACAAGCAGCCTAATTATGCTGGACACCAAATCTAAATATGTCCTAGATGGCATGATTGAGACTGTGTGTGAAGACCTGGAAACAGACAAAATAGAGCTTGCTATGCTCCAAACTGTCCAGTTGGATGAAGATATACAAGGCTTATAAACTTCGTGTGCCCCTCCTCTCCCTTTTTGGCATCAGAGGCAGATGTTGTCCTGAAGCCCTGAGAACACAAAGAATTTTCCCATTCAAAGGAAAACTCTGCTTTTACAAGCATATGCATTCAAGAGACTTTAGATCTGCACAAAGATCACAGTTAATTATATAGAGTAGAACTGCATTACTGCAGCCTTTTTGTTCAGATACAATGATCTCTTTTAAATTGATGGAGACAAAAGAATCAGATGAAATATCTCAAGGCAAAGTTTTACCCTTTATTGACAATATCATTCTAAAGTGAAAATGGAATTTAATAATTTTTTAAATTAAAAATGTTTACATGTAACACAGAAAACTAAATACAGCTGCAGACCATTAGAAACAATGCAATTATTTTTGTTTACCTTTATACCATGGCCATTGATAAAATTAAGCATAAATTGTACTCCAAACTGTTCTAAGGGTGTCTTTTTAAAGTTCAGTGGATTAATTATATATTTGTGTGTAGGTAGAGAGAGACACACTTCTCTTTTTCAGCATTTTTGGCTTAGGTCTCTGCACATTTGCAAATGTGATTGCTTATAGCTCAGTGTAGCTGAGCAAGTTGGAAACTCCAAGAAAAACTCAAACTTCACTGTGAATGTAAATATATGAGTTCTACATGCAGGCTTTGAGTAATTGCAGTGAATTTTATTTATATTATATATTTTCCTCTTACACTTCAGGCACTATGAATTGAAAAGAGAAATGTTTTCTTACTGTTTATTGTTATTGTTTGAACAGGAAGTGAACATAGTTGCTTCCAACAAAGTTTTACTTTTTATAGGATTTTAAAAGCAATGACTTTTTTATCAGGAGTCTCTTAAGGTCAATATTAATAACATTGAAATCAGAAATCTAACATCTAATGTTGGAATTTTGGTAATTTTTTCAAATCTTTGTTCTTTAGTTAGCAACTCTGATTCATTTAAATATGTTTTCTATAGAATTCTGCGTTCCTTGTTACTTTGTGGCCTTTAAATAGTAGTAACATATGGAACTGTCCATGGAAGCACTGATGGTTCTTTTCTACTGTCTAACAGGGTTAATTTCATCACAGAATTTTTCACTAAATTTTAAGTATAAAGTTTATAATGCAAATTGATGAACAGCTAATTATTGTTGCTACTTTCTGTTCCATTTAAAATAAGAACAGCATTATAGATACCACATAAAAGCAATTCTTCAGGCTATGAAAACACCATTATAGAGTTAAGAAAGAATTTGTAAATTCTCTTGAGCAAAATCCTGTTGAAACTTCATTCTAAATGTTTTTGAAACAGTTGTTAAGCAATGATACATGACTCTTGTTTGCACTATATTATCATGTCTTCTTTAAAAGTAAATATTTTTTTGTTTCTGTAAAAAATGAATAGAGGAAATCTGTTTCAAACAATAAATATGGTATATAAAATGTAAAATCATGTGACATTTAAACAGGTACAAAAGCACTTTATAGAATTATAATCTGTCTCTCTCTCTCTCTCTCTCTCTCTCTATATATATATATATATATATATCAATTGGATACAGTAACAAAATGGAGACAAGTAACTATTATTCTGTTGTTGGTTCTGAAACAATGAAGTATAAACTCATTTATTTGATGTGTGGAATATCTCTGAAAGAGTGGAGATTGAAGTGTTATGCACTGCCTTTAAGGGTGAAGATATACATAATTGAACAGCAAGGAATACTGTTTTTCTTTTTTTTTTTTTGAGAGAGAGAGAGAGAGTGAGTGAGAGAGAGAGAGAGAGACAGAGAGAAAGGTCTTCCTTGTGTTGGTTTACCTCCCAAATGACCACTACAGCTGGCACTGCACTGATCTGAAGCCAGGAACCAGGTGCTTCCTCCTGGTCTCCCTCATGGGTGCAGGGGCCCAAGCACTTGGGCCATCCTCCACTACCTTCCCTGGCCACAGCAGAGAACTGGACTGGAAAAGGAGCAGCTGGGACTAGAACTTGGTGCTCATATGGGATGCCTGTGCCGCAGGTGGAGGATTAACCAAGTGAGCTACGGCACCAGCCCCAGGAATACTGTTTTTCATTATGTTGATATCTTACAAAATAAATAAAAATATTTAAATCATTAAAGTTAGAGCATCTTATCAACACCATCACACCACACTCCTTATCAATCTCCCAAATTCATCATCTATATATAGGAAAATGATTTTTACCTAAAATCATGCACACTATAGGTAATCTTCTTTATTTTTTTTTATTTTTTTTTTGACAGGCAGAGTGGACAGTGAGAGAGAGAGACAGAGAGAAAGGTCTTCCTTTGCCGTTGGTTCACCCTCCAATGGCCGCCGCGGCCAGCGCGCTGCGGCCGGCGCACCGCGCTGATCC
Organism: Oryctolagus cuniculus; assembly: GCF_051225735.1. NCBI lineage: Eukaryota > Metazoa > Chordata > Mammalia > Lagomorpha > Leporidae > Oryctolagus > Oryctolagus cuniculus. The sequence continues at coordinate 26,779,856 of NC_142885.1, forward strand.
GATGGCAGGAGCCAGGAGCCAGGTGCTTTTCCTGGTCTCCCATGGGGCGCAGGGCCCAAGCACCTGGGCCATCCTCCACTGCACTCCCTGGCCACAGCAGAGAGCTGGCCTGGAAGAGGGGCAACCGGGACAGAATCCGGCGCCCCAACCGGGACTAGAACCCGGTGTGCCGGTGCTGCTAGGCGGAGGATTAGCCTAGTGAGCCGCGGCGCGGCCAATCTTCTTTATTTTTAACATCTATTTTGATCTTCTGCTTTGTTTCATGTTGTCTGTTTTCAAATACACTTATTTTTCATTTAGAGTCATATTTTTGGCCCTATGCTTTAATGTTAATTTTCCATGTTATACCTTCAAATGTATTAATATTTGATTATTTTCAATTCATTTTTGCCTTTTTAATTTTATTTTTAAATAGAGAACACAGTGAACTTTGAACATTTTGCTATATTTTTTCATGTGTATCAACATGACATGTAAAATCTGTTAGCATATCTTGCTTAATAACTTACAATTCATATGAAAAAATATCTATTGTGATGTATTCTCTTGAAAAATAAGATGAAATAATTGAGATAATTTTGTTGGAATGCTCATTATAAAGGAAAAAACTTTGGCTGCAAAATCATTTTCCTTATTCCTTCCTGAAACATACTATGCTAGTCATAAAGCAGCTATTATGTAGCCATGAGGTAAGATTATGGAGAATATAAGCCACATTGTCAGGATCATGTCAATGTTACATTCTCAGACTACTATATTAGTCCCAAATCATATAATTTGGGGAGCTTGTTACACAGAAAAATAAAATGATTTAGAAAAGCCTATGACTTCAATTATCTATTATGTTCAATCAAGTTTATTATTATTATTATGATTTTTGACAGGCAGAGTGGACAGTGAGAGAGAGAGACAGAGAGAAAGGTCTTCCTTTGCCATTGGTTCACCCTCCAATGGCCACTGTGGCTGGTACGCTGCGGCTGGCACACCGCGCTGATCCGATGGCAGGAGCCAGGTGCTTATCCTGGTCTCCCAAGGGGTGCAGGGCCCAAGTACCTGGGCCATCCTCCACTGCACTCCCTGGCCACAGCAGAGAGCTGGCCTGGAAGAGGGGCAACCGGGACAGAATCTGGCACCCCGACAGGGACTAGAACCCGGTGTGCTGGAGCCGCAAGGCGGAGGATTAGCCTAGTGATCCATGGCCCCAGGCAAGTTTATTCTTAACTGAATGGAAAGAGTATTATTTTATTTTATTTATTATTTAATTATAATTATTATAAATCATCCTCCTTATCTCTTACCCAGGTTGCCCCTTACAATACTTTAGTCTCCAACAAATGAAGCATTAAGTCCCTCTGGTATTGAGGAAAAGATTTCCCAGTGGCTGTCCCCTCTCAGTTTCAACATAATCCTAGCATTACTTCAGGAGTAAAACTTTGAGAAAGATCTACCAAGTCATATAGATATCTTGCAGACTATAATATCTTTTTAAAATCTAAAATGACACTTGTTCCTCTTATCTGTTCTATTAAAAGACACTATTGGTTATAATTAATCTAAACCAAAAACAGCAGTATTATTTTTACTTCAGTATCAGTTCACTTATGTGCTTTTTTTCTTTTTCTACAATAAAGAAAAGTATAGAGAAAGCAATTTTCTTTTTTTTAAAGTTTTTTATTTATTTATTTTTTGACAGGCAGAGTGGACAGTGAGAGAGAGAGACAGAGAGAAAGGTCTTCCTTTGCCATTGGTTCACCCTGCAATGGCCGCCGTGGCCGGTGCACTGCAGCCGGCGCACCGCGCTGATGCGATGGCAGGAGCCAGGTGCTTTTCCTGGTCTCCCATGGGGTGCAGGACCCAAGTACTTGGGCCAACCTCCACTGCACTCCCTGGCCACAGCAGAGAGCTGGCCTGGAAGAGGGGCAACCGGGACAGAATCCGGGCGCCTCGACTGGGACTAGAACCCGGTGTGCCGGCGCCGCAAGGCGGAGGATTAGCCTAGTGAGCCGCAGCGCCGGCCCGAGAAAGCAATTTTCAAGACATTTCTTACAATTTTCCCTTTAGATTAATAAACAGATGGCAGTGAGAGAGCAGGATAAATTAAGAAAAGATATTATAATTTAAATAAGTAGCTATGAAGGGGCATGCTAACACTTGCCTGTTAGTTACACATGTTCAATTCCTGCTAGTAATGCCTAGCTCATTTTTATCACTTATTTATCCACAAAATAATTGTTATCTTAGGGTAACTGCTGTAGCGCATCAGGTTAGGCTGACACTTAGAATGTACACGTCAATCCACCTTCCTGATATTTATTTGTGAGGAAGCAGATATTGGCTCAACTAGATGGGTTCCTGCCACAGATATAGGAAACCTGGGTGGAGTTTATGCCTCCTGGCTTTGACCTAGCCCAGCTGAAGCTACTGAGGGAATTTGGGGAGTAGAACTGAAAATAAGATTCATTCTCAATCTCATTCTCATTCTCATTCCCATTCATTTCTCTCTCTCTCTTTCTCTCTCCCCCCCATCTCTACCATTCTGCTCTTCCAAAAAATAAATGCATTTTTTAAAGATTTGTTTATTTGAAAGGCAGAGTTACAGAGAGGCAGAGGCAGAGAGAGAAAAGTCTTCCATCTGCTGGTTCACTCTGCAAATGTCTGCAAGGGCTGGAGCTGGGCTGATCCAAAGCCAGTAGCAAGGAGCTCCTTCCAGATCCCCTATGTGGCTGCAGAGGCCCATGGACTTGCATCATCTTCCACTCCTTTCCCAGGCCAGAGCAGAGAGCTGGGCTGTAAGTGGAGCATCCTGGACTCAAACTGGTGCCCACAGGGAATTTGGGCACTGCAGGCCACAGCTTTACCCACTATGCCACAGAGCCAGCCCCAATGAATACATTTTTAAAAGAATACATTTTTAAAAGGCAGCGGTGTTGTGGTGGTAGTGGCAGCCAGCTGCCAGGGTCTCAGGAGCCTGGCCCTGCACATTGCTGCTGTGGGCTGGACCAACAGCCATGCCACAGGTCTTTTGGAACAAATCATGGGATGCAGCTTCATTCAGATGTGGTAGAATATGCCAAGGAAAAATTTGAGCGCTTTATAAAAATAGTGATAGCTTTGATAAATTTGAGTTCTGTGAACCTTCATTGGTGGTTGGTAATTGCCTCCAGAGATCATCTGACAGACATCAGTATGATCAGATTTATTGTGATTCTAGAGTCCAGAAAAAACTACATGAACATTTTACTGAATGTGGGAGGCATACTAGTCATGCTTACAGAAAATCAGTTAACACAGATTATGCTAACTGGAGAAACCACTTGGGAAAGTAAAAATAACCTTGCTATTTCATTTGCTCCACTTGTGCACCAAAGTGAGAATGATTATGGCAAGCTTGCCATTGTTGGACTGCCTCCCTGACCTGTAAGAAAACTGCAGGACTTGTCCAGTATTTACATTTGCTGCAAACTTAGAACTTTCATAAATGATAAGATGCAGGCCAAAGGGATTTCCCAAAAGGAAAAGAAAGAGAGTGAAACAGAATTAATAGGCAAGTCATTGTAGGTAATAAGCTTATTCCTCAACCTCTAGACAGTGAGGAGGATGAGAAAATGGAAGATTAGATAAAAGAGAAAGACCACAGTGAAGCCATGAAGCCAGAAGAGCCTCCTCAGAATTCACTGAGACAGCAAACATGAAGCTGCCCCTCGTTGAGTCTTTAAAAATTTACTTGACATATTTTAGAAATAAATTACAGATTGATAAGAAAGAATGACTCCTGATAATTCCTGTAGTCTCAAACCTGTAGCATTTGCTAGAAGTTAAGAGAATTATTTCTTTCATAAGAGTGAATTATAGTGGGGCAAAAAGTATAACCTGTTTCTCTCAGTAGCAAAAATGAATCTCTTTTATAAAGTCTATTTTTTTAAATCTTGGAAAAATGCTATTTATCTCAGACTGATTTGAAAGTGGAATACAACCATAGTCAAGACTTGTGACCTATAAATCCTTTTTCTGACTCCTTATGGATTCATAATAGTGAAGCTTAGATGTAATTTTATGTAAGGTTTAAATCATTGTTAAGCATATAAATCTGGTTTGAACAGTAGTTATTTTATTTCCTCTACAAAAACTTTCTTATAAGGAAAACAAATGCTTTATAGACCTATTTGCCTTACTTTGTTGCAATCATTATTTCTGTGTTGCTGTAGATATATTCCAAGCAATATATGTGTGCACCAATAATGCAACATCACACTAGGACCACAAGGAGTCATAACTTTTATGTAATTTTTAGAACTTTCATATGAGTAACATACCTGTATAGACACAATTAAAATTAGGCAACCTGTGCAAACCCAGCAATGCATTCTACACAATCCAAACAACCTAAATAACTATTGCATCTCCAAGATGAGGCTTATGTCCTTTGACAGCTCCAGGAATCCAACTGAAAACATCAAAGTCAAAAGAATTAATTTACAGCTCTGAATCTAAAAACAAGTCTATCAAAGATATCAGAGGTTTAAAACATTTGGTCAAAAGAGGATCCCAGACCATTCTGAAAAATAACAATCATCTATCCAGACAAGGTGTTTCAGCCAGAGCTATATATAAACTAGATTTAATCAGTCACAAAGTGATCAATCAAATATTTCAGAATGAGTAGATACTCCAGAAAAATCTTAACTCTTTTAAGACTCAGGTATTTTAATTTTAGATTATTTGTTTTTATTGTCACACAATAGTTGTACATTTTATAGGGTACAATGTAACATTTTGATATATGCAAACATTGTATTGATCAAATTAGAATAATTAGCATCTATTGCTTCATATATTCAAGATTTCTTTGTAGTATGAACATTCAAATGTCTTTCTTCTAGCTATTTAGAAATATACAATATGTTATTGTTAACTATTTTTACCCTACTGTGCAAGAGAACACCAAGATTTTTTTTACAATAAGAAAAAATAACTTTAATTCAATAAATTACATCTGAGGTTTTTTTTTTTTACTTTTTTTGAGAAACTTAACTTACTTTAAAGAAGAACCCAAGAATAATACATCTGTTGCGAGTACTTAGATATAACTATAGCTTATGAGACATAAGAATAAATTCCACTTAATACACTTAAAAGAAGTAAATCTTTGAAAACAAGTTTTACTACTAACTCTCATAATACAACTCTCGGAGGACAGAAGTCCTCCATGGGAAGTTAGTGCACAGTGACACTTGTTAATTTAACGATTAACACTCTTACATATGATGTCAGTGATCACATGAGGCCCTTGACATGGACTGCCTAGGTTATGGGAGCCCTTTGAATCCACAAACTACTTCAGTATTAGACAAGGCTATAAGCAAAGTGGAAGTTCTCTCCTTCCATCAGAGAAAAGCACATCCTTCTTTGGAGGCCATGTCTTTCCATTGGGATCTCACCCACAGAAGTCCTTCATGTAGGACAGTTTTTGCCACAGTATCTTGGCTTTCCATCACTAAAATGCTCTCATGGGCTTTTCAGCCACACCAGAAAGCCATAAGGGCTTATTCTGAGAACAGAGTGCTACTTCAAGCAATTGTCATTCTATTAGTAAGACTTAGGTATTTTCAAGCAATCAGAGCTTAACAACAATAGCAGAAAATCCAAGACTCAATACACATGAAATCCTCATTTCCTAGCTCAGTTACTAAAACAGCAAAGAAAAAAACCCTTGAATAGGAGAATTAGCACACATACTCACCCTACTACTTGAAGCAGTTTAAATGTATTGAGAAAAGTAAAGGTCAAGAATCAAATCTCTAAACTTTTTTTGGGGGGATTTTTTTTCTTTTTTTTTAAACTTTTATTTAGTAAATATAAATTTTCAAAGTACAGTTTATGGATTACAATGGCTTTCCCCCCATAACTTCCCTGCCACCCGAAACCCTCCCATCTCCAGCTCCCTCTCCCATTCCATTCACATCAAGATTCATTTTCAATTATCTTTATATACGGAAGATTGATTTAGTATATATTAAGTAAAGATTTCATCAGTTTGCATCCAAACAGAACATAAAGTGTAAAATACTGTTTGAGTACTAGTTATAGCATTAATTCACATTGGACAACACATTAAGGACAGAGATCCCACATGAGGAGTAAGTACACAGTGACTCCTGTTGTTGACTTAACAATTTTTTTTTATTTTTTTTTATCTTTTATTTAATGAATATAAATTTCCAAAGTACAACTCATGGGTTACAATGGCTTCCCCCCCATACCGTCCCTCCCACCCACCACCCTCCCCTTTCCCACTCCCTCTCCCCTTCCATTCACATCAAGATTCATTTTCGATTATCTTAATATACAGAAGATCAGCTTAGTATACCTTAAGAAAGGATTTCAACAGTTTGCTCCCACACAGAAACATAAAGTGAAAAATAATAGATGATTTTTTTTAAATGATGAGGAAATCAGATCAGACCTATTGTCATGTTTAATCCCAGTGAGGGTCAAGTTGGGAATTGATAATTTCTTTTTTTTTTTTTACAGAAGATCAGTTTAGTGTACATTAAGTAAAGATTTCAATCGTTTGCACCCCCATAGAAACACAAAGTGAAATATACTGTTTGAGTACTCGTTATAGCATTAAGCCTCAATGTACAGCACATTAAGGACAGAGATCCTACATGAGGAGTAAGTGCACAGTGACTCCTGTTGTTGACTTTACAAATTGACACTCCTGTTTATGGCATCAGTAATCTCCCTATGCACCAGTCATGAGTTTCCAAGGCTATGGAAACCCCTTGAGTTCTCCAACTCTTATCTTGTTTAGACAAGGTCATAGTCAAAGTGGAGGTTCTCTCCTCCCTTCAGAGAAAGGCACCTCCCTCTTTGAAGACCTGTTCTTTCCACTGGGATCTCACTCACAGAGATCTTTTTGCCAGAGTGTCTTGGCTTTCCATGCCTGAAATACTCTCATGGGCTTTTCAGCCAGATCCGAATGCCTTTAGGGCTGATTCTGAGGCCAGAGTGCTATTTAGGACATCCACCATTCTATGAGTCTGCTGAGTATCTCACTTCCCATGTTGGATCACTCTCCCCTTTATTTATTCTATCGGTTAGTGTTAGCAGGTACTAGACTTGTTTATGTGCTCCCTTTGACTCTTAGTCCTTTCATTATGATCAATTGTGAACTGAAATTGATCACTTGGAATAGTGAGATGGCATTGGCACATGCCACCTTGATGGGATTGAACTGGAATCCCCTGGTATGTTTCCAACTCTACCAATTGGGGCAAGTCAGCCCGAGCATGCCCCAAATTATACATCTCTTCCCTCTCTTATTCCCACTCTTATGTTTAACAGGGATCACATTTCAGTTAATTTTTGACACTTAAGAATAACCGTGTTATAAGTACAGAATTAAACCAGTCATATTAAGTAGAACAGACAAAAAATACTAAGAGGGATAATGTATTAAGTTGTCCATTAACAGTCAGGGCTATGCTGATCAAGTCACCATTTCCCATAGTGTCCATTTCACTTCAGGAGGTTTCCTTTTTGGTGTTCAGTCAGTTGTCACTGATCAGGGAGAACATATGGTATTTGTCCCTTTGGGACTGGCTTACTTCACTCAGCATGATGTGTTCCAGATTCCTCCATTTTGTTGCAAATGACTGGATTTCGTTGTTTCTTACTGCGGTATAGTATTCTAAAGAATACATATCCCATAATTTCTTTATCCAGTCTACCGTTGATGGGCATTTAGGTTGGTTCCAGGTCTTGGCTATTGTGAATTGTGCTGCAATAAACATTAGGGTGCAGACCGCTTTTTTGTTTGTTAATTTAAACTCCTTTGGGTAAATTCCAAGGAGTGGGATGGCTGGGTCGAACGCTAGGGTTATCTTCAGGTTTCTGAGGAATCTCCAGACTGACTTCCATAGTGGCTTAAATAGTTTGCATTCCCACCAACAGTGGGTTAGTGTCCCTTTTTCCCCACATCCTCGCCAGCATCTGTTGTTGGTAGATTTCTGTATGTGAGCCATTCTAACCGGGGTGAGGTGAAACCTCATTGTGCTTTTGATTTGCATTCCCCTGATTGCTAGTGATCTTGAACATTTTTTCATGTGCCTGTTGGCCATTTGGATTTCCTCTTTTGAAAAATGTCTATTGAGGTCCTTGGCCCATCTCTTAATTGGGTTGTTGGTTTTGTTTTTGTGGAGTTTCTTGATCTCTTTGTAGATTCTGGTTATTAACCCTTTATCTGTTGCATAGTTTGCAAATATTTTTTCCCATTCTGTCGGTTGTCTCTTCACTCTCCTGACTGTTTCTTTTGCAGTACAGAAACTTCTCAATTTGATGCAATCCCAATAGTTGATTTTGGCTTTGACTGCCTGTGCCTCCTGGGTCTTTTCCAGAAATTCTTTGCCTGTGCCAATATCTTGAAGGGTTTCTCCAATGTTCTCTAATAACTTAATGGTGTCAGGACGTAGATTTAGGTCTTTAATCCACGTTGAGTGGATTTTTGTGCAAGGTGTAAGGTAGGGGTCTTGCTTCATGCTTCTGCACGTGGAAATCCAGTTTTCCCAGCACCATTTATTGAATAGACTGTCCTTGCTCCAGGAATTAGTTTTAGATCCTTGATCCAATATAAGTTGGCTGTAGATGTTTGGGTTGATTTCTGGTGTTTCAATTCTGTTCCATTGGTCTATCCATCTGTTTCTGTACCAGTACCATGCTGTTTTGATTACAACTGCCCTGTAGTATGTCCTGAAATCTGGTATTTTGATGCCTCCGGCTTTGTTTTTGTTGTACAAGATTGCTTTAGCTATTCGAGGTCTCTTGTGCCTCCATATGAATTTCAGCATCATTTTTTCTAGATCTGAGAAGAATGTCTTTGGTATCTTGATTGGGATTGCATTGAATCTATAAATTGCTTTTGGGAGAATGGACATTTTGATGATGTTGATTCTTCCAATCCATGAGCATGGAAGATTTTTCCATTTCTTGCTATCCTCTTCTATTTCTTTCTTTAAGATTTTGTAATTTTCGTCGTAGAGATCTTTAACGTCCTTGGTTAGGTTTATTCCAAGGTATTTGATTGTTTTTGTAGCGATTGTGAATGGGATTGATCTTAGCAGTTCTTTCTCAGTGATGGCATTGCTTGTGTATACAAAGGCTGTTGATTTTTGTGCATTGATTTTATATCCTGCTACTTTGCCAAACTCCTATATGAGTTCCAATAGTCTCTTAGTAGAGTTCTTTGGATCCTCTAAGTACAGAATCATATCGTCTGCAAAGAGGGATAGTTTGACTTCTTCCTTCTTGATTTGTATTCCTTTGATTTCTTTTTCTTGTCTGACGGCTCTGGCTAAAACTTCCAGAACTATGTTAAATAGCAGTTGTGAGAGTGGGCATCCCTGTCTGGTACCAGATCTCAGTGGAAATGCTTCCAACTTTTCCCCATTCAATAGGATGCTGGCTGTGGGTTTTTTATAAATTGCTTTGATTATATTGAGGAATGTTCCTTCTATACCCAATTTGCTTAGAGTTTTCATCATGAAAGGGTGTTGAATTTTATCAAATGCTTTCTCTGCATCAATTGAGATAATCATATGGTTTTTCTACTGCAGTCTGTTAATGTGGTGAATCACATTGATTGATTTGCGAATGTTGAACCATCCCTGCATACCAGGGATGAATCCCACTTGGTCTTGGTGGATGATTTTCCTGATGTGTTGTTGTACTCTATTGGCCAGAATTTTATTGAGGATTTTTGCGTCTATGTTCATCAGGGATATTGGTCTATAATTTTCTTTCAGTGCTGCATCTTTCTCTGGCTTAGGGATTAAGGTGATGCTGGCTTCATAGAAAGAATTTGGGAGGATTCCCTCTTCTTCGATTGTTCTGAATAGTTTGAGAAGAATTGGAGTTAGTTCTTCTTTAAATGTCTGGTAGAATTCAGCAGTGAATCCATCTGGTCCTGGGCTTTTCTTTGTTGGGAGGGCCTTTATTACTGTTTCAATTTCTGTTTCACTTATGGGTCTATTTAGGTTTTCCATGTCTTCATGGTTCAATTTAGGTAGATTGCATGTGTCCAGGAATCTATCCATTTCTGATAGGTTTTCCTGTTTGCTGGCATACAGGTCCTTGTAGTAATTTCTGATGATTCTTTTTATTTCTGTGGTGTCTGTTGTTACGTTTCCTTTTTCATCTCTGATTTTATTGATTTGGGTCTTTTCTTTTTTTAGTTAGTTGGGCCAATGGGGTGTCAATTTTGTTTATTTTTTCAAAAAACCAGCTTCTCGCTTGGCTGATTTTTTGTAATTTTTTTTTGGATTCAATCCTGTTAATTTCTTCTCTGGTTTTAATTATTTCTCTTCTCCTACTAGATTTGGGTTTGGTTTGCTGCAGTTTTTCTAGGTCCTTGAGGTGCGCTGAAAGCTCATTTATTTGGTGCCTTTCCAATTTCTTGATATAGGCACTTATTGCTATAAATTTGCCTCTCAATACTGCTTTTGCTGTATCCCATAAGTTTTGATATGTTGTGTTGTTGTCTTCATTTACTTCCAGAAAGTTTCTGATTTCTCTTTTGATTTCTTGAATGACCCAGTGTTCATTCAGGAGCATGTTTTTCAGTCTCCATGTGTTTGCATACTTTCTGGGGTTTCCTGAGTTGCTAATTTCCAGCTTCATTCCGCTGTGGTCTGAGAAGCTGCATGGTATAATTCTAATTATTTTGAATTTGCTGAGACTTGCTTTATGGCCTAGTATGTGATCAATCCTAGAGAAGTTTCCATGCACTGCTGAGAAGAATGTGAAGTCTGTAGATGTAGGGTTGAATATTCTGTAGATATCTGTTAGATCCATTTGGGCAATAGTGTCAATTAAATCTGCTGTTTTCTTGTTGATCTTCTGTCCGGATGATCTGTCTATTTCTGAGAGTGGAGTATTGAAGTCCCCCAGTACTATTGTATTGGAATCTAAATCTCCCTTTAAGTCCCTTAACATATCTTTTAAATAGACCGGTGCCCTGTAATTAGGTGCATATTCATTTATAATAGTTACATCTTCCTGAACTTCCTGTTGAATTGAACCCTTAATCATTATATAGTGTCCCTCTTTGTCTCTCTTAACAGTTTTTGTATTAAAGTTTATTTTGTCTGATATTAATATGGCTACACCTGCTTTTTTTTGGTTTCTGTTGGCATGGAATATCTTTTTCCAACCTTTCACTTTCAGTCTGCGTGCCTCTTTGTTAGAGAGATGTGTTTCTTGTAGGCAACAAATAGTTGGGTGTTGTTCCTTAAGCCAGTCAGCCAGCCTGTGTCTTTTAACTGGACAGTTCAGGCCATTCACGTTCAATGTGACTATTGATACGTAGTGACTTTGCCCTGCCATTTTCCCGGAGATATTTTCTAGTATATGCTTTGAGCTTCCCATGCTCTTTTACTGGTAGGTGTTCTTCCTTTCCCTTCTTTCATATTGATGGCCGTGTTTCTGTGTTTCTGAGTGTAGCACATCTTTAAGCATCTTTTACAGGGCCGCACGAGTGGCCACAAAGTCTTTCAATTTCTGTTTGCTATGAAAGGTCTTTATTTCACCTTCATTCACAAATGAGAGCTTGGCAGGATATAATATTCTGGGCTGGCAATTTTTCTCTCTTAGCACCTGTGCTATGTCTCGCCATTCCCTCCTAGCCTGTAGTGTTTCTGATGAGAAGTCTGCTGTGAGTCTGATTGGAGATCCTCTGAGAGTAATCTGACGTTTCTCTCTTGCACATTTTAGGATCTTTTCTTTATGTTTCACTGTGGTAAGTTTCATTACCACGTGTCGTGGTGAGGATCTCTTTTGGTCATGTTTATTGGGGGTTCTATGAACTTCCTGTACTAGGATGTCTCTGTCCTTCTCCAAACCTGGAAAGTTCTCTGCTAGTATCTCACTAGAAAGGCCTTCTAATCCTTTCTCTCTCTCCATGCCTTCAGGAACTCCTAGAACTCGAATGTTGTTTTTTTTAATAGTATCCTGTAGATTCCCAACAATATTTTTTAGATTTCTAATTTCCTCTTCTTTTCTTTGGTTTCACTGTATGTTTTCCTGTGCTCTATCTTCTAAGTCCGATATTCTCTCTTCTGCTTCACCCATTCTGTTTGTAAGGCTCTCTAATGTGTTTGTCATTTGATATATTGAGCTCTTCATTTCATTTTGATTTCTCTTCACTATCACACTTTCCTGTTCTACTAGTTTCTGAGTTTCATTTTGATTCTTCCTTAAAATTTCATTTTTACGTCAGAGATTTTCAATCCTGTCCAATAAGGATTTCTGTAGTTCAAGGATTTGCTTTTGAAAACTTCTAAATGTTCTTATCATAAATTTTTTGAAATCCGTATCTTGCATTTCTTCTATCTCATCATCTTCATAATCTTGGTTTGGGGTGTTTTGTTTATTTGGAGGTATCATAGTGTCATCATTGATCTTGTTCCCTCGATTTCTGTGTTTGTTGCTTGGCACAGTTAATTCTTTCGTCACTGTGCGTTTTTTTTTTTATTTTATACTATGTCCGTGTTAAGTGGACTGCCTGCTGTTGGAGGAGCCTTGGAGGCTTGAGATGGGTGCGGCCTGAGAGCTCTGCTTGGTTCTTCCTGGTTAAGGGTGTCCAAAGGTGACACCCTCAGGTTATGCATGGTAAATCTCTCTCCTTTTTTATTTATTTATTTATTTATTTATTTATTTATTTATTTATTTTATTTATTCAGGGGGTAAGTAACACTGCATGGCAGGGCTTCTCCCCAGAGTCTGTTTAGGCTCCTCTGGACTCCCACTGGGTTGCCTAGGCTACTGAATTGTAGTGACTCAGTTCCTTAGCTCTCCTCTGTTGATATGTAAATCCAGAGAGGGGGCCTGCTCTTTGTCTCTTGTGAATTCTTCGAGCCTTGAGAGAGAAAGCCCCAAGCTCTTTTTTTTTTCCTTCTTTCAGGTAGTGAGTTTGCTGCACTTTCCGGCCCCCCTCTAGATTCTGACCCCCGTTCCCCCACCAATGTCTCGGGTTATTGAGCTCACCTTCCCTTCCAGCGCCGATGTGTGGACTCCGAGCCCTGGATGTCGGAACTCTCCCCGCTGTTGTCTGTGTTTTTTCATGCACTCCCCTTCCCGCACTGGCGTGCAGACCCTGCGGCTTCCACAGCACCCGCGGCTCGGCTTCCACGCATGGTGGGCGACCTTGTTCTCCCAGTAGGTCCTCCGATTCACAGCCACTCGATCCAGAAATGTTTACTCTGCAATATTTTCCTGGTTCTTTTTTCTGAGGCTACCGTAACTCCCCTTTTATTAAACTAAATTTTCCCGGACTATCCAAGACCTGTGTATTGGGTCATTTAATAGTAATCCATAAATCTCTAACACTGTTTATAATTTTTCTATTTTCCTCTTCCATTTGTGTGTGTGTGTGTATGTGACTGAAACATTTCCAAAGTTTTGTCTTTTAGATAATATTTTTTTCTACCTCACAAAGTCTGTTTTTAAGGCTTTCCACTGTATTTTAATTGACATATTGAATTCTATATTTGTTGTATTTCATTTTGAATTCTAAATCTTAATTTCATGGGCAAATTTTTCATTCATGTCATTTACAGATTTCTTTAATTTGTGAATTTGCTTCTCATTGCTTCTGAGTAATCCTATGATTAATTGTTTGTATTCTGTTTCAGGCATTTCATCAATCTCTTCATCTTAACATTCTAATATTGAAGTTTCATGTTTCTTTTAGGGAAGTCATTTTGTCTTCCTTATTTTTTTAAAGATTTTTATTTATTTGAGATATACAGCTACAAATATAGAGGGAAAAGACATATTGAAAGGTTTTTGTCGATTGGTTCACTACCCAAATGGAAATGATGGCCAGTACTGAGCTGAGTCAAAGCCAGGAGACAGGATCCTTGTCCAGGCTTCCCATGCAGGTGCAGGGGTCCAAGCTTTTGGGCCATCTTACATTGGTTTTCCAGGCCACAAGCAGAGAGTTGAATCAGAAGAGGAACAACTGGGAAACAAACTGTTGCCCATATGGGATGTTGGGCCACTGGCAGAGCATTAGCCTACTATGCCAAAACACTGCCTCCAACTTCCTTATTCTTGGTTCTTGAATTTCTGTACTTATTTTTATGCATTTGTGGAGATACTTGTTGATTTTTTCCCTCTTACTCTTCTTACCTTTGAACTATGCCTCTGTGGTTTAATAGGGTGTCTGCTGTTTCAATGAATACCCAGAGGTGTGTGCTGAGTGTTTCCAGGGAGCTCTGATCAGTGCTAAAGGGTAGGCCAAGTATCCAGGTGACTACCAATTTGGGCATGGTAGATCTCTTGTTAACAGAAAGGGAGGTATTGTCATCTCTCTAACCACACCCTCACTTCCTCTCTAAAAATGTGATCAATGCTTAGGTATTAGCCATCAGTGAATGTGATACTCATCTGAGATTCCACATGAACTGCACAAGGAATCTGTGCAGTTCTGAATGTGAGCATGGTTCCCACTCCAGTGACCCACCACAGGTAATCAGGGAGCTCTGAGGGTGTGAAGCTGCACACAGTGATTTCCTTGAGATCCAGCTACACGTCACACCCTCTTATGCAGTCACAAAGTTCCTTCTGTCTCAGCACACAAGGCTCCAACATTCATGACATGTGCACAAAAGAGCTATGACAGCTGCTACCTACTTTTGTCTAAAATGGTGCCCTCCCTTTCTCATCTGGTTTCTGGGCAGCATTGTAGGGGATAGGGAAAAAGAAAAGTGTCCCTTTCTTGATTGAGTGAGTAGGCATCCTGATCCTCTCAGGGCTCTTGGCTAGAATCAAAGACAGTGTAGTCTTCTAGGATCTCCCTCAGGCTAAATCTCCAGTGTCATGTGTCGCTCCCCGTCTTCATGGAGGAACGACACAGGACCCTGTGCTGTTCTTTCGTCTGCTCGGCCCTCCCCGGGTTTGCTGCTGGTTCTTCCCGGGTTGGCTACCGACCCTTCCACCTCCGTGGAAGGGCGGTTCCCCCTAGCCACTTTCCCCACTTCCGCGGGGGAGAGGCATACCGCCGGCCAGCTCTCTCGGGGGCTGCACAGGTGTTCCCTCAGATGTTCCTCTTAGATGTTCCTCTTAGATGTTCCTGGTGCATGTTGTCTCTCTCCTCCTTTATAGTCCTCTTCCGCCAATCCCAACTCGGCTGCCCACACACCGAGTACGCTGCTCTCCTCCAATCAGGAGCATGATCAGCTCCTGGAGGTCATCACTCAAGTTGGCAAGAGGCAGCTGCATAGAAGCTGTTTTCTCCTCTCACAGCGCCATATTGTGGGAGAGCAGATACATAGAATAAGTCTTAATTCCAGTAACTCAGTCCAGTCCGAGTTGCTCCCCACAGTCATGGGCAATTACAGTCTGATCTCACCTTCCTCTCCAAGCTGGCACTTTTTTGGCTCTGTGCTGTTGAGGTTTTGTGCTGTGTCTGTGCTCATTGCTGCACATTTGCACCTTCCACACAGTTCCATGATGTCTCTCCTCCTGCTGCAGAATCTCCAATGGAGATTTTCCTCTAACCCTCTCCTGAGAATGCACTTTCTCCACTTTTTAAAAACTATTTTCCCCTAGCCTACAGCAGCCCATCCTTTCCCTATTCTACTATCTTGCAACCCAGAATTTCTTGTAAGGCTAATTTGGTAATGGTGAAGTCTTTTTTTTCTTTTTTGCTTATCTTGGAGATACTTTATTTCACATTTAGTTTTTAAAGATAGCATCACTGCTTATAATATTATTGGCTGGAAGATGTTTTTTCAGACGTTGAATACAACCTTCACTCTCTTCTGGCCTATAGAGTTTCTAATAAAAAGTTTTCTGTTAGGGTGTTTTTTCTTTTTAAGTAATTTGACACTTTCATTATCTTTAACATTCTCTATTTGTCTTTTTTTTTTGACAACTTTTCTACAATATACCTTGGAGAAGATTTTTTTGGTTGAGTCTTATTGGGGTATTTTGTGTTCCTTGTATCCTGATGGCCCTGTCTTTTTCAAGACCAGGGAAATTTATGACTACTATTTCATTTAATAGCTTTTCTTTTTTTTATCTTTTATTTAATGAATATAAGTTTCCAAAGTACGACTTATGGATTACAATGGCTTCCCCCCCATACCGTCCCTCCCACCCACAACCCTCCCCTTTCCCACTCCCTCTCCCCTTCCATTCACATCAAGATTCCATTTAATAGCTTTTCAATATATTTTACTCACCTTCTTATTAAGAAATCAATGTCATATGAATATTTGTCCATTTAAATCATTAAACCCATACTTCACATAAACTTTGTTCATTCTTTGAAATAACTTTCTATTTGTTTTTTTTTCTACTTATTTATTTTTCTTTTTTAAAGATTTATTTATTTATTTGAAAGTCAGAGTTACAGAGAGGCAAAAGCAGAAACAGAGAGAGGTCTTCCAACTACTGTTTCACTCCCCAGATGGCCACATCAGCTAGAGCTGCACTGATTCAAAGCCAGGAGCCAGGAGCCAGGATCTTCTTCCAGGTCTTCCATATGGGTGTGGGGGTCCAAGGTCTTGGGCCACCTTCCACTGATTTTCCCAGACCAGAGCAGGAGAGGTGCTGTGATCAGAAGTGGAGCAGCAAGGACTCAAACCATTGCCCATATGGGATGCTGGCACTGCATGCAATGGCTCTAACCACTACATCACAGCACTGGGTGGTTGGGCTATTTCAAAAGTTTTGTCCAGTGCTGACATCATAAATAAGAATGCCAATTGTTAAATCAATAACGGGAGTCACTGGGTACATGCTCCCCACGTAGGATCTCTGTCCTTAATGTGTTCTACTTTGAAACTTAAAAACAACACTATTAGTCAAAAAATACCCTATACCTTGTGCGGTTGTGTGAGTGCAGCCTGTTGAAATCCTTGCTTAGTATATACTAAGTTGACCTTCAGTATATAAAGGTAATTGAAAATGAAACTTGTTGAAGGGCAGGATGGGAGAGGGAGTGGGAGATGGGAGGGCCATGGGAGGGAGGGAGGTTGGGGGGGAAGCCACAATAATACAAAAGCTGCACTTTGTAAATTCACATTTATTAAATAAAAAAATAACTATATAGCAAACAAAAAACAGAAAAAAAGAACTTAATACTTTACCCTTTTAGTATTTTTTATGTTCTACTTAAAACTATTGGTTAAACTCTGTAATTAATACACAATTACTCTTAGGTGTTTAATTAATGCTATAACTAGTACTCAAATAATATTTTACACTTTGTGTTTCTGTGTGGGTGCCAACTGTTGAAATCTTTACTTAAAATATGCTAAATTGATCTTCTGTATATAAAGATAATTGAAAATTAATCTTGATGTGAATGGAAGGGGAGAGGGAGTGGGAAAGGGGAGGGTTGTGGGTGGGAGGGACGGTATGGGGGGGGAAGCCATTGTAATCCATAAGCTGTACTTTGGAAATTTATGTTCATTAAATAAAATAAAATATAAAAAAAGTTTTGTCCAGATAAGAAATCCTTTCTTCCACTTGATGTATTCTGCTTTTGAAACTATTAATTATATTTTTACTTCACTAACTGAAGTTTTCACTTCCAGTATTTCTACTTTGTTATACTTAATGATTTGTATCTCTCTGGTGAAATTTTCATTCATTTCAACATTGCTCTTTCCATTTCTCTTGTATCTCATTAAGTTTCCTCACAATAATTATTTTGAATTCTAGTTCTGCTATTTCATTGATTTTGTTTAGAAGATGATCTAATTATGGAGAAATCCTGTGTGCTTTTGGTGGTGTCTTGCTACATTGCTTCAGTTTTACTTGGTCCCCATGTTGATGTCTTTGCTTCTGGTGTACTAATCCCTTCTATATGGAGCAAGTTTTATTAGAAAAGATTTTATGGTTTAGATGGAATGTAGAGTAGCATTTGACTTGTTGCTTTGTCTTTGATTCTAGGTAAGCCCATAAGGGTAGCCTTTGAGTGATTTCTTTTTATTCAGTGTCAGATGTGTCTATAAGTGACACAGTGGTCTATTCTGATGTAGTTCATAGGATAGAAGTGTGACTTGGAAGTGAATGTGGACTTTCAAGTTGTGTATATTTAGTCCCCAGAGTTTGGTGCATTACACTAGGGATTGTGATTACCAGGGTCTAATTTTTGTTCATATTGACAAAAAGCTGACTGTCCCATTGTCTCACTAGAGAGCTTGGGAGATTTGGGGGGCATTTGGCACCAATATCTGGGGATCTATCACTGTATGGTGTGACTGGTTCCTTCTTCAGGTCTTGCTGAGAAAGTGGCAATGGTGCTCAGGCTGGTAGCACCAACATTCCTAGTCCCTGGACTGAGAGATGTGAACTGAATCATGTCCAGTCCTACAGAATGAGTATAAGGTATACAGAATATTTTGCAATGGCAGATATGGGTTTAGAATAGAATGCAGACAGATCTTCCTTGGGGTCCACAGAGCCAATTCTAGTTGAGTGGAGCAAATTAGTACTGATTTTTACAGTGCTAGAGTAGCCAGGAACCATGGAATCATTATTTAGATCTTTCAGAGTATGAGTCAGGTTTGGGGGATAGTGATAGCCACCTATCTGAAGCAAAGTGATGTAGATAGAGCACTCCAGATATCACATGTGCAAATAACACCAAAGTTTATAATATAAATGTCAACAGTCCCAGTTCTGCAAGGCAAAGAAACTGCCCCCAGTTCTCACAAAACATACATGGATTTTTTTTTTTTTTTGCTTTGTGCCCATGGCTCCTAGCACTATTGTCTAGGAAGTAATGTGGGAACTTCCTCATGTCAGATTCAGATATTTTGGGGGCTACTGTTCTTGCTATTCCCAAGTAGCAGAAGAGAACTCCCCTGAATCATATAGAGTCGATGGATACAGCTTTTGGGATTATGCCCAAAACTCCTACTGTTGCAGGAGGCAAGACATCTGTTCTATACGGTGTGAGATGCTCTGACTCTGGTTCTTGTCACTTCTAATAGCAGCAGAACAGATATCAGCTGCATGACCCTGGAAAGTTGAGTCTGATGTTCTGCAGATGTAGGGGAAGGGAGGGAAGCTAGGTGGCTTCATTTTTCAGAGCCAAATTGTTGCTCAGACACAGTTGGCTTCCAGATAGCATGAGTTAGGGACTGTAAGATTCTCCCTCAGGCTGGTGCTGTAGCTCACTTGGCTAATCCTCTGCCTGCAGCACTGGCACCCCAGGTTCTAGTCCTTGTTGGGGCACCAGATTCTGTCCCGGTTGCTCCTCTTCCAGGCCAGCTCTCTGCTGTGGCCCGGGCGGGCAGTGGAGGATAGCCCAAGTGCTTGGGCCCTACACCTGCATGGAGACCAGGAGGAAGCACCTGGCTCCTGGCTTCAGATCGGCACAGTGCGCTGGCCACAACAGCCATTTAGGTGGTGAACCAATGGAAAAAGGAAGGAAGACCTTTCTCTTTGTGTCTCTCTCTCTCTCTCTAACTCTGCCTGTCCAAAAAAAAAAAAAAAAAAAAAAAAAGATTCTCCCTCAAGTGAAACTGCCACCAATGGGGCACAAAGAAACAACTTTTCACAGAAAGAAACAACTTTTTACAGTGGGAAGATGGTAATTCCCAGCTGGCAGCTGGCTGTGCCACACAGCTGGCTGCAGACATCTCTCTGTCCTCAATCCTTATAATGCTTGATGGAATCTCTTTTATGTTTTATCATTTCTTCACTGGTGATATATGTCACAGATGTGTCTACTCTACACAGCTTCATGAGGAGCTATACTAGTGGAACTTCCTTATAGTGACTATGGTGCTGGGATGGGCACCCTGATTAAACCATCCTTTGAAATCTGGGTGGAAGTCTCTGTCTTCATGGATTTGTGGGTCTTCACTAAATAGGTGTACTCTGAGGCTGCATGCTGATATTGTTGTCCAGACTACAGTGACACACTTGTAGATTTCCTCAGCATATGTTTCACCTTGCTGGCACCTATGCTGTTTTGTAAATTCCTCTGCAATTCATTTCTTTTTTTTCCATATCTAGACTAATTCTAATGAAATATTAGAGAAAGTCATTTCTTATAAACTCATCACAAATTTTTCTTTAAATGTTTTAAGGAGGTTGATTCTAATTTTTTTTAATTTTGAATTTAATTGACTTTTTCTTTTTACTTATAAAAAGAAAATAGATTTCATGTATTTCTTGTATACAATTTTAAGACCATAATGATACTTCCCACTCTCCCTCTTCCTTCCTTCCTCTCTTTTTTTTCTTTTAACATTTATAATGACTTAAAATAATTTTTTAACTTTTATTTAATGAATATAAATTTCCAAAGTACAGCTTATGGATTACAATGGCTTCCCCCCCATAATGTCCCTCCCACCCGCAACCCTCCCCTTTCCCACTCCCTCTCCCCTTCCATTCACATCAAGATTCATTTTTGATTCTCTTTATATACAGAAGATCAGTTTAGTATACATTAAGTAAAGATTTCAACAGTTTGCTCCCACACAGAAACATAAAGTGAAAAATACTGTTTGAGTACTAGTTATAGCATTAAATCACAATGTACAGCACACTAAGGACAGAGATCCTACATGAGGAGTAAGTGCACAGTGAATTTTTTGTTGACTTAACAAATTGACACTCTTGTTTATGGCCTCAGTAATTACCCTAGGCTCTTGTCATGAGCTGCCAAGGCTATGGAAGCCTTTTGGATTTGCCAGCACTGATCTTATTTCAACAAGGTCATAGTCAAAGTGGAAGTTCTCTCCTTCCTTCAGAGAAAGGTACCTCCTTCTTTGATGACCCGTTCTTTCCACTGGGATCTCACTCGCGGAGATCTTTCATTTAGGTTTTTTTTTCCCCCAGAGTGTCTTGGCTTTCCATGCCTGAAATAGTCTCATGGGCTTTTCAGCCAGATCCGAATGCCTTAAGGGCTGATTCTGAGGCCAGAGTGCTATTTAGGACATTTGCCATTCTATGGGTCTGCTGTGTATCTCACTTCCCATGTTGGACCATTCTCTCCCTTTTTTATTCTATCAGCTAGTATTTGCAGACACTATTCTTGTTTACGTGATCCCTTTGGTTCTTAGTCCTATCATTATGATAATTGTGAACAGAAAGTGATCACTGGGACTAGTGAGATGGCATTGGTACATGCCACCTTGATGGGATTGAATTCGAATCCCCTGGTATGTTTCTAACTCTACAGTTTGAGGTAAGTCAGTAAAAGCATGATTTCTTCAGAAATTCACCACATAATAGGGACAATAAAGAAGAAAGGCATCTTAGGAATATTTCAAAATGGCAGAATATGGAATGAATAACATTGTACTAGGCTAGGGAAAAACAGTCAAAAAAAAAAAAAAAGGAAGTACACTCTCAGGGTAAAAATGGAGAGAAAACCACACTAGAAATTCTACAAAGAAAGGGGAATACTGTATACCTATGTAGAAAGTGCAAATTCACAGCACAAACACAGACACAACACATGACTGCATCAGCTGAGAGAAGCAAGCAGAGGCTTGGAGACAGAGGTGAGACCAGATTGCAGTATTTCGTAGTGATATAGCCAGAGGGAGAGCATTGCATGAGTTAGACTGGAGCCTAGAAGCAAGAGATTATCAGTGGCAGACCCAGTGGAAGTAAAAGAGCCACATTTATCTCACCTTATTCTGCCCGCAATAGCACCTGCTTCCTGCTGAGAAAGTGAGAACACCATTTTGGGCTTCAGTGGTAGCTGCATGGCCTTTTTATATGCAGAGCAACTGACTGAGATAAGATGTCATCTTCTCAGCAGTACTGGTGGCAGTGGCAGGGAGAGGGCAACATTTGGTGAGCGGCTCTTGTATATGAATGTGATCCAGAGATTCTAGCAGAGGGAAAAATCCACAGTCTCCATAGACTTTGAGCCTGGCTGGGAGGATTGACAGGTGGAGGTGAACCCACTCTGTGCTCCCAGCCCTCCAACATACCATAGGATCCAGGGCACAAGCCACCTAGACAGAGGTGGCTCAGGAAACATCTGCCTCTCTTTTGACTAGAGAGGCTGGCAGAGAAGAGCCAAACCTCTGCATCCAATGACTGAGGGAGCCTTGTGAGCTGAGACTGTGGGGACTTGGTGTCTACATGAGAGGGTACAGGATATAGCTGTGTCTCTGGGCATCACTGGAAGTGGCCCCAAATGATCAGTGCTCCACATGATCAGTGGTTGCCTGGAGTGGGTCATGGCTGTAGGAACCATACTCAGGGTGAGGACTGTGCAGACAATTTCTGTGGTTCATACAGCAGTGCAGATAAGTGTTGAACACACTGGTAACTAACAAGTGGGCATCACTCAGCTTGAGGAGAAGAGGTGAAGGGGTGATCACATCAACAGAGGTGAAAAATTCCTCTTCTTTTAAAAAGAATGGCTCTTCTAAGCCCAACATGGGTCTTACCCTAGATAATTGCCCCAGCCTATAGTACTGACCAGACCTCCTGGGCCATGCCCAGCACACTTCTTGGTATTCCCTGAAAGTGCAGACATTCTACTAAGCCATAGATGAATAGCTCAGAGATAAAAGACATCAAAGGAAAAAAACCAAACTACAGAAAACAACCCCAATTTAGAGAACCAAAGGGACATCTAATAACAGGAAACACAGACAACTCCTAATAGACATGACCAGACATGACTTCACCATGACACACTGTAGTCAAACTAAAAGACATCAAAGGAAAAAAACCAAACTACAGAAAACAACCCCAATTTAGAGAACCAAAGGGACATCTAATAACAGGAAACACAGACAACTCCTAATAGACATGACCAGACATGACTTCACCATGACACACTGTAGTCAAACTTTCAAGAGAAAAACAAAGAAAAGGTTTTAAAATGTGCAGAAGAGAAATGTGACTACTATCAGAGGATCTAAAATTATAATCACAGCTAACTTCTCATCAGAAACCATATAGGTTAGAAAAGAATGGGGAGATATAGCCCAAGTCTTAAGAGAAGAAAACTTCAACCCAGAATACTGTACCCTGTCAAGCTCTCATTTATGAATGAAAGTGAAATAAACACCTTCCATAACAAACAGAAATTAAAATAATATGTCAATAATTCATCCAGCTTTACAAAACATGCTTAAGGATGTTACACCCAGAAGCACATAAAGATAGCCATGATTATGAAAGAATAGGAAGGCGGAAAACACTCAATAAAAGTATAAAAGTAGGCCAGTGCCACAGCTCAATAGGCTAATCCTCTGCCTTGTAGCGCTGGCACACCGGGTTCTAGTCCCGGTCGGGGTGCTGGATTCTGTCCCAGTTACCCCTCTTCCAGTCCAGCTCTCTGCTGTGGCCCGGGGGTGCAGTGGAGGTTGGCCCAAGTCCTTGGGTCCTGCACCTGCATGGGAGACCAGGAGAGGCACCTGGCTCCTGGCTTTGGATCAGCGTGGTGTGCCAGCTGCAGTGCACTGGCTGTGGTGGCCATTGGAGGGTGAACCAATGGCAAAAGGAAGACCTTTCTCTCTCTGTCTCTCTCTCTCATTTTCTACTTTTCCTGTCAAAAATAAATAAATAAAAATTTTTTAAGAAGTACAAAAGTAATCCAGAGTAAACAATATAAATATTTATGAAAAAATGGCAGAGTCAAATCATTATTTGTCAATAGTCACATTGAATGTAAATGGCCTCAACTCTCCAGAAAAAAGATACGCACTGGCTGACTGTATTAAAAAAAAACATAATCTATTGTTTGTGTAAATGTAAGCTGGTAAAGCCACCATGGAAGACAGTATGGAGATACCTCAGAAATTTGAGTATAGACCTAGCATATGACCCAGTCATCCCACTCCTGGGAATTTATCCAAGGGAAATGAAATCAGCAAGTGAAAGAGTGATCTGTACTCCCATGTTTATTGCAGCTCAAATCACAATAGGTAAGATATGGAATAAACCCAAATGCCCATCAGTTGAAGACTGGATAAAAAATTATGGGATATACACAGTGAAATACTACACAGCAGTAATAAAAAAACTAACTTCAGTCATTTGCAACAGAATGGATGGAACTGGAAAACATCATACTTACTGAAATAAGCCAGTGACAAAAAGACAAATATCATATGTTCTCCCTGAACTATGACAATTACTAGAGCACTTAAAATGTAATCTATAGAAGTGAAATTGACTCTTTGAGAAGCAATTACTTTCAACACCCCTTGCCTTGGCTACTGAAGAATAGTTTCTTTTCCATACAATTTGTTGAACACTTTACTTCTCAGAGTTAATAATATGTGTATAAAGTTAATTGAAAATTAAACAAGAATGGAAATAGGAGAGGGAGGAGGAAGTGGGTAGGAGATTATATGGTGGGAAGGATCACCATGTTCCTAAAGATGTAATTATGAAATGTATGCAATTTGTATTCCTTAAATAAAAAGTGTATAGGGGAAAAATAAAGGAACTTTAAGGGCCAATGAATGGAACAGCAGATTAGTCTGCAGCCTGGAGTGAGGGCATCCCATAAAACTCACAGTACAATTGCAACCACTCTCCATGCAGTCATCCATTCTTTTAAGTTGGACACATGCTACAATTTTGAATCGATATTTTTGTTACCATACTCCATAGAGTGCTAAGATTAAAAATCATTTGAAGTTTCTGTTTCCTTTTATAGTTATCAATTTGAATATATAGCACTGCTTCTTTTAATATTTTAAAAGTATATGGAATAATAGAAAAACTCTAATATCAATGAACCTTTTCACATAAGAAATATAACTAGAAGTCATTTTGAATATTAAATTCCCTACTAATTTTTATATAAAATATTGCTATATGCTCATAAGATATATACATATAAAGGAAAAATCATAAGAAAAACTGTTTATGTGCATACACATGTGTATCAGCAATTACTCTTCATGCTACCACTCATTTAATTATTTTGTACTGTTTCTTTCAAGCTTTGTCTGAAGTATGCATCTATGCATATTTAAACTCTTATAGCCCATACAACTTGGAACCATGAGATTTTAATTATTTTCATGTTGAATGATACTATTTATGCCCAGAGAAACATATCTATTTATCACATATCTCAATAAAGAGAACATTAAGAGCACTTATGAATTACTATATACTTACATTTTATGTTTACTACACTTGTGTTTATTCTTAGACAACTTTGTACAAACGTGTCATCCAGAATAGATTTGTCTGCACTTGTTTCTTTTAATCTGACATTAAATATATAAGCTTCATAAATGTAGTTGCTGTAGTTTGGTAATTAGCAATTCTGTATAGTATACAAGAATATGAATAAGCCATATGTAAATTAGCCATTTCCTATTAATGAACATTAACATAGTTTACCTTTGTTCTTGTTAATAATGGTATCACTGTATAAACATCTCTATTCACTTCTCCAGGTGTACATAAGCAATATAGTTTCTGTGATATCATGTCCTAGAATTAAATGCTGATTGTAGGGTATATACTTCATTTTCCTGGATAATGCAAACTATTTTGGAAAAGAGCTGTACTAATTACCCCTCAACCAGTAGAAGTCACTGTTGCTCTGTAATTTGTCAATGCTGGTATTGTCAGATATAAATAATTTAAATTCTGATGAGAATTAAATGCTATTTATTTTGAATACAATTTATGTTTCTCTCTATAAGGGGGAATGTTTTTTTTAATATTTATTTATCTGAAAATCTGAAAGTAAGAGTTACAAAGAAAGAATGAAAGAGACAGCAAGAGAGATCTTCTATCACTGGTTCATAACCCAGATGCAACAATGACCAAGGCTACGCCAAGCAGAAACCAGCAGCCAGGAGGTCTCCCACGTGGGTAGCAGGTCTCCCACATGGGTAGCAGGTCTCTCACATGGGTAGCAGGTCTCTCACATGGGTAGCAGGTCCCAAATACCTTGGCCACCTTCCACTACTTTTTCCAGGCCATCATCAGGGAGCTTGATCAGAAGTATGGCAGCTGGGACATAAACTGGCATCCATATGGAATGCTGGATTTCCAGGTGGCATCATTACCCACACCGCAATGCAGGTTCTCTGAATGTTTTTCTATGGTTGGTGATTGTTCTAGTTTCTTAGTCTATAAAGTGTGTATTCATGTCTTTTGTCTATTCTTCTATGGTTATCTTTTTCTTGCAGCATTAGCAGTTCTTTATATATTATGGATATTAATCTCATTAGTAAACATAATATAAGTATCTTGTCTTTCAGGATTGCATTTTCATTCTTTTTATGGTAATTTCAGCAGGACACACATTCCTAATATTACTGAAGTGGTATTTGTCTTTTTTTTTTCTTAAATTCTTTACGTATCTTTTTTCTATTTTTTATTTTTATTTTTAATTTATTTAAGGAATACAAATTTCATGCATTTCATATATACAAACTTAGCAACATAGTGATTCTTCACACACTATCCTCACCCCGTCCATCTACCCACACTTCTTCCTACTCCCTCTCCGATTCCCATTCTTATTTTTTACAAAGATCGATTTTCATTCAACTTTATACTCATAAGATTAACCCTACACTAGGAGTTCAACAAATAATATGAAGTAAAACAAAACAAAACAAAAACACTGCTTCTCAATAGGTGAGATACAGGCTGTTCAAAATCATCGCATCTCAAAGTGTCAATTCTACTCCTATAGACTGCCTTTTAGATGCCTTTTTGATATGCTGGCCTGACTTTAATATAAAGCATAAATAGTACTTCTGAGTTTCTGAAGGCTTAGTAACTCCATACATAACAATGTTAAGAATACTAACCTGTGCTTGCTAGATTTGTGTAGGTCATACACAAGAGTGTAGCTATGATTCATTGACAAGGTTGGATGCACAAATATTTCATGATAAATTGGATAATCTTGACTTGGGCCAAATATATTGTTATGCTATGCCACCCTCACATGTTTTACTTAATGTTTCTAATATTGTTTTGTCATTATTTTCTAATGGATAAACTAATTTTCCTGAGTAAGATTATGAAAAAGTTGCTCAGTCTATCAATGGTATAAAAACAAAAAATCAGCACCCTGGTAGACTTTTTTTTACATAGCAATGCTGTTTCAGACATAATGACTGCTGTTCACTCATTCATTGTGACTGGCCAATGGAATGAACCAAAACATGGAAACTTTCTCTTTTTTTCTGTGTCTCTCTTTCCTACTCAAGAAATATATTTCTAAAAATCAATTAAAAGGTTAAGTACCTCAAATGTTAGTAAATAGTGGTATTTAGTGAGTTTAAATATAATCTTGAGTTATAAAATGATATCTATACATGTACTATAGATATACCATGTTCATTCTCCCACCAATTGTACACTATTCTTAAGCACTTTCATAGAACACGATCTACCATTCTTTTATATTAAAAAACAATGAGATGGTGATCATTTTGCTAATATGTCTTTGCTGTGATTTAAATACTTTTGTAGGATAAATATCTAAAGGATTATTTTTCCCAATAATTTTTGTCTTCATTGTTGTTTACAATTGTGGAAAATATTTAGATGTATATATTTTTTTAGTAAAACAAAGTACAGAATAATAATATGACAAGGAACTTTGACTAATAAACATCCTAATATATTATATATGGTGTGACAATTGAAAGAAATAAAGTATATTTTCTACCTTTCTACTGCAGTTGAAAAGTTCAATAAAATAAATATAATTCAAAAAGTGTGATAGTTTTAAACACTTAAAATTTTTGTCTGTGCAAAAAAGATATAGCTGGCCGGCGCCGCAGCTCACTAGGCTAATCCTCCGCCTAGCGGCGCCGGCACACCGGGTTCTAGTCCCGGTCGGGGCGCCGGATTCTGTCCCGGTTGCCCCTCTTCCAGGCCAGCCCTCTGCTGTGGCCAGGGAGTGCAGTGGAGGATGGCCCAGGTGCTTGGGCCCTGCACCCCATGGGAGACCAGGAAAAGCACCTGGCTCCTGGCTCCTGCCATCGGATCAGCGCGGTGCGCCGGCTGCAGCGCGCTGGCTGTGGCGGCCATTGGAGGGTGAACCAACGGCAAAGGAAGACCTTTCTCTCTGTCTCTCTCTCTCTCACTGTCCACTCTGCCTGTCAAAAAAAAAAAATTAAAAAAAAAAGATATAGCTGTGTTTTGTTAGCAGTTTTCATGTGAGAATGATGGCAGAGATTTTGTTTATGTATTTTCAGTAAATCATAACAATTAACATAACAGTGTACATTTACTCTTTCACACTGTAATATTTATTAGAAACCATGTAGAATGTATATAAATACGTTCTACAAGACACCCTACTCTTATGTGTCCCTCACTAATTATCCAGATTCCCTCTTGGTTATAGACTTACCAAGACCGGCTACAAGTAAAGCCTGAGGAAGAAAACATGATCCGAACTGTGGATACTGTAGTGACACATCCCACATCTCATCTCATGGATTGGGCCATTTTCAGAAACATCTCCCTTGAGAAAGCACTTCTCCCCAAATGCAAGTACAATATTGACTCTGGTCAGTATCAGCCAGAATCACATGACCCAAAAATCAGCTCAAGTGCTGACAGGGACAGTAGTAGATATGGGACAGGCACTTGTGCACTCAGAACTGAGGCCTTTGCTTCTGCATTTGGGGAGGGTGCAGTCTGAGGCCCCTGCAACTTTCCTGGTGTTGTATGCTTTGGTCAGCAGCATTCCAAAGTGACCACAGGCTTAGTGTCACAAGTGCCCAGCAGGTCACTAATTTTCAGGACTAAGTTAAAGACCTCTTAAAAAATATCTTAAGTATCTGCCAGGGATGTGAGCTCAGGACCTAAGAAACTACCAAGTGACTCATTCATTCTGAACCATGGCACAGCAGGTTTGCAACCAACTGTGACCAGCCCTAGATCAGTACTGGAGAATTAGACCCTTGTGTGCAGTAACAAGGTCTTTAGTTTGTTCTCACAGTTCTACCTAGACAGGAGGGAAAGGCAGGGACTGGGAAGGTGGCCATAGAGCACCAGATATGGCAGTGGTTTGGGGAATTTTCTGAATGTATCTTACCAAAACTACGTGAAACAAGGATGAAGTAAGTGTTATGAACAAGGAAGTGAGCTTGGGCTCAGGATTTATAGGCTGACTGCACACAGGAAAAGGATGGGCCAGTGTGACTAGGGTGACCATCACGTCCTCTGGGCCTGACAGGTGTTAGATGGGGGAATCAGGTGTTGCATGCAGTCAGTGAATAGGAGAGACAGATGGACAAGTGGACACCTTTTTAGGGTTGTGGCAATGCCACTCTTGATGGCACCAAGCTGCACGATCCCAACAATAACCAATTCTTAGGTCATAACTGCACATCAGTCAGTTCCTGTGGATGGTTACTGTGGGTAAGCAGATCACCCAACCATGGGCAGTCCATCTGTTCTCATGAGAAGCCTCTCTCAGTTCCTAACAACAATAATGTATTCTGCCTGGAAAGGACAGCCTGAAATCAAAGCCAGTATCTCCCATGGACACCAAGGAACTTTGCCTAGCCTTGTGCTCTCTGTGTTCTCTGCCCATACTGGATGATCCTTAAGGGCCCCCTTGTCCCTTTCCTCCTCAGTCTCCTGGCTGAATCATGGGGCCTGATGGGAACAATGCTGCTACTTCTGTGATCCTCCACAGGAGGTGGATGGCACATACCTCTGCCTTGCTTTACAGTTAGAAGAAGCTGCCATATGACAAGGTTATGTGGACTGTGGGCAATCTCAGCAGTTAGCTGAGCCCAGGTACATTTCTCCCCCCGCCCCGCCTTCTGCCAGTCAGGTAAACTACTGGGTGTGGCCAGGCACATTACACCCACCTGGGAAGCCAATTGACCTTCAATCTGATTCAATAGGTATATTGGTGCCAGTGTCCATTCTGTCCAATGGTTAGTGTTCCTCAGAGTTGGTTACACCCCTTTCACCTGCCCTTTATAATGTACGTGCCTGTGAATAAACACAGACATGTTCACAGAAGTCTGTCACCCATGTCTTTGTGGAGGAAAAAGGTACCACCACCCTGCTCATCCTCAAGTGTGGCTTAGCAGGATGAAGCAGCATCTGGCAATCAAACATGGACCTCAATGCATAAGGTATATGACGAGCAAAGACATCTCCTCCCAGGTGGAGAGGCATATCCCATTGGCTGGGTGCCCATTACCACCTCCACTAGATGAAGAGAAAACTCCTATATGTCTCATTATAGAGACCTGCCTCACAGGCTTCTGGGCCTCTCTGCCAGGAGAGAGGAAATCGCATCTGGTCATAGAGGCTACTCCCATGACTGGCCCCAAAGACTTCCGTCTGCTACTGCCACAAGCTTCTCATGTGGGAAAGCAACTCAGCAACATGGTGAAAAATAGCCACCCACATCTTTAAGCTCTGCTTCTCTTCCTACGCTCATCCTGCTCCACACCCCCTGCCCAGACCGCAGGTGGGGGAGGGGGAAAATGGAGATTGGGTGTGCTTGCAATGTACAGCGTGCTCTTGCAGATCTGCCCCAGGCTTGTATTGGCTTCCCACCAGTGGGCAAATTCTACAGGGGGAGGGAACCTCACTCATGGCCATGGTGGCATCCACAGGTGCCATAGCAACCTGCATTCTGGCAGCTCAGACATGTGCCCCAGCCCCAGGACACCATGAGGGATGAGGGCAGTACCCACTCCAGCAAGCCCAACCTGGGCTCCCATGGCTCTGCAGCTCCTTTGTCAACCTGCTGCTGACACAGGTAAGAAAGATCTTTCAATTAACCCTATAATTACCATCACAGGTTGTCCCCACCTTGTAACTGAATACCAAGAAGAAATTTCTCTCTTTGAATCCAGGTGAATTGCTGCCTTCAAAAATATTGCTTTGGGCCTGTGCTGTGGGTCACTTGGCTAATCTTTTGCCTGCGGCACTGGCACCCCAGGTTCTAGTCCCAGTTGGGGTGCCGTATTCTGTCCCAGTTGCTCCTCTTCCAGTCCAGCTCTCTGCTGTGGCCCAGGAAGGCAGTGGAAGATGGCCCAAGTGCTTGGGCCCTGCACTCACATGGGAGACCGGGAGGAAGCACCTG
This sequence comes from Oryctolagus cuniculus, assembly GCF_051225735.1. Lineage (NCBI taxonomy): Eukaryota > Metazoa > Chordata > Mammalia > Lagomorpha > Leporidae > Oryctolagus > Oryctolagus cuniculus. The sequence continues at coordinate 26,810,919 of NC_142885.1, forward strand.
GCTCCTGGCTTCAGATTGGCACAGCACACTGGCCATAGTGGCCATCTGGGTGCTGAACCAACGGAAAGGAAGACCTGTCTCTCTGTCTCTCTCTCACTGTCTAGCTATGTCTGTCAAAAAATTGCTTTGTAACTCACTGAATTTACTTTGCAATCTATATTTTAACAGGTTTCCAATGCTATAGCAACATGCAATCAATCAGTGTTCAATGAAAACAGCAATGAGTAATCAATGCTAATTATAGAAAAATGGAATTTTAGTTTTGAGTAAGTTCAGATACTGATATAATATCAGAATCTTAAGTCATTTAGGTTAAGTGCTAAATGTAAAATAGTTCCATACCGCTTTGAATTAACTAAGCTCAAAATCTGATGTTACCTTATTTTTTAAAAAGTCTTAATTTGGAGATTTCTAAAGGGATATTTCAAAATGTAAATCAAGGAAATTGGTAGATGAAAAACAAGCTATTAGTCTAGTCTAGTTTTAGTTCTATTTGACATAGAACTAAAATCTGTTAAAACAACAAGGTTTTTACAATACATATATTAATAAATATCCAAACTAGTGTCAAAAATCTATGCAAAATCCCACAGCAACTTCTTTTGATAGCTTTGTTTAATTAATGACTCTGCTTAGTTTTCAAGCCAGCTCCAGTAAGCTATTCTGTCTTCCCTAGTTCTGATTGTGTTAAAACTTCCAAATTATGGGATTTGATTCAGTACACCAGCTCTTAAATTTAAGGTTTTATATAATTCTTGGCTCAACTAAAAAATACGGATTTTGTATTATGTTAAAGTAATCTATTATGTTTTCTTAATAGCTAAAATAGTTGAGTTTTTATTGGAGTTATGATTTGTTTAAATATATGCTTATTCTAAAACATGTGAGTAATCACTTTATAACCATAATCAGATTTGGTCTATATGATGTCATGTGTAAAAGGATTCTATTTCAACCTGATATTTTAGATTTTGAGCCTTCTTGACATCCTTTACAGGAATTAAAAAATCAAAATTCCAAAAATATTGGGCTTTGAAATTTCCACATGGGCCCATGGAAATGACAAAGACACATGTCTGTCATCTTGTAGAGATACCAACTAATCAGGCTATTTGAATTATATTAGAAGTACTGTCAAGATGTGAAGTGGTGCTAAATTTTAAGTTTTGATAATATAAGGTACTGCTAATACAAATGTCTAAATGTTAAAAATTCTAGTGACCTTGTATTACTAGATGTGATGATTATCTTAATGAGAAAGGCCCAGAGGAATGAAAGGGTTATTTCTCTTAGAAGATCCTACAGATGCTTTGAAAAATACTATATGGAGTAAGTGAGTACCTCTTGTTAGTTAATGAGTTTATAGTTTTAAACATGGCTATTTGAATTCTTGTCATCCACAGTTCTGTATACCAGACCTGCTGCTCATAAAACATAAAACATTATTGTTTCTGTGTTTAAATGTGTCATTTTAGGTTTCAAAGGACCTCTTTTTCCCGACTGCTATTGTGTTCAATATTCTGGCACAGTCCTATGAGCAGATAAAGCCAATAATGTACTAGGTTCCAATTTCAAGAAGTTCGATATATTTAGATTAATAAGAAGGGAAAGTAATTCTCATTGGTTTTTGGTAATAAAATACAGCTGAAGTTTTTGGGAAACTATTACCAAAGCTGCTTCATTATTCTATCTTATATGCTTTGTTATGCATATGTACATATTGTACATCTAAATAGGAAAATTTATTCAAAGCTCCATCTTAATTGGCTTATAAATTAAAAATTGCTCATAAATTTAAACTGACAAAATTGATCAAAGAAATATTTGATTCATTTGACCTAAATATCTTTGTCAGATGTTTAAAATCTATTGGTAATATGAAACTAAAAATGCTTCATATGTGTGTGCTTAAGTTTGCTGGTTAAGCAAGGTACACTGTGTTAGATATTTATCCAAAGACATGCATTCTTAAAATTTATAAAATACATTGGACCTTCTAGTAAATATTTTCATAAGTTGTTATTTAATGGTTGAAACTGCTGTTCCCTCATTTCTCTATTCGCTTTAATTTGGGAAACATACTCTGTGCTTAGGGATTCTGCAAGATGTACAGACTGATTTTCAGATCTTATGAAAGGAGTGGCTAACATTTTTTACATAATAGCATGACCAAAATGAGAGCTTAACTTGTAACTTTACAACTTTCACCGTGGGATCTCAAATCCCTTTGGGCTAGATGGTGAAAGTGGTGTGTTAAGCTTTAATGTGATTATGCAAATTAGATTGTTTTGAAATGACCATATGAGATTGGATTTTTTAAAGCTTTCATATAGATAGGACTAATTGTTATAGTGATCATATCAATAAATTAATAAAATTATAGAGGAGTGAATGCTCTGACATGGAAAGCAGTTCTTGCAGCAGATTCATGGAGTGGCAATCACTTTAAGTAGCACTCAGTGACCTCAGAATTAGCCCTAAAGGTGTTCTAGTCTGGGGAAAGGCTCACAAGAGTATTTCAGGTGTGAAAATCCAGGACACTTGAGGGAAAATGTGTCCCTGCATGGAGAACTTCCCTAGGTGAAATCCCAGTGGAAAAAAATGGTCATCAAAGAAGGGTGTACTTTTCTCCAAAGGGAGGAGAGGACTTTCACTTTGTTTATGGCCTTGTCTGAATACTGACAGAGTCTGTGGATTCAGAAGGCTTCCACAACCTAGGCAGCTCATGTCAAGAGCCACAGGTGATCACAGATATCACACATAAGAGTGTTAGTTGTTAAATTAACAATAGGAGTCACTGTGTATTAACTTCCCATGCAGGACCTTAATACTACGCTTAAAAAAAAAAAAAGAGGGAGGAGTATGGCACCCATCCACCAGCATGTTAACTTTGCTCCTTTCACCTTAAAGATAATCTTTAGTACAGCAGAGTTACATTTTGTAATGGTCCTGGCAAAGAAGCCCTCATAGTGCACAGAAAGGACCCAAAGTTCCCCGGGTCCAAAGAAATCCTGGGACTCCTTTATTGTCCTGTTACGAAAGAAGGCAATATCCTTGTGTTCCCTCACAATGAGCTGAAAAAATAACCCCCCAAATTAAAACCCATGAGCAGATCTACAGTAAAGATGGAGTTCAGGCCGCCACTGTGGCTCACTAGGGTAATCCTCCGCCTTGCGGCGCCGGCACACCAGGTTCTAGTCCCGGTTGGGGCGCCGGATTCTGCCCCGGTTGCCCCTCTTCCAGGCCAGCTCTCTGATGTGGCCAGGGAGTGCAGTGGCGGATGGCACAAGCACTTGGGCCCTACACCCCATGGGAGACCAGGATAAGTACCTGGCTCCTGCCATCGGATCAGCGCAGTGCGCCGGCCACTGCACACTGGCTGCAGCAGCCATTGGAGGGTGAACCAATGGCAAAGAAAGACCTTTCTCTCTGTCTCTCTCTCTCACTGTCCACTCTGCCTGTAAAAAAAAAAAAAAGATGGAGTTCAGGCAAAGCTGTAGAATTATGCCTTCCTGTTGACTGAGCTGTGACAGTGCTCCTGTCTTACAAGCAGGGATGGCGCTGTGGCACAGTGGGTTAACACCCTGGCCTGAAGCACCAGCATCCCATATGGGTGCTGGTTCAAGACCTGGCTGCTCCACTTCTGATCCAGCTCTCTGCTATGGCCTGGGATAGCAGTAGAAGATGGCCCAAGTCCTTGGGCCCCTGCACCCAAGTGGGAGACTCGGAAGAAGTTCCTGGCTCCTGGCTTGGATTGGTGCAGCAGCTCCAGCCATTGTGGCCATCTGGGGAGTGAATCAGCAGATGGAAGACCTCTCTCTCTCTCTCTCTCTCTCTGTCTCTACCTCTCTAACTCTGTCTTTCAAATAAATAAAAAATAAATCTTTAAAAAAAAGAAAATGAAATATTCAAAACACATATAGAGTCATGTATTTCCTAACACTTTCTAAAGCATTTGTTTTCAATGCCAAGATAAGAAACTATTTACTATAGAGAAGAAAAATTCCTCATCCAAAATCCAAAATATAGAAATCTGTACAACTTTGCAACAATCTGTGCAAACTTACACTGGTTCTTAATTTACCCAATAAAACATGACTAACAAAGTTAATGAAATAGATAGTAGTTTTTGGAAAAGACTTTTACATAATTAAGTCCAAGGAGAGTTACAAACCAGACCTCTACTTTCTAAAATTAAGCTGTTTACTCAGTCTTAGAAAACTGCAAACTAAGAAATGTACAGAAAGCTGGCTGGTGCCTCGTGTCTTCTCAAGAGCCTTTTTTTTAAAGCCTGCTGACATGGAAGATTCTGGTCACTTGCTACTTTAAAGGCCAAAAAAACAGCATACAAGAGCTGACCATTTCCCCAGGTCATGCTTACTAGTTTGTCTTTATGTACATTTATAGATATTCAAGTGCTAGGTAAAAGTCTTGTCATAAAATTTCCAGTACTACTATTCTAAATATTAAAAATTTCCAGTACTACTATTTTTATCTTTCCTAGTGAACTACCAAAAATTATGATAATTTTCAAGCATTAATAGTGAAAATTTATCTGGAAGGCTTAAATGCAGAGAACAAGTCATTGAAATATTGATTTTCATTAAAGAGAAGGATTTAAAATTTTAGGTATAATGCCTGGGAGAAACTGAAACATAGGACTTCACTCCCTAGGAAATAAAGTGATCATTTACTTGGTCTAAAAGACTACCAAGTCATTGAAAAGGACTGTACAACCCATGGCTTTTGGCACTTAAAAATTATTTTATCATTCTATCTTGTGTAAGGTCTTCACAGCTATGACGTGCTTTAAGTTCCATAATGTATCCTCAAGAGGAGCTCACCCAAAATGAAAGTCAAATTGTCCATCCATTATAAGATGTCTTTCCAGACTATCTTAACCTAATAGTCATCATATTGTAGTTTTTGAAAGGGTTTTTTTCTACTCAAGAGAACCATCCTTTTTTAAGATTTATTTATTTATTTATTTGAAAGATTTACACAGAGAGAGGAGAGGCAGAGAGAGAGAGAGAGGTCTTCCATTTGCTGGTTCGCTCCTCAATTGGGCACAACAGCTGAAGCTGGGCCAATCCGAAGCCAGGAGCCAGGAACTTCTTCTGGGTCTCCCATGTGGGTGCAGGGGCCCACAGTCTTAGGCTTTCCTCCACTGCTTTCCCAGGCCCAGAGAGCTGGATCAGAAGTAAAGCAACTGGGACTAGAACCAGCACCCATATGGGATGCCGGCAATACAGGCAGCAGCTTTACCCACTACCCCACAGCACCGGCCCCGAGAACTCTCCTTTGAGCTGATTCTTCTGCCTACCATTTGCACTTTGGTGCTGTTTTGACTGGGGCTGCCTGCTGGCTAGGCTTCCTACAGTACTCTGATGGGGCTGTACTGTCTGACTCTGTAGAACACTTCATGGGGATCAACCCAGAGTGTAAGTTAGTGTTCAGAGAGTATCCTGAATAGCTCCTGACTGGCTCAGTGCAAGCAGAGTATCCAGTTTGTGGTTGATGCCAATAGAAATATGATGGTAACCTGATCCCTTGCACAACTTCTGTGGGAGCCATTGGAGTGTGTAATGCTCTGCCCACCTCTCCTGCAGGTTCTGGAGGACCTTTATCTCTCTCTCTTTGCCTCTCCTTCTCTCTGTGTAGCTCTGACTTTCAAATAAATAAATAAATCTTTTAAAAAAAAAGATCATTCCCATTCACAGTATTTACAAAAATATTTAAATGCCTTGGATTAAAGTTAACCAAGGAGATTAGCAATTCTATCATGAAAAAATTTTAAAAATAGAAAAAACAGAAGACACAAAAAATGAAAATATCTTCCATGTTCATGGATTGGAAGAATCAATATAATCAGAATGTCTATTCTACCAAAAGCAATTTACAGATTCAGTGTGATCCCAATGAAAATGCCAAGGACATTCTTCTCTGATCTAGAAAAAATAACGCTAAAGTCATATGGAACACTACATACCCTGAATAGCTAAAGCAATCTTATAAATAAAACCAAAGCTGGAGGTGTCATGAAATCAGATTTCAAGACATACTACAGGATGGTTATAATCAAAACAACCTGGTACTGGCAAAAAAAAATATGTGTGTAGACCAATGGAACAAGATAGAAACTCCAGATTAATCTATGCATCTACAACCTACTTATTTTTGACAAAGGAGCTAAAATCAATCCCTGAAACAAGGACAGTCTTCATCAAATGGTGCTAGTAAAACTAGATCTCCACATGCATAAGAATGAAACTAGGACTCTATCTTACACCTTACACAAAAATCCACTCAAAATGGATCAAAGACATAAATCTATGACCCAATACCATCAAATTATTATAGAAAAAATTTGGATAAACTTTGCAAGACATTAACATAGGCAAAGACTTTTTGGAAAAGACCCCGGAAGCACAGGCAAACAAAAGCAAAATTGAAAATGGGATTACTTCAAGCTGAGAAGCTTCACATTGCAAAAGTAACACTCAGCAATGTGAAGAGGCAACTGACAGAATTGGAGAAAATATTTGATAACTATGCAACTGATAAGGGAAAGTGTTAATATCTAGGCTCTGTAAAGAGTGTAAGAAATTCAACAACAACAAAACAAAGAATCCAGTTAAGAAATAGGCAAAAGACTTGAGCAAGCATTCTTCAAGAGAGAAAATTCAAATGGCCAACAGACACTTGAAAACATGCTCAGGATTATTGGCCATTAGGGAAATGCAAATCAAAACCACAAAGAGGTTTCACATCACACCAGTTAGAATGGCTGTCATACAGAAATCAACAAATGACAAATGCTGGTGAGGATGTGGAGAAAAAGGTACCCTGGTCCACTGTTGGTGAGAATGTAAATTGGTAAATCCATTATGGAAGACAGTATGGAGATATCTCAGAAATCTGAATATAGACCTACTATATGACCCAGACATCCCACTTCTGGGAATTTACCCAACCAAAAGAAACCAGAATATGAAAGAGTTATCTGTACCCCCATGTTCATTGCAGCTCAGTTCACAATAGCTAAGATATGGAATCAAATCAAATGTCCATTAACTGTTGACTGGATAAAGAAATCATTTTATGTATACACTATGGAATACTATGCAGCTATTTATGAAATCAAATTCTGCAACAAAATGGATGCAACTAGAAAATCATTATACTTAATGAAACAAGCCAATCCCAAAAAGAGAGACACCATATATTTTCCCTGATCTGAGGTAACTAATAGAGTACTTAAAATGTAATGTATTGGAGTGAAGTGGACATTGTAAGATTTGATGATTGTTTACATCCCTTATTTCTTCCATTGAGGAATTTTTTTTTTGGTTTCCATACCATTTGTCAAATTCTTTTACTTAGTGTTAACTTCATGATCATTTAACTAAAGTAGATATTTGTAAAAGATAATAGTGGGAATGGGAGAGGGAGGAAGAAGAAGGTTTGGAGCATGGCTGGGAGTGAGGGTGGTGTAGGAAGTATTACTATATTCCTAAACCTGTATATATAAATTCCATGAACCTTGTATAAGTTAAATAAAATTTGAAAATATATAAAAAATTAAAGAAAACCCAAAATAAATAAATCTTTAATATATATTATAGACTATGCAATATTTTACATATTTTGTTTTTCATTCAGTTAAATATTAATATGGGTTAGTTATTTTGCTGTATATATGTGGACAAATATTTAGCAAAATTGTATCGACTCTAACTTCTACTAGGCATCTTTGACACTTCTTTTTCCCTTAACCTTAAGCAAGCCTAATAGTTATGCCTCATAAATATTCCTCAAATACACTATTTATTTCTGTTTCTACCCACTACTATTAGCCAAAAATTATCTTTCCCTATAAATATTAGAAAAACCAAACTTATTTCTGGTGATGTGTAAAATTACTTTTCTAGCAAGTAGACTAAAGGAGAAGGGGACTTAGAATTGAAGGTAAATCATAATTTATAAGACATTGCTATGTATCACAAAAGATAAATTTTTCTAAGACATGAAAGGGACACTAGCATAAACTCTTTTTAAATGCCCATATATCAATATCAATACATCTGTTAAATCAATCTAACAGTAATTTGGTATTGTGTCATATGTTCTAAAGATAAAAGAAAACCTGACTACTTCAGCAAATTGCTTACTTTACTAATGATGATCTGACCCTGACAAAACAGTAGACTATGTCCCCCAAAGCCTCCAAATTTATTTTCCTGACATGTTGCTTCTGAAATGTTCTTGGTTCTTCAGGCTGCTTTCAACATTGTAAGAATGGAAAGCCAACCTTTGCTGTCAATGTGACTATTATCTTTCTTCCATGGTTTTTAACATATTTAGGGAGGTACCTACACAATTCAGCAACACCTTTAATACTAGGGACCAGGGCTCTTCACTTAGTAATTCTGATTAATTTTATGAGTAAGGGATGCTCAGGGATGTGGCGAAACATTATTTCCAGGTGTATACGAGGGTATTTCCAGAAGTGACTAACATTTGTACCAGTATGAGTGAAGATTCACTGTCATCATTGTTGGCCAGTGTTGTCCAAACCACAGAGGGTCCACACAGAACAAATTGGTGTAGGTAAAGCCAATTCTATCTCGTTACTCTTGTGCTGAGACATCCCTCTTCTGTCCACTGACACCAGAGCTCCTGGTCCTTGGGCCTTGGTAACTAGAATCCATTTCAATAGAGGATTTCATCCAGGATCTCAGGCCTTCACCTGGAACTAGGAGTTATATCATTGGTTTCCTGGTTCTCATCTTGCAATAACCATTTTTTTGCCACAATAATCACTTGAGCCAATTTCTACAGTAAATTTCTGCAAAACATATACTTATATATCAATATATTCTATTGGCTGTTTCTCTGGGTAACTCTGGCAAATACAGTAATAGTTTGTACATTTAAGAATACTTTAATTTTTATCCCTCAAGGCCACTATGCCTGTGATTATGAGGAATTACTATAATTAACTGTGAATATGAATTATGGTAATAAAAATAATGACTAATAATTTTTGAACACTTAATGAAGGGCAAATTTTGTTCTAGGGACTTGGCAGATATACTACCATTAATTTTTTTCAGTGACCCTGTAAGGTAGAAACTATAACTTTTTTATGTTTTGAAAACAGAAACTGAGGCTCAGTGAATTTAAGTAGCATGTGAAGGTCACAAATGCTTTTCTTTTATTCTACAAAGAGAAACTGTTCTGCATAATGCATTTGAGCATGGGGTTAAGGGACTTACAGATTTGGGATTATGCCTTATCCCTCTAAGTGCAGCCACAGTCATTTGTCATTGGTTTTCCACAAATGGTGGAGAAATACAAACTTAAAGAAGTATATTGCTCTTTTTAATCTACTCTGAAAATGTTTTGACTTACTGGAAGTTTAGGTAGCAATTAATGGATAGATATTGACACATGGGTGAGTGGATGAAGACCTTTAGGTTTGTTATTTTCTGCCACTGCATAGCACAAAAAATGCCTAAACAAGTTGAAAGACTCCTTTCTGGGAGTCACAAAACATATGCAATAATAAATAGTCACTAGACTTTAATACTAAGCACTGAAGATTAAAAGGGGATTTTACACTTTATAAACATGATGCAAAGACTACTTTGCTTTCTTATTGTTTTGTCTTTTTCTATGCATTCAATATAATTTTTTAAAATTACCTTCCTTGTTTTAAAATATTTTCTCAGTTCTTTTTAATTTTCATTAATATAAAGAACAGATTTAATATATTTCAGAGGTATGATTCTAGTGAGATAACCGGACTTCACTCCCTCCCTTTTCTCCATCAGCCAGTGCTCTTCTTTCCCTTCCTTTTTCCTTTAATCTTTGCAAAAACACAATTTCAATCCATTGTATAATCACAGATTTAATGCACCACTAACAATAATAAGTTAAAGGTAGAAAGACCACAGTTTCACAGAAGTATAAACGAGGGCTAAAAACATCAAATCACAAGATGTCCATTTCATTCCTATACATTTTTGTGCTTTATAATATCTATTACATATCAGAGAAAACATATAGTATTTGTCTTTGAGATACTGGCTGATTTCACTAAGCATAATTATTTCCAGTTGCATCCATTTATTTTCAAGACAGGGTTTCATTATTTTTTAAGGCTGAGTAGTAGTCAATCATGTATATATACTAAAAACTCTTTTTTGAGGATTTATTTATTTGAAAGTTAGAATTATAGAGAGTGAGGGAAGGAGAGAGAGAGAGAGAGAGAGAGAGAGAGAGAAAATATTTTCCTTTTGCCTTCTGCCAGTTCACTCCTCAAATGGCCACAGCAGCCAGGGCTGGGCCAGACTGGAGCTGGGAGCTTCTTCCCAAGTCTGCCACATGGGTTCTGGAGCCCAAGAACACAAGGCATTTTCCACTGTTTTCCCATGTGCATTAGCAAAGAGCTGGATTAGAAGTGGAGCATCCAGACCTTCAACAGGTGCCCACATGGGATGCCAGCACTGCAGATCTGGCTTAACTTGCTACAGCGCAGCTCTGGCCTCCACATATTCTTAATTGAGTCATCAATTGATGGACATTTGGATTGATTCCATGTGTTAACTATTTGTGGATTGATCTGAAATGAACATGAGGGTTCATTCATATGGTAGTCTCATTTTATTTGGGTAAATTCCCAGGAGATGGATGACTGGGTCATATGGTAGATCTATTTTCAGATTTCTGAAGAATCTCCCTATTGTCTTCCATAATGATTTTGCTAGTTTACCTTACCACCAACAGTGTTTAAGGTCACATTTTCACTAAATCCTCACCAGAATTTATTATTTTTCTGATTTTTAGATGATTACCATTGGAACTGGGTGAGGAAAAGCCTAATGTGGTTTTTATTTAAATTTCCCTGATGATTACTGATCCTGAGCATTGTTTCATTTGTCTGTTGGCATTTGTATTTCATCCTTTGAAAAAATGCCTGTTCATGTCCTTTACCCATTTCTTAACTAGATTATTTTGTTTTATTGTTTTTGAGATTCTGGAGCTCATTATAGGTTCTGGATATTAATTATTTATCAATTTCATAGTTCACAAATATTTTCTCTCTTTCTGTCAGTTGCTTCTTCAATGTGTTGAGTATTTTACAGTGAAAAAGCTTCTTAGCTTGATGTAATCCCATTTGTCTATTTGGACTTTGACTATACTTATGGGGTCTTTTCCAAGAGTTCTTTGCCTATGTCAGTGTCTTGCAGTTTCCCCATTGTTTTCCTCTACTAATTTGATCATATCAGGTCATAGATGTAGATCTTTGATCCACTTTGAGTTGACTTTTGGGTAAGTGTCATATTTCATACTTCTGCATGTGGAGATCCAATTTTCCCAGAACCATTTGTTGAAGAGACTGTCCTTTCTCTAGGGATTGATTTTATCTCCATTGTCAAAGATTTAGCTCCTTTGTCAAAATTGGGTGTACATGCATGGATGAATTTCTGGGTTTCTATTCTGTTCCATTGGTCTTCATGTCTTTTTTTTTTGCCAGCACCAAGCTATTTGATTGTAACTGTCTCATAGTATGTCTTGAAATCAGGTATGTGATGCCTCTGGTTTTGTTTTTGTTGTTCAAGAATGCATTAGTCTTTCCAGGTGTTTTGTGTTTCCATGTGAATTTTGGCATCATTTTTTTCTAGATATGAGAATATCATTGGCATTTTTATTAGGATTGCATTGAAATCTGTAAATTGCCTTGGGTAGTTTGGACATTTTGAGTATATTAATTCTTCCAATCCACAAACATGGATTTTTAAAAATATTTTTGTGCTTTCTCTTATTTCTTTCTTTAATGTTTTGTAATTTTGATTGTAGAGATATTTCAAACACTTGATTAAATTTATTCCAAAGTATTTAGATTTTTTGTAGTTATTGTGAGTTGTACTGAATTTACAAGTTGTTTCTCAGCCATGGCATTGTCTGAGTATATAAAGACTACTGATTTTTTGTGTTGCTTTTATATCCTGTAACTTCACCAAATTCTCTTATGAGTTCCAGTTTTCTTCAGTGGAATCTTTTGGTTCCTTTATATATAAGATCATGCTATCTACAAACAGGGAGAATTTGATTTCCTCCTTTCCAAATTGTATATCATTGATTTCTTTTATTTTTCTTTTTGCCTAGTGGCTCTGGTTAAAACTTCCAGGACTATATTGAATAGCACATGTGAAAGTGGGTATCCTTGTCTGGTTATGGATCCCACTGCTTCCAACTTTTCCTCATTCAGTATAATGCTGGCTGTAGGTTTGTCATATATGTCCTTGATTGTGTTGAGAAATGAATGTTTCTGTATCCAATTTGCTTAAGATTTTTATAATAATAAGATGTAGTTTATCAAATGCTTTCTTTGCACGTATTGAGATAATCATGATTTTTATTTTTCAGTTTGTCAATGTGATGTATCACACTTATTAACTTGCATATGTTGAAACATCCCTGTACACCAGAGATAAATACCACTTGTCCAGGTGGATGATCATTCTAATGTGTTGTTGGATTCAATTAGCTAATATGTTATAGAGGATTTTTGCATCTATGTTCATCAGGGATATTGGTCTATAGTTTTCTTTCTTTGTTGTATCTTTTTCTTGTCTTAGAGTTAAGGTGATGCTGGCCTCATTTCAATTGTTGTGAAGATTTAAGAATTAGAATTTGTTCTTCTTTAAACGTTTTGTGGAGTTCAGCAGTGAAATCATTTGGCCCTGGGCTTTTCTATGTTGGGAGGGTCTTTATTACTAATTCAGTCTCCATCTTGTTTATTGGCTGATTTAAGATTTTTGTCTTCATGACTCAATTTTGATAGATTGTATGCTTGTAGAAATCTATGCATTTCTTGTAGATTTTCTGATTTGTTGGCATATAGTTGTTTGCAGTAATTCCTGATGATTCTTTTTATTTCTGTGGTCTCTGTTTTAACATCTCTTTTATCTTTTTTTTAAAGATTTGTTTGTTTTAAATTCAGAATTACACAGATAGAAAAGGAGAAGCAGAGAGAGAGAGAGAGGGGGATTCCATATGTTGGTTCACTCCCCAAATGGCCACAATAGCTGGAGCTGGGCCAATCCAAAGCCAGGAGCCAAGAGCTTCTTCTGGGTCTCCCATGCATGTGCAGGGGCCCAAGGACTTGGGCCACCTTCTACTGGATCATAAGTGGAGCATCCGGGGCTCCAACCAGTGCCCACGTGGGATGCCAGCACTTCAGGCCACAACTTTACCTGCTGTGCCACAGTACCAGTCCCAACATCTCTTTTTTCATCTCTGATATTGTTAATGTTGTTCTTCTCCCTTTTGTGGTTATTTAAACCATGGATGTATCAATTTTGTTATTTTTCAAAACAGTACTTCTTCATTTCAGTGATCTTTTGCATTATTACATAATGACTTTATTTTTCTCTAAAATTCTATTCACAATAGATACAAAAATTTAAATATTAAGAAATAATTTTGGAAGGTGAAAGATATTTAAGATTATAAAACATCAGTGAAAGGTGTCATCAGGGTCACAGAAAAAAGGAAAGATTTTTGTTCATGAACTGGAAGTACTAATAGTGTTGAGATGTCCATACAATCTAAAGCAATATACAGATATAATGACTTTCCATCAAAATATCAATGACATTCTCTACAGAATTACAAAAAAAATCCTAAATTTATGTGGAATCACAAAAGATCCAGAATAGCCAAAGTGAACCCAAGTGAAAAGATAGAACTGGAGGCATCACAGTACCAGATTTCAAAGCTTCAATAATTGAAACAGCATCATACTGGCATAAAAACCAACACAAGGATAAATGGGACAGATTAGATAATGCTGAAATCAACCCATACACATGCATCCAATTTATGTTTGATGCAGGTGTCAAAAACAGACATTGGGAAAAGGATAATCCATTCAACAAATGATCTGTCAAAACTGGCTATACAGATGTAAAAAATAAAATAAAATGCATACTTCTCACCATATACAAAAATCAACTCACAATGAATAAAGACCTAAAGATAAAACATGAAACTATAAAATTACTAGAAGATAATTATGGGAACAAACTTCAAAATATTGATGTAGACAAAGAATATATGAACGATGACAAAATGGCACAGGCAAGGAATACAAATTCCTTGTATTAAATTAAAATATAATATAATATAATATAATATAATATAATATAATATAATATATAAATATAAATTAAATTATATTACATTCAGATACTACTTCATAGCAAAGGAAGTGACACATCTAACAAAATGGAAGAGAATATTTGCAAGCTACTTACCAAAGAAATGATTAAGAATATATGGGAAACAAAAACTCATGAGCAAAAATAATCCAGTGAAGAAATGGGCAAAGGACATGAGCAGACAGTTCTCAGGAGAAGATATACACATCCCCAAGAAACACATGAAAAATGCTCACTGGTCAAATATCACTGGTCAAAATAGAAATTCAAATGGAAACCACAATGAGATATCACCTCAACACTGTTCAAATGCTATCATTAAAGAGACAGAAAGTATAAATGCAAGCAAGGATGTGGTGAATTGGAAACTCACACATGTCTGTGGTAATGTAAATTATTTAGCAACTATGGAAAACTGTCAGAATTTCTTTTTGTTTTTAATTTAATAAGTATATTTTGGAGATAAGATTGTTAACTTACATCATAGTCAAAGGCTTAATGGTTCTACTAATTTGTAAAAGTTAAACAAATAAAAATTAAAAATACCATAATCCAGCAGAAAAATAGGCAAGCGCTATAAGCAATAATCAAATGAAAAGATATGCAACATCACTTACATAAATTAAATTTTAAAATAGTCACAAAATTATTAACACTATAGTAATATATAATTCCTATCTATGCATTTAGCAGAGATTCAGAATAAATTTTGACAATTTCTTTATAATTAGGATCCAGAAATCCCACTATTGGGTAAATATCTAAAAGACATAAAATAATTGTATCAGAGAGTTACAGTACTATTCACAGTAGCTAAATATGGAATCAATGGAGTTTCATTTTCAAGTGAATGGAAAAAGAACATATGGTACATAAACACACTGGAATACTACTCAGTCATAAAAGGGATGAAGTCTTGTCATTTGCAGCAAAATGCTGGAAACTGGAGTCCATTATGTTAAGTTAAATGCACCAACATGGATGGATACATGTAATGAAACATCATATGGTATCCCACAGATATGCATAGCTTTAAAAATCTGGGTGACATTTCCCCATACTGACTTTCCTCCTTACATTCAGTGTATCCACTATACAACTTCTGTAAGCAGTGAAATACATATTACTAAGCGTTTGTTTATTGATAATTATATGTGTATTAATAGGTACTAGAGTTACATTTCTAACATTACCAGAGAATGGGTAGGCTTTATGCCCTATCTGCATTACATAGGCCTGAATGGAGTTACAAGATATCTTGACCATATTCATTACCAAAACATATTTATATTGAATTTCTAAATACTGTTTCCAAATGGATTCCTTTGAAACACTAAGCATCTTTGTCTATATTTAAGTATACATTCTTAATGGAAATTTTGTAAGAATGCATGCAATTTAAGTGAGGCAAATTTGTTGTCTTTCCTGCTCTTCATTATCTGAGAGGCAAATGGAGAGACAGAGCCATGTAGAGAGAAGACGGAAGCAGAACTCCCTTACACTAGTTCATTTCCCATTTGTGCAAAAGAACTGGGAATGAACCTGTTGAAACCAGAAGTCAGGAACCCAATCCAGATCTCTTATATAGGTGGTATGAATCAAAATACTTGATCCAGAGGTGCCAATGAGCTCAGGAAGGGGTAGCTTGTGCTAAAATATGAGGGCAATTGACATTTTTTTGGTTCTGCCGGGAAGACAGCCTGCTACCCCTGTGACATGTGTGTTATGGGAGCGCCGCTTGTCATTTTTCTGTACCAGCTTTTCAGTCTGAAGAGAAAACATGTTTAGAGCCTCATAGTTGCAAAATCTCCAGGTGAAGCTGAGCCCAGACCTACCTAGTGTGCTCATCTTATCAAAATATGTGGAAGTAAAATAATCTGAAGAAAATTCAGGACCACAGAATTTACTGATTGAAATACACTGTATTTTGCACACCAAGAGTAAGAGTGGAGAAGAACCATTTTTTCCCTTCTGCAATCATGGTGGAGGTGGAGGAACAGCAACAGTCATGGAAGACAGACTTTTACTTGGAACTACCAAAAGTGGAACTTCATGCCCACTTGAATGGATCCATTAGTTCTAATACCATGAAGAAGTTAATAGCCAAGAAGCCAGACTTTAAAATCCACGATGAGATGACCATGATTGATAAAGGAAAGAAAAGAACTCTTGAAGAATGTTTCCAGATGTTTCAGATAATTCATCAGCTTACTACTAGTCCTGAAGATGTTCTAATGATCACAAAAGATGTCATTAAAGAATTTTCGGATGATGGTGTCAAATACCTGGAACTAAGGAGAACTCCCAGAAGAGAAAATGCTATTGGAATGACTAAAAAGAGTTATGTGGAATCTATACTTGAGGGTATAAAACAGTCCAAACAAGAAAACTTAGACATCGATGTTAGGTATTTGATAGCAATCGGCAGAAGAGGCGGCCCTTCAGTTGCCAAGGAGACTCTTAAACTTGCGGAGGAGTTCTTCCTTTCTACTGAGGATGTAGTTCTTGGCCTTGACCTTAGTGGAGACCCTACTATAGGACGAGCAGAAGACTTCTTGGAACCTCTTTTAGAAGCTAAAAATGCATGTCTGAAGTTGGCGTTGCATCTTTCAGAGATCCCAAACCAAGGAAAAGAAACCCAAATGTTCCCGGATCTACTTCCTGACAGAATTGGGCATGGAACTTTCCTCAACTCTTCTGAGGGAGGATCCCTGGATCTGGTGGAATTTGTGAGGCAACATCGGATAACTCTGCAACTGTGTTTGACCTCAAACATCAAAATTCAGACAGTTCCATCTTATGACCAGCATCATTTCAGATTCTGGTACAGCATTGCACATCCTTCTGTGATCTGTACCGATGATACAGGTGTTTTTGCAACATACCTTTCTCAAGAGTACTGGCTGGCAGTGGAAACATTTAATTTGACCCAGTCTCAGGTGTGGGATTTATTGTATGAATCCATCAACTACATCTTTGCTTCTGATAGCACCAGATCTGAACTGAGGAAGAAGTGGAATCATCTGAAGCCCAAAGTGCTACAATTTTAAGCTATAATGAAGTCAACTACCTTTGGGTTAGTGTTGCAACCAATCTTCTTGTTATATCCCATAAGCTGTCCACCACTGCTTTTAGGAAGCACAGCAGCCAAGTATCATGGGCTCCTTTACTGAACCATACCCATGGCTGGTGTTCAGTTAATATGTCTTAAACTGACTAAGGCCTTGAGATGTAGCTTACTTCCCTGCTACTTACTTGGAAAGACTTTAAGTGCTGTTGCTTCCTAAACTCCCTGTTCCACTAGTGATTTCTTTGATTTAGCAGTCCCTCCCCAATAGCTAGAGGAATAAAACTAGAGGAATCAAAGTAATTTCTTATCAAGAAAAGTTTTGGAATGATAGCCTACAGTAAAGCATAAAGGGGAAAATAAATTACCACCAAGACCCTTATAAGCCTGCTAGCTTGTGACGATAGCCCTGTATTTTGTTGTGCTTACTCTAATCAGACTCCTTTCACTTAAACTCTATCACTGTAGTTTTTTCCTTTTTCTTTCTTTCACTGGAGCTACCAAGATTTCTACTGCACTACTCATTTTCTTCATTTGCAAAGATCTCTCTAGTAGTGGCAAAACTGGAGTTACTGGGGTTCTGTGCATGACCAGTAACCACACTACTGGTCACACTATCAGACTACTGGAGCAGGCCTACATAAACTCACACTTGTAACATGTCTACTTCAGATGAAGACAAGGGACAAACTAAGATCAGTTCTGAATAGTAAGAAAAAGAATTTATTACATATCAAAGTATACTTGAATTGCTTTGCTCCTTAGAATATATATCCTTGATATCAGGAAGTTGGGCTAATACTAATTTCAGTTGCTAAGGGTTTCTGAAAAGCATTTGTTCTCTTTGGGAACAGGGTGAAGGAAGCTCTGAGGTTTTTGAAGTACTTAGATGTATGTTTGTAACTTCGTATAACATTATATTATTCTCTACTCCCATCTACTCATATAGAAATCACAAAGTAAAAAAGTAATGGTTTATCCATAAAACATGGATATTTTGCAGCCACTTAAAGTGTTAATGTATATATATGGAAGTTAGTGATGTGAGTGATTCTAGTTTATTAGCTTTATCATGAAATTCTTTTCACAGTATGAAAGTCATACTAGTTTTAATTGGGAGTGGGAAGGTGAGGAGGGCATAGGTTTTCCTGTTTGAGGTTCCAGAATTCAAAATATGTGGATTGACTGATAAAGAACATTTATGAAGCTATGGCTAACATCAAAAAAATTGTTTGGAGATTTTTTTCTTTGTTTGAAAGACAGAGAGAGGGAGAGACAGGGAAAAAGAGAGATCTTCCATCTGTTGGTTCACTCCCCGGGTGGTCGCAGTGGCCGGGGCTGGGTCAGGCCAAAACCAGCAGCCAGGAATTCCATCTGGATTTCCCACGTGGGAAACAGGGACACAAGTCCTTGAGCCATCATCTGCTGCTTCTCAGGAGCACTGGCAGGGAGCTGGATCAGAGGTGGAGTAGCCAGGACTCCAGCTGGTACTCTGACATGGGATACAGGCATCCCAATGCTGACTAAACTCATTAAGCCACAATGCCTGCCTGGTAGCATCAAATTTAATGGTGAAATATTTAATGTTTTCACTTAAGATCAGTAACAAGTAAAGGACAGCTGCTCTAACCACTGCTCTGTGATACTGATCTAGAGGTCCTAGCCAATATAATAAGGCAAGCAGAAGTAAAAAGTAGAAGGATTAGAGAAAGAAAGAAGTAAAAACCATTTCTATTTACAGATAACATGATTATTTACTTAGAAAATCCAAAGGAATCTACAAACAACTAAAAGAATTCTACAAAATGAAGTAACAGTCAGAGGAAGAAATCAATATTCAAAAATCAGTTGAAGAAAAAGATGAATGATTACAGTAGAAAAACACACAGTGGGAAACACCTACTGCATCAGAAAATAAGGGAGTGCAAAATGAGTACAAGAGCTAATTTGAAGAGACTCCTACAGTCCACTCTGAGATAATTTTAGCATTGAAATATAGGATAGTAATAGATTTTTTAAAAAATATTTATTCATTTATTTGAAAGTTAGAGACATCCTCCATCTGACAGTTCACTTTCCAGATGGCTAGAATGGCCAGGGATGGACCAAGCCAAAGCTAGGAGCCAGGAGCTTCAAATGGGTTTCCCATGTGGGTAGCGGGGGCCTGAGTGCTTGGATCATCTTCCGCTGCTTTTTTCTAGGACATTGCCAGGAAGTTGGATCGGGGTGGAGCAGCCAGGACAGGAACTGGCATCCAAATGATAAGCTGGCGTTGTAGGTGGTGGCTTCACCTGCTGTGCCACAGTGCTGACCTCAGGATAATAATAGATTTTTAACTCATCAAAATAAAAAATTTGAGTTATATAGCAATAATATATGGAGGAAAAGGGAAAGTTTTTCCTTAAAGTAGCATGTCAGCTAATATACAGTCAGTCTTCTGTATCCATGGGTTCTGTATCTGTGAGTTCTGCATCTGTGGATTCAGCTAACTGCAGATTGAAAATATTCAGAAAAACAATTGTGCCTACACAAGAGTGTGTACAAACTTACTTACCATCATTTCCTAAACAGTAGTGTGACAATCATTTATATAGTGATTACATTGTAGTGACTTTGAGATGATTTAAAGTATGTGAAAGGATGTACATGGACTTGAGCATCTCTGGGAGGTCCTAGAATCAATTCTCCATGGATAATGAGAGATGATTATAGGGAAAGAATGATGGAGTTAGAAAATGTAGTGAATGGAGGCCAGCATTTTGATGTAGCGGGTTGAGCTGTCCCTGTAACACCAGTGTCCCATATGTGTGCTGGTTTGAGTCCTTGCTGCTCCACCTCCAATCCAGCCCCCTGCAAATGAGCCTGGGAGGGCAGCGGAGGATGGTCCCAGTGCTGGGTCCCCTGAACCCATGTGGGAGACCTGTGTGAAGCTTCTGGTTTGTGCCTGGCCCAGCCCTAGCTGTTGCAGCTATTTGGGTATGAACGAGCAGATGGAAGGTCTTTCTTTCCTCTCTTTCTGTAACTTTGCCTTTCAAATAAAAAATCTTTAAAAAAAGAAAAAGTAGTGAATGCTAAAACTGGTGGATGAAACAAAGTATGAGAAACATGGTCTCAAAGTATTCCTACATATTACTAATAACAATGGGGGATAGTAACTACAGTGAATAAACCTAATAAACACACCATAGCCAAGGAACAAAGTTAATACCACCAATATTGGGAGAAACTAAATCATGTGTCTCCTGATAGTATGCACTCAAAAAGACACAACATTTCTTTTATGGTATTCTTTCCAAAAATGCGCACACTGAACCTAATCATGAGGAACCATCAATTAAACCTAAACTGAAGGTCATTCTAAAAAATAACTGACCTAATACTCTTCAAAAAGTGTGAAGGTCAAGAAAAATGAAGGGTAAGATTTAAAAGAGACTAAAAAGAAATGTCAGATGTAAAATATGATCCTGGAGATGGGCGTGCATCCTACATTGGAGTGCCAGTTTCAATCACAGCTACTCCATTTGTGATAAAGCTCCCGCTAATGTGACTTTTGGGGAACGGCAGATGATGGCTCAGGTGTTTGGGTCCCTGCCATCCATGTGGGAGAGCTGGATGGAATTTGTGGCTCTTGGATTCAGCCAGGCTTAACCCTGGCTGTTATCATTTGAGGAATGAACCAGCCACACATGGAGGATCTCTCCCTGTCTCTATCCTTATCTGTCATTCTGTCTTTCAAATAAAGAAATCCTTACATAAAGACATGACACTGGATTGCATATTGGATGATGAAAAAAAATCATTATAAGGAACACTAGTGGAGTGATTTTAAAAATGTGAATGAAGAGTATTAATTTTTTTTAACTTTTATTTAATGAATATAAATTTCCAAAGTACAGCGTATGGATTACAATGGCTTCCCCCCATAACATCCCTCCCACCCGCAACCCTCCCCTCTCCCACTCCCTCTCCCCTTCCATTCACATCAAGATTCATTTTCGATTCTCTTTATCTACAGAAGATCAGTTTAGCATACATTAAGTAAAGATTTCAACAGTTTGCTCCCACACAGAAACAAAAGTGAAAAATAATAGATGATTTTTTAAATGATGATGAAATCAGATCAGACCTATTGTCATGTTTAATCCCAGTGAGAGTCAAGTTGGGAATTGATAATTTCTTTTTTTTTTTTACAGAAGATCAGTTTAGTATGCATTAAGTAAAGATTTCAACAGTTTGCACCCCCATCGAAACACAAAGTGAAATATACTGTTTGAGTACTAGTTATAGCATTAAGTCTCAATGTACAGCACGCTAAGGACAGACATCCTACATGAGGAGCATGTGCACAGTGACTACGGTTGTTGAGTTTACAAATTGACACTCTTGTTTATGTCCTCAGTAATTTCCCTATGCTCCAGGCATGAGTTTCCAAGGCTATGGAAGCCCCTTGAGTTCTCTGACTCTTATCTTGTTTAGACAAGGTCATAGTCAAAGTGGAGGTTCTCTCCTCCCTTCAGAGAAAGGTACCTCCTTCTTTGAAGACCTGTTCTTTCCACTGGGATCTCACTCACAGAGATCTTTCATTGAGTTTTTTTTGTTGTTGTTGTTGTTGTTGTTGTTGTTGTTTTTTTTTAACCAGAGTGTCTTGGCTTTCCATGCCTGAAATACTCTCATGGGCTTTTCAGCCAGATCTGAATGCCTTTAGGGCTGATTCTGAGGCCAGAGTGCTGTTTAGGACATCCACCATTCTATGAGTCTGCTGAGTATCTTGCTTCCCATGTTGGATCACTCTCCCCTTTATTTATTCTATCGGTTAGTATTAGGAGGTACTAGACTTGTTTATGTGCTCCCTTTGACTCTTAGTCCTTTCATTATGATCAATTGTGAACTGAAATTGATCACTTGGACTAGTGAGATGGCATTGGTACATGCCACCTTGATGGGATTGAATTGGAATCCCCTGATATGTTTCTAACTCTACCATTTGGGGCAAGTCATCCTGAGCATGTCCCAAATTGTACATCTCTTCCCTCTCTTATTCCCACTCTTATGTTTAACAGGGATCACATTTCAGTTAAATTTCAACACTTAAGAATAACTGTGTATTAATTACAGAATTAAACCAGTCATATTAAGTAGAACAGACAAAAAAAACTACTAAGAGGGATAAAGAATTAAGTTGTTC
Organism: Oryctolagus cuniculus; assembly: GCF_051225735.1. Lineage (NCBI taxonomy): Eukaryota > Metazoa > Chordata > Mammalia > Lagomorpha > Leporidae > Oryctolagus > Oryctolagus cuniculus. The sequence continues at coordinate 26,833,402 of NC_142885.1, forward strand.
ATTAACAGTCAGGGCTATGTTGATAAAGTCACCGTTTTTCATAGTGTCCATTTCACTTCAACAGGTTTCCTTTTTGGTGTTCAGTCATTTGTCACATATCAGGGAAGACATATGGTATTTGTCCCTTTGGGACTGGCTTATTTCACTCAGCAAGATGTGTTCCAGATTCCTCCGTTTTGTAGCAAATGACTGGATTTCGTTGTTTCTTACTGCGGTATAGTATTCTAAAGAGTACATATCCCATAATTTCTTTATCCAGCCTATCGTTGATGGGCATTTAGGTTGGTTCCAGGTCTTGGCTATTGTGAGTTGTGCTGCAATAAACATTAGGGTGCAGACCGCTTTTTTGTTTGCCAATTTAAATTCCTTTGGGTAAAATCTGAGGAGTGGGATGGCTGGGTCGAATGGTAGGGTTATATTCAGGTTTCTGAGGAATCTCCAGACTGACTTCCATAGTGGCTTGACCAGTTTGCATTCCCACCAACAGTGGGTTAGTGTCCCTTTTTCCCCACATCCTTGCCAGCATCTATTGTTGGTAGATTTCTGTATGTGAGCCATTCTAACCGGGGTGAGGTGAAACCTCATTGTGCTTTTGATTTGCATTTCCCTGACTGCTAGTGACCTTGAACATTTTTTCATGTGCCTGTTGGCCATTTGGATTTCCTCTTTTGAAAAATGTCTATTGAGGTCCTTGGCCCATCTCTTAAGTGGGTTGTTGGTTTTGTTTTTGTGGAGTTTCTTGATCTCTTTGTAGATTCTGGTTATCAATCCTTTATCTGTTGCATAGTTTGCAAATATTTTTTCCCATTCTGTCGGTTGTCTCTTCACTCTCCTGACTGTTTCTTTTGCAGTACAGAAACTTCTCAATTTGATGCAATCCCAATAGTTGATTTTGGCTTTGACTGCCTGTGCCTCCCGGGTCTTTTCCAGAAATTCTTTGCCTGTGCCAATATATTGAAGGGTTTCTCCAATTTTCTCTAATAACTTGATGGTGTCAGGGCACAGATTTAGGTCTTTAATCCACGTTGAGTGGATTTTTGTGTAAGGTGTAAGGTAGGGTCTTGCTTCATGCTTCTGCATGTGGAAATCGTTTTCCCAGCACCATTTATTGAATAGATTGTCCTTGCTTCAGGAATTGGTTTTAGGTCCTTGATCAAATATAAGTTGGCTGTAGATGTTTGGGTTGATTTCTGGTGTTTCAGTTCTGTTCCATTGGTCTATCCATATGTTTCTGTACCAGTACCATGCTGTTTTGATTACAACTGCCCTGTAGTATGTCCTGAAATCTGGTATTGTGATGCCTCCGGCTTTGTTTTTGTTGTACAAGATTGCTTTAGCTATTCTGGGTCCCCTGTGTCTCCATATGAATTTCCGCATCCTTTTTTCTAGATCTGAGAAGAATGCCTTTGTATCTTGATTGGTATTGCATTGAATCTATAAGTTGCTTTTGGGAGAATGGACATTTTGATGATGTTGATTCTTCCAATCCATGAGCATGGAAGATTTTTCCATTTTTTGGTGTCCTCTTCTATTTCTTTTTTTAAGATTTTGTAATTCTCATCATAGAGATCTTTAACGTCCTTGGTTAGGTTTATTCCAAGGTATTTGATTGTTTTTGTAGCGATTGTGAATGGGATTGATCTTAGCAGTTCTTTCTCAGTGATGGCATTGTTTGTGTATACAAAGGCTGTTGATTTTTGTGCATTGATTTTATATCCTGCTACTTTGCCAAACTCCTATATGAGTTCCAATAGTCTCTTAGTAGAGGTCTTTGGATCCCCTAAGTAAAGAATCATATCATCTGCAAAGAGGGATAGTTTGACTTCTTCCTTCTCAATTTGTATTCCTTTGATTTCTTTTTCTTGTCTGATGGCTCTGGCTAAAACTTCCAGAACTATGTTAAATAGCAGTGGTGAGAGTGGGCATCCCTGTCTGGTCCCAGATCTCAGTGGAAATGCTTCCAACTTTTCCCCATTCAATAGGATGCTGGCTGTGGGCTTTTCATAGATTGCTTTGATTGTATTGAGGAATGTTCCTTCTATACCCAATTTACTTAGAGTTTTCATCATGAAAGGGTGTTGAATCTTATCGAATGCTTTCTCTGCATCTATTGAGATAATCATATGGTTTTTCTACTGCAGTCTGTTAATGTGGTGAATCACATTGATTGATTTGCGAACATTGAACCATCCCTGCATACCAGGGATAAATCCCACTTGGTCTTGGTGGATGATTTTCCTGATGTGTTGTTGTATTCTATTGGTGAGAATTTTATTGAGGATTTTTGTGTCTATGTTCATCAGGGATATTGGTCTATAATTTTCTTTCAGTGCTGCATCTTTCTCTGGCTTAGGGATTAAGGTGATGCTGGCTTCATAGAAAGAATTTGGGAGGATTCCATCTTTTTCGATTTTTCTGAATAGTTTGAGAAGAAATGGAATCAGTTCTTCTTTAAATGTCTGGTAGAATTCAGCAGTGAATCCATCTGGTCCTGGGCTTTTCTTTGTTGGGAGGGCCTTTATTACTGTTTCAATTTCTGTATCAGTTATGGGTCTGTTTAGGTTTTCTATGTCTTCCTGGTTCAATTTAGGTAGATTGCATGTGTCCAGGAATCTATCCATTTTTGATAGATTTTCTTGTTTGCTGGCATACAAGTCCTTGTAGTAATTTCTGATGATTCTTTTTATTTCTGTGGTGTCTGTTGTTACGTTTCCTTTTTCATCTCTGATTTTATTGATTTGGGTCTTTTCTCTTCTTTTTTTTAGTTATTTGGGCCAATGGGGTGTCAATTTTGTTTATTTTTTCAAAAAACCAGCTCTTCGCTTGGCTGATTTTTTGTAATTTTTTTTTTGGATTCAATCCTGTTAATTTCTTCTCTGATTTTAATTATTTCTCTTCTCCTACTAGATTTGGGTTTGGTTTGCTGTAGGTTTTCTAAATCCTTGAGGTGAATTGAAAGCTCATCTATTTGGTGCCTTTCCAATTTCTTGATATAGGCCCCTATTGCTATAAACTTGTCTCTCAATACTGCTTTTGCTGTATCCCATAAGTTTTGATGTGTTGTTATCCTCATTTACTTCCAGAAAGTTTCTGATTTCTCTTTTGATTTCTTGAATGACCCAGTGGTCATTCAGGAGCATGTTGTTCAGTCTCCATGTGTTTGCATACTTTCTGGGTTTCCTGAGTTGCTCATTTCCAGCTTCATTCCACTGTGGTCTGAGAAGCTGCATGGTATGATTCTAATTCTTTTAAATTTGCTGAGACTTGCTTTATGGCCTAGTATGTTATCAATCCTAGAGAAGGTTCCATGCACTGCTGAGAAGAATGTAAAGTCTTTGGATGTAGGATTGAAAGTTCTGTAGATATGTGTTAGATCCATTTGGGCAATAGTGTCAATTAAATCTGCTGTTTCCTTGTTGATCTTCTGTCCAGATGATCTATTTCTGAGAGTGGAGTATTGAAGTCCCCCAGTACTATTGTATTGGAATCTAAATCTCCCTTTAAGTCCCTTAACATATCTTTTAAATAGACCGGTGCCCTGTAATTAGGTGCATATTCATTTATAATAGTTACATCTTCCTGTTGAATTGAACCCTTAATCATTATATAGTGTCCCTCTTTGTCTCTCTTAACAGTTTTTGTATTAAAGTTTATTTTGTCTGATATTAATATGGCTACACCTGCTTTTTTTTGGTTTCTGTTGGCATGGAATATCTTTTTCCAACCTTTCACTTTCAGTCTGCGTGCCTCTTTGTTAGAAAGATGTGTTTCTTGTAGGCAACAAATAGTTGGGTGTAGTTCCTTAAACCAGTCAGCCAGTCTGTGTCTTTTAACTGGACAGTTCAGGCCATTCACGTTCAATGTGACTATTGATACGTAGTGACTTTGCCCTGCCATTTTCCCGGAGATATTTTCTAGTATATGCTTTGAGCTTCCCATGCTCTTTTACTGGTAGGTGTTCTTCCTTTCCCTTCTTTCATATTGATGGCCGTGTTTCTGTGTTTCTGAGTGTAGCACATCTTTATGTATCTTTTGCAGGGCCGGACGAGTGGCCACAAAGTCTTCAATTTCTGTTTGCTATGAAAGGTCTTTATTTCACCTTCATTCACAAATGAGAGCTTAGCAGGATATAATATTCTGGGCTGGCAATTTTTCTCTCTTAGCACCTGTGCTATGTCTCGCCATTCCCTCCTAGCCTGTAGTGTTTCTGATGAGAAGTCTGCTGTGAGTCTGATTGGAGATCCTCTGAGAGTAATCTGAGGTTTCTCTCTTGCACATTTTAGGATCTTTTCTTTATGTTTCACTGTGGTAAGTTTCATTACCACGTGTCGTGGTGAGGATCTCTTTTGGTCATGTTTATTGGGGGTTCTATGAGCTTCCTGTACTAGGATGTCTCTGTCCTTCTCCAAACCTGGAAAGTTCTCTGCTAGTATCTCACTAGAAAGGCCTTCTAAACCTTTCTCTCTCTCCATGCCTTCAGGAACTCCTAGAACCCAAATGTTGGGTTTTTTAATAGTATCCTGTACATTCCCAACAATATTTTTTAGATTTCTAATTTCCTCTTCTTTTCTTTGGATTGACTGTATCCTTTCCTCTTCTCTGTCTTCTAAGTCCGATATTCTCTCTTCTGCTTCACCCATTCTGTTTGTAAGGCTCTCTAATGTGTTTGTCATTTGATCTATTGAGCTCTTCATTTCATTTTGATATCTCTTCACTATCACTCTTTCCTGCTCTACTAGTTTCTGCGTTTCATTTTGATTCTTCCTTAAAATTTCATTTTCATGAGAGAGATTCTCAATCCTGTCCAATAAGGATTTCTGTAGTTCAAGGATTTGCTTTTGAAAACTTCTAAATGTTTTTATCATAAATTTTTTTAAATCCGTATCTTGCATTTCTTCTATCTCATCATCTTCATAATCTTGGCTTGGGGTGTTTTGTTTATTTGGAGGCATCATAATGTCATCGTTGATCTTGTTCCCTCGATTTCTGTGTTTATTGCTTGGCATGGTTAATTCTGTTTCCCTCACTGTGAGGTTTTTTTTATTATTATTATTATACTATGTCTGTGTTAAGTGGACTGCCTGCTGTTGGAGGAGCCTTGGAGGCTTGAGATGGGTGTGGCCTGAGAGCTCTGCTTGGTTCTTCAGGGTCACAGGTGTGCAAAGGTGACACCCTCAGGTTATGCATGGTAAATCTCTATTATTTATTTATTCTTTTATTTTATTTTATTTTATTTTATTTTATTTTATTTTTTGTTCAGGAGGTAAGTAATACTGCAAGGCTGAGCAGAATGGATGGTATTTAGCTTCAGCTGGCTTCTACCCAAAGAGTCTGTGCAGGCTTGGTTTCTCCTGTGGACTCCCACTGGGTTGCCTAGGCTACTGAACTGTAGGCTTAACTCTCCCCTTTTATTATGTATATCCCAGCTCTTTGTCTCTTGCTTGCCTTTGCAAGGTTGGAGGAAAGTGGAATTTGTCTGTACCAGTATGCCCCCAGCTTTTTATTTATTTATTTTTCCTTCTCTCCTGTAGTCTGTTGGACTTTCCTGCTTCAAAACCCACGTCCCTCTAAAATTCTGTCTGCCATTTCCCCGCCAATGTCTCCAGTTACTGAGCTCACCTCCGCTTCCAGCGCCGATGTGGAGCCCTTGGCGTCCCTTCTCTCCCCGCTGGTGTCTTTGTCACATAGACTCCCCTTCCCACACTGGCACTCAGACTCTGCAGCTCCTGCGGTTCGGCTTCCGCGTGGTGGGCGACCCTGCTCTCCCAGTAGGTCCTTTTGGTCACAGCAAATAGCTCCGGAAGAGTTTCCTCTGCAATTTTTTCCTGATCCTTTTTCTGAGGCTACCGTAACTCTGCTTTTATTAAACTAAATTTTCCCGGACTATCGGTGCACGCCCTCACTATTCCGCCATCTTGGCTCTGCCCCCTGAAGAGTATTAATTTTAAATGTCCTGATGTTGATAATTATTCTGTGGTTATTTCAGAGAATGTCCTTGTTCTTAAGAAATACACAATATGAAATGTTTAGGGGTAAAGAGCCCTGTGTCTCCTAGTTGCTATCAAGTGATTTTTATTTTTTATTTTATTTTATTTTATTTATTTGTAAGACAGAGTTACAGAGAGGCAGAGACAGAGAGAAGTCTTCCATCCACTGGTTCACTCCCCATATGGCTGCAATGGCCGGAGCTGTGCCGACCTGGGGCCGGGAGCCAGGAGCTTCCTCCTGGTCTCCTACTGGGTGCAGGGGCCCAGGGATTTGGGCCATCTTCTACTGCTTTCCCAGGCCACAGTGGAGAGCTGGATCGGAAGTAGAGCAGCTAGGACTTGAACCAGTGCCCATATAGGATGCCGGCACTGCAGGCGGCAGCTTTACCTGCTATGCCACAGTGCCGGCCCCAATCAAGTGACTTTTAAAATGTGTACATAGGGGCCGGCGCCCGCACACCACCGGGTTCTAGTCCCAGTCGTGGCACTGGATTCTGTCCTGGTTGCTCCTTTTCTGGTCCAGCTCTCTGCTGTGGCCTGGGAGGGTGATGGAGGATGGCCCAGGTGCTTGGGCCCTGCACCAGCATGGGAGACCAGGAGAGGCAGGCGCCTGGCTCCGGGCTTCTGATCGGCGTGGTGTGCCGGCTGCAGTGACCATTGGGGGGTGAATCAATGGAAAAGGAGGACCTTTCTCTCTGTCTCTCTCTTTCACTGTCCACTCTGCCTGTCAAAAAGAAAGAAAGAAAGAAAGAAAGAAAGAAAGAAAGAAAGAAAGAAAGAAAGAAAGAAAGAGTAAAAACAAATAAACAAATGTGTACATAGGTATATGTCTGTATATACAGAAAGAATCTAAAGCAAATTTCCAAAAAATTTACTTTGGTGAAATTAGATATACAGGAGTTTTTTTGGAACTTTTTCTGTTAAGTTTTAAATTATGTCAAAAAAAATAACAAAAGTTACAAAAAACTACATATATGTAGATATGGAACAGACCCTCTGGAACTTTATTTCCTTGATTTCTTTCATGATCTGCTATTTTGAAAAACATGCCCTGTTTCTACTGATAATACCAATTCATCCTATGAGTACATTCTATTTTAATTTTCAGAGTTCCTTCCCAGACCTACCTGATATCACAGTAGCTGCTGATTCTTCCCTATGCTAAAAACATACATTTTTTGAAAAGATTTATTTTACTTATTTGAGGGGCAGAGTTACAGAGAGAGAGAGGATAGAGATGCACAGAGAGAAAGATCTTCCATCCATTGGTTCACTCTGCAGATGGCCACAACTACTGGGACTGGACCGGGCCAAGGCCAGGAGCCTGGAATTTCATTCAGGTCTCCTATATGGGTGTCAGGGAACCAAGCACTTGGGCTATCTTCTGTTGCCTTCCCAGGAGCATTAACAGGGAGCCAGATTGGAAATGGAACAGCTGGGACTCAAACCTAACACTCATATGGGATGCCAGTGTCACAGGCAGCAACTTAATCCACTGTGCCAAAACAGTGGCTGGCCCCTTTAAGGGTGTATTTAGCTCATGGTTTATTATTTTACCTACATGAGATCCACATCAAGACCATCACTAGAACTTGGCCCAGTTTCTTAAATGGTTGCTTCCTCATTTATCTGTTAAAAATTGACAAATGCCAACTTTGGACAAACAGGGGTTTGTGAAGCCTAAGAAATGTTCAGGTGCTTGGTGGCCACAGCATGAGATATTGGAATATGGACCTCACTGTGTAAAATGACATAGTGTCCTTTGGTTTCTCTGCTGTTCAGGGAACATGTCAATAAAATACTATTTTTAAATTGAAAAAAAAAATACTTGATCCATCACCTGCTGCTTCCCAGGGTGTCTGATATTACAAGGCCAGAATCTGGAGTAGAACCAGGGCTCAAATTGAGGCACTATATTATATGTGGGCATCCCAACTTGTGACTTAACTGCCAGGCCACATACCCATTTACTTTTATTGTTTCTAAAATTTCTTGACAGTCCAAGACTCTTTTTTTTTTACTTTTATTTAATGAATATACGTTTCCAAAGTACGAATAATAGATTACTATGGCTTCCCCACCATACCGTCCCTCCCACCCACAACCCTCCCCTTTCCCACTCCCTCTCCCCTTCCATTCACATCAAGATTCATTTTCGATTATCTTAATATACAGAAGATCAGCTTAGTATACATTAAGTAAGGATTTCAACAGTTTGCTCCCACACAGAAACATAAAGTGAAAAATAATAGATGATTTTTTTTTAATGATGATGAAATCAGATCAGACATATTGTCATGTTTAATCCCAGTGAGAGTCAAGTTGGGAGTTGATAGTTTCTTTTCTTTTCTTTCTTTTTTTTTTTTTTTTACAGAGGATCAGTTTAGTATGCATTAAGTAAAGATTTCAAGATTTCAACAGTTTGCACCCCCATAGAAACACAAAGTGAAATATATTATTTGAGTACTCATTATAGCATTAAATCTCAATGCACAGCACATTAAGGACAGAGATCCTACATGAGGAGTAAGTGCACAGTGACTCCTGTTGTTGACTTTACCAATTGACACTCCTGTCTATGGCATCAGTAATCTCCCTATGCTCCAGTCATGAGTTTCCAAGGCTATGGAAGCCCTCTGAGTTCTCCGACTCTTATCTTGTTTAGACAAGGTCATAGTCAAAGTGGAGGTTCTCTCCTCCCTTCAGAGAAAGGTACCTCCTTCTTTGAAGACCTGTTCTTTCCACTGAGATCTCACTCACAGAGATCTTTTGCCAGAGTTTCTTGGCTTTCCATGCCTGAAATACTCTCATGGGCTTTTCAGCCAGATCTGAATGCCTTTACGGCTGATTCTGAGGCCAGAGTGCTATTTAGGACATCTGCCATTCTATGAGTCTGCTGAGTATCTCACTTCCCATGTTGGATCACTCTCCCCTTTATTTATTCTATCGGTTAGTGTTAGCAGGTACTAGACTTGCTTATGTGCTCCCTTTGACTCTTAGTCCTTTCATTATGATCAATTGTGAACTGAAATTGATCACTTGGAACAGTCCAAGACTCTTAAATTACAATGCTCTATGATGTGCCCTGGATGCAATTTCTCTTGTAATCTTCATACTCATCTTTAATGGTTTGAAAGTCACATTTTATTCCTGAAGTGTAGGTGTAGAATTATCTCTATAGATTGCTCTAAAATTGGCAAATGTTATTAAGACTTTTCATGGAAATAAATGAATCATATATCTGAATGATATAACAATTGTAAATATTAATGTGACCAAAAGAAAGTATCAAATGACATGAAACAAAAGACACATGGGTGATCACTGAGGTCATAAATAAGAGTGTCAATTGTTAAATCAACAACAGGAGTCACTGTGCACTTACTCCCCATGTGGGACCTCTGTCCTTAATTTGTTGTACTGTGAGAAGTAACTGTAAACCTTGTTTTCAAACAGTACTTTAAATGTTGTGTGTGAGTGGTACAAATTGTTGAAATCTTTAAGTATAGAAGTGGTCTTCTGCATATATAGTTAATTAAAAATGAATCTGAATGAAGAATGGGATGGGGAGGGAGTAGGAGGTAGGATGACAGTGGGGGTGGGAGGGTGGGTATGGGGGAAACAACCACTATATTCTTAAAGCTGTACCTATGAAATTTATATTAATTAAATGAAAGCTTTCTAAATATTTTTAAAAAAGAAGTCAATAAAAAAATAGAAGCCCGGAAGCCTTGGGTATTTAAAACTCAAATAACCTATATAATCTATGGGTAAAAAAAAAAAAAAAACACAAAGAATTTGTGTTGAATGAAACAAAAATACAAAATAACAATGACAATTGTGATAGATACCTGGAGGCCAGAATGTCTTTGTGACTCTCACATCTGAGGTGGAAACTACTGCCCTTTGAATGTAGGCTGGCCAAGGCTTACTGAGCCAATAAACTTGGCATATTTAAAACACTGAAAAAGCTAGTAGTAGCAAAGGATGCCACCCTAACTGGAAATGTATTAAATTTAATTTGAATATTGTTCTCTAAATAAATGACAATATTTTAATAGTTTGTTATGATATCAAATTTTAATTTTGGATTTAAAATGTTAAGAAAAAAGGGAGAAACTTATTTTATATAATAAAATAGGGTTGCAGTAACTTATTTATATAATATTAATGATTCAAAAGCAACAAAAGAAAACTGCAACAGGAATTGTATAAAATTAAAACTACTTATACACAACAAAAAGCACTATCACAGTTAAAAGGGAACCCATTTAATGGGAAAAGTCTTTACAATTCATAATACACAAAAGATCATTATTGGGGATATATTGCATATAAGAAAATCATACAACTTAGAAACAAAAACATTTAGAGATGGACAAATGATTAAATAATTCTACAATTACTGTAGAGACCTTCCCTGTTAAACAGAAATTGAAAAAATTTCACCCCACTTGTTCAGCTTTATGAAGGATGTTTAAGGATGTGCTACACACAGAAACACAGAAACAGGGTCATCGATATGAAATAAAGTGAAGACATAAAATGTCCTAGTAAAAGTACAAAGGAAATCCAAAATTAACAATAGGAAATAGGAATATTCACCAGCGCCTAGGCTCAATAGGCTAATCCTCTGCCCTGCAGTGTTGGCACACCAGGTTCTAGTCCCGGTCGGGGAGCCAGATTCTGTCCAGGTTGCCCCTCTTCCAGGCCAGCTCTCTGCTGTGGCCAAGGGGTGCAGTGGAGGATGGCACAAGTGCTTGGGCCCTGCACCCCATGGGAGACCAGGAGAAACACCTGGCTTCTGCCATCGGATCAGTGCGGTGCGCTGGCCGCAGTGCGCTGGCCGTGGTGGCCATTGGAGGGTGAACCAACGGCAAAGGAAAACCTTTCTCTCTGTCTCTCTCTCACTGTCCACTCTGCCTGTCAAAAGTAAAAAAAAAATAGGAATATTCATGGAAAAATGGCAGGGCTGGGGGTCGTGCTGTGGCGCAGCAGGTTAACACCCTGGCCTGAAGTGCCAGCATCCCATATGGGTGCCGGTTTGAGTCCCAGCTGCTCCTCTTCTGATTCAGCTCTCTGTTGTGGCCTGGGATAGCAGTAGAAGATGGCCCAAGTCCTTGGGCCCCTGCACCCAAGTGGGAGACCCAGAAGAAGCTCTTGGCTCCTGGCTTTGGATCGGCACAGCTCGGCCCATTGCGACAAATTGGGGAGTGAACCAACAGATGAAACACCTCTCTCTCTCTCTCTCTCTGTCTCTCTCTCTCTCTCTGCCTCTCCTCTCTCTCTGCCTCTCCTCTCTCTCTGTCTCTCCTCTCTCTGTGTAACTCTGACTTTCAAGAGAATAAATAAGTATTTTAAAAAAGGAAGAAAAATGGCAGGGCTAAGTTGTTATTTATCAATAGGCACCTTGAATGCAAATGGCTTCATCTCCAGTTAAAAGATACAGACTGGCCGAATGGATTGAAAAACAAGACCCATGTATTTGCTGCCTACAAGAAACACCAACAAAGATACATGTGGACTGAAACAGAAAGGATGGAAAAAGTTATTCCATGCTAATGGAAACTAAAAAAGAGCTGATATAGCCCTCCTAATATCAGACAAAATATATTTTAACACAAAAACTGTTAAAAGAGAAAAAGAAGGGCACTATGTAATAATTAAGGGAACAATTCAACAGGAAGATGTCATTATAATAAGTGTATATGTACCCAGTTACAGGGCATCTGGATATTTAAAAGAAATGTTAAGGGATCTAAAGAGAGATATAGACTCCAATCCAATAGTAATGGGGGCCTTCAATACTCCACTTTCAGCAATGGACAGATCACCAGACAAAAAATCAGCAAGGATACAACAAAGTTAATCAATATTGTAGACCAAATGGACCTAAAAGATATCTACAGAACTTTCCATCTCACAGTAGCAGAACACACATTCTTCTCACCAGTGCATGGAAGTTTCTATAGGATAGACCATATGCTATGCCATAATGCAAGTCTCCGAAAATTCAAAACAATTTAAATCCTACCATGCTTCTTCTCTGGCCACAATGGAATGAACCTGGCAATCAACAATTTAAGAATCTCTAGGACATATGCAGACAAATGGAGACTGAACAACATGCTCCTGAATGAATAGTAGGTCATAGAAGAAATCAAAATATTTCTGGAAAGAATCAAAGAGTACAATACATCATATCAAAACTTATGGGGTACAATAAAGGAAGTGTAGAGAAGGACGTTTATAGCAATTGGAACCTACATAAGAAATTGAAAGACACCAAATAAGTGAGCTGTCAATGCATCGCAAAGACCTAGAAAAACAATGAACCAAACCCCAAGTTAGTAGAAGAAAAGAAATAATTAAAATTAGAGAAGAAATACACAAAATTGAAACAAAAATACAAAAGATCAGTGAGGGCCAGCACCATGGCTCAGTTGGTTAATCCTCTGCCTTTGGTGCCGGCATCCCATATGGGCACCAGGTTCTAGTCCCTGTTGCTCCTCATCCAGTCCAGCTCTCTGCTGTGGCCTGGGAAGGCAGTGGAGGATGGCCCAAGTGCTTGGACGCCTGCCCCCATATGGGAGACTGAGAGGAAGCTCCTGGCTCCTGGCTTCAGATCAGTGCAGTTCCAGCCGTAGCGGCCATTTGGGGGGTGAACCAACAGAAGGAAGGTCTTTCTTTCTGTCTCCCTCTTTCTCACTTTCTATAACTCTACCAGTAAAATAAATAAAAAAAGATCAGTGAAATGAGGAGCTGATTTTTTTGAAAAAATACACAAAATTGATACACCACTGGGCCAACTAACCAATAAAAGAAGGAAAAGATCCAATTCAATAAAATCAGAGATGAAAAGGGAAATATAAAAATAGATAATATAGAAATAAAAAGAATCACTGGGACAAACTACAAAGAGCTATATGCCAATAAATTTGAAAGTCCTGAAGAAATGCATACATTTCTGCACACATACTATCTAATTAAATTGAGTATGAAGACAGAAAATCTAACAGACCAATAACCAAGACAGAAACTGAATCACTAATTAAACCATCCCAATAAAGAAAAGCCCAGGGCTGGATGGTTTTACTACTCAATTCTACAAGACATTTTAAGAGAACTAATTCCAATTCTTCTCAAGCTATTCAAAACAATTGAAAAAGAGGAAAAACTCCTAAACTTTTATGACACCAGCATCATCTTCATTCCTAAACCAGAATAAGAAACAACAGAGAAAGAGATCTATAGATGAATATCCCTGCTGAATATAGATGCAAATATCCTCAAAAATATTAGCTAACTGAGCAACACATCAGAAAGATCATTCACCCAGACCAACTGGAGTTTATCTCTTATAGATAGGGATGTTTCAACATTCTCAAATGAATAAATGTGATACATCACATTAACAAACTGAAAAAAACAAACCATATGGTTATCACAATGGATGAAGAGTAATTCCACTCTAGGAATTTACCCAAATGAAATGAAATAAGCATATGAAAGCTATCTGTACCCCCATGTTCATTGCAGCTGAATTCACAATAGCTAAGATATGGCATTGACCCAGATGTCCATCAACTGATGACATGATAAAGAAATTATGGCATATGTACACTATGGATCACTACTCAGTTATTAAAAAAAATGAAAACCTGTCCTTTGCTACAAAATGGATACATCTGGACACCATTATATTTAGTGAAAAAGTACATCCCCAAGACATAGATATCATATGTTTTTCCCAACCTGGGATAACTAATAAAGTGCCCAAAATGTAATGTATTGGAGTGAAATAGGCATTTTGAAACTTGATGATTGCAGTTCTAGTTGAGGAGCAGTGTTTTTTTTTTTTTCTTCATACTGTTTTTTGAACTCTTACTTAATGTAGGGTTAACTATACAATCAGTATGTAAGCTGAAAATACATCTTTGTAAAAATTAAACGTGGAGGCCAGTGCCATGGCTCACTAGGCTAATCCTCTGCCTGCAACACTGGCACCCCAGGTTCTAGTCCTGATCGGGGCACTGGATTCTGTCCCGGTTGCTCCTCTTCCAGTCCAGTTCTCTGCTGTGGCCCGGAAAGGCAGTGGAGGATGGCCCAAGTGCTTGGACCCTGCACCCACATGGAGACCAGGAGGAAGCACCTGGCTCCTAGCTTCAGATCGGCATAGCGCGCTAGCCATAGTGGCCATTCGGGGAGTGAACCAACAGAAGGAAGACCTTTCTCTCTCACTGTCTAATGCTGCCTGTCAAAAAAAATTAAGGGTGGGAATATGAGGGAGGGGGAAGAAGTGTTGAAGCATGGTTGGGAGGGAGGGAAGAGTGGGAAGTATCACTATGCTGAAAATACATGAAATTGTGTAACTTAAATATAATTTTTAAAACAGTTTTAAAAGATGGAAATTATGCCTTTTGTGTAAAGAAGTTGCCAATTTTGTTAAAGTAAAAAACTCCCCCAAATTTAGAGCCTTTTAACTCTTTTTTTTTTTACAGACAGAGAGGGCAGTGAGAGAGAGAGAGACAGAGAGAAAGGTCTTTCCTTTGCCATTGGTTCACCCTCCAATGGTCGCCATGGCCAGCGCGCTGCTGCTGGCGCAGCACGCTGATCCAAAGGCAGGAGCCAGGTGTTTCTCCTGGTCTCCCATGGGGTGCAGGGCCCAAGTACTTGTGCCATCCTCCACTGCACTCCCGGGCCACAGCAGAGAGCTGGCCTGGAAGAGGGGCAACCAGGACAGAATCTGGCTCCCCGACCGGGACTAGAACCTGGTGTGCCGGTGCTGCAAGGCAGAGGATTAGCCTGTTGAGCCACGGTGCCGGCCTACTCTTTCTTAACTATATGCTCATGCTCATCCCTCCAATCCACAGCAACCAGAAATCTACTATTTTGAGAAATCTGCCTATTGTAAACATTACATGCAGTTGATGATGGTATCTAAGTGTTCTTATGCACAATGTAGAGCCCCCATCAACAAATGAGGTCAGAAACCTACCTCTCAGTTGCACTCAACTATAACATATGACCAGCAGCAGGTACCTGGGAAAGGAGAAAAAATGAGCATGTCTTGTCACACTCAGAATACTCACCAACCAACTACTGGGAGAGGAAGCCTCATGCTCTTGACTCCACATGTCTGAAATAGAGTTCCCATTTCACTGACAGGAGAGAGAGATAAGTTCTGGATTGAAATACCACTGGATCTCCATGCTGTTACTGTTTCTTAGAAGATCTTTTTCAGTAACTATTTTTCTTTTATTTGCTGTATGACCTTCCAATCATTTACAGAACATTTAAATGGTTGGCTTTTTGTTTTTCTTTTAAGTAATTTTCTAAATAGGGGTCTATCATGCCAGATTTTTCTCTAGGAACCATTAATTTTTTTTTTCAAGAACATTTATATATCTTTTTAATTAGGTTAGCTTTACAAGCAACTTGAGAGCTGTTTCATAAAGAAACACTGCTTCCCAAATTATGACTTTATAGTCTTTTCTATATAGGAATTCTGAAATTATTTGCCTACTATTGATAAAGTTATGTGTTTTACAACTGGTTAATGTGTTGAATACAAATAAGCATTGTGAAGAATTATCTTTAACCAGGATTAAACACATAGAGGCCACAAACCATTTTCAATTTAGTTTTAATTATAGTCCTACTCAGTGACAAGTTAATGGTCCCACTAACATCAAATGAATAGTTTCAGCGAGTATTAAAATAAATGGCTATCCTGATTTCTTGATATTTTCACACTGATCTCTAAGAAAGTATATAAACTTATTCAAAAAATACACAATTTAAGACCTGTCTATCAAGCACAACCAATAGATATTAGAATCTGATAACTGTACAACTGCAAAGGTACACACATTTGAACAACAGGGGCTCCCAAATTAAAAGGCTATGCTATACATCTTACAGACTTCACTATACATAAAACAATTCCTACTAACCCTAAAAATGATAGTGCTTTCAAGATGTGGTCCAAGGCAGTGCACTGCACTATAGATGAGATGGCAAGAATAACTTGCACTCCCATATCAGGCTGGCAGAGAGGAACTTACTGTAGGGTTGTTATGTTAGCATCTGGGGGAGGAAGTAAGACAAAGCTGAACATGTGCAAGGAGAAGCAATGATCTACCATTTTTTTCCTGCAGGTTCTCCTAAGTGAGAACATGATATCGAATAATTAATCATTCTAAATTCACACTGTCAGTTTCACTAAATAATTTTTTCATATTTTACATGAACAATAGCAATATTTTAATAAAAATTACTGAGCTTTCCATAGAAAAGGTCTGCAATTACATACAAACTATACAGATTCTAAAACTTGTAAATTGAAATATATAGGAATATTTCTGTATACTCAGATTTCGGCAAAGAAGATAGAGGAAGGAGGATAGAAAACTTAAATTAGTAAGGGCTCTTTGCTAAAGGGCCTAAGAGAATGAAATCCAGGAAGTCTATCTCAACTCATTCTTTAACTAACAGAAGTCTTAGATGATTATGTGGTGTTTCTTCTTTCTCTAAAATGTAAAAAAGAAACCCCCCCAAAATAAAATTGTCTGGTTTTGCACTTTTTTGTTTTTCTAAACTAAGCATACATCTATCAGTACTGACAAGAAGGCTGGCATCACATTTGAGGAAGGCCTCAAGAGCTGTCTGAAGATTCACTGAACATCAAGTCTGCATAAACACATTTCCTTCTCAGTGCAAATATAATCTCCCCCTGATATTCTTCAAAAGAAACAAGGTTCTGATCTGCAAATCAGATGGATCATAGTAATAGGAAGAAAACAATAAATTTAAAAGTACAATCAATTTGAGAAAACCTTGGAAATGGGAAATTATCATCTAACTCTTTAGGAAACACCTGAAAGCAGAAGAAAGCCCTTTATCTTAGGAACTTGATGCTGAGGATAATCTCAAGTTTATTTAGAGGCAGTCATTTTAGTTTTGTTAAAAAAAAGTTTGAAAAGATAAATCCTTCATACAGTGTATTTTTCCTTATAAAACATGAACTAAAGTTACTGGTAATAAATGGTGACTGTTTTACTGTTAGGTTTTATTATTAACAATGTCAAAAACATGATGGCAGCAATCTTTAAGAATCCAAAATAGAGCAAGATTGGACTACAAAACATCTGAAACCACTGGTAAAGTGCTCCTTTTCTTATTTTAAATGAAAAGAAAATTAATTAATCATCAGTCACTAGCAACAATCATTTTGAAGGTGTTTTAGGGCAAAATTTAATAGTATGAAGAGGTTTACAAAAATAGATTGAGAATAATAATTTTGAGAAATAATACTGTAATTTTTTTCTCAATTCAGTTTTTATAAGTTGTACCTAATCATACAAAAATTACCCCAAATTCAAACTTGATATAAAAAAGGGAGAGATGAACTCAGCTAGATGACAGATTGGACAAAATATAAGAATGAAAAAATTCTATACAGGGCACTTACTTCATGTACAGATGTAAAAACCCTTTCAACTGATAGCTTACCTTCCTCTCATAAGCAATCACAGATTTGGGGTAGATTATGCAGTACAAAGTCACAGCAATTAAATCTTCTTGTTTGATGCACCACAAAACAGTTGTATCTTTTCCTCATTAAAATGCCAACTGGTTGTCTATTTTTCTTTATCCCATTTATTTGCATTCATAAGTTAACAAACAGTGTCAGCAATTATTGTAGTGAACTGAGGGTATTGCTGGATGAGAGGCTTCATAAGACACCTTTACTGATTGAATCAGGTTTATTGAGTTCAATCTTCACTCCTTTTTCACCTGTTAGATATTTTATTTTAGCTCGTGCTCTCTCATCTGCATCAAAATACCAAACAGTTATTGTAGCATATGCTGGTTGTACTTCATGAGGGTTGTGACAGACCAGAAAAACAGTAGTCTATCAAATTTGGGTTCAATGTCAGCAAACTGGGCTTGCATTCTGGAAAAAATTCAAAGTATACCTCCACTTGGCACCCCAGTCCTTATTAAGATAATATATACATGTCAGACATCTCCCATCTCCATTTGGATTATCAACATACTGCACATAACCTGTTCCACTGCCTGGATAACAAGCAACCATGGCTTTCATCCGGCCATTGATTTTGTAGTTGCCCAGCTTCTTATTACAGTGGTGGATCAGGTCGTTCATGCCGCTCATCAGCAGCCCAATGGTTTCACAGCAGGGCTCTTTGCCCTTGATCCAGGTGATCTTATTGCTTGGGATGTCCTTGGATGAGTCGCTGTTCTGGCTAACCAGCTGGCCATCCGTGAACCTGCAGGTGTAGTGCAGGGTGCACCTCGTCGCGGTTCTGCTGCCCAGTCTCCTTGCCCAGGAAGTCATCCACTACACAGATACCATGCTTGTTCATGCAAAGCAGGATGTACTCGAGCGCAACTTCAGTGACCACAGCGGCTTCTCTGCCCTTTGGGCTGCAGGCCGACGCTGTGGCCCAGCCTTCGCTGGGTGTGTTGCTTGGTGGGTACAGGTTCATCTTCTCCAGGTACAGCGACCAGCTGGTCATTGGTGCCTCCTTCCCAGGCTCCGCCTTAACCGATGCAGGGCCCTGGAGGGCAGGGTTCCCACGAGGCGGGGACACGGCTACTGCAGGGTTGGCCACCGACTTGGCCTTTGCCTTGGTCGCATCTCTGGCGGTCGGCCAGCCTGAAACTTTGGCGGCGGCGGCGGCGACAGCGCTGTCCCGAAGCAACGCTCCTTTTCTGGCCTCCCAGGCTCCGACCCCACCGGCCCTGGGCAGCGGCCTGGGTGCTGGTGCAGGCCTGCTGCGTGGCCAGAGGCGCCCTCGCTGCCCTAGCACAGGAGCTTGTGTTTCTTCTGGTCCTGATGCTGGTGCTCCTTACAGCAGAAGGAGCTGCAGCAGCGGCCTCAGCACAGCTGGTTCTCCATCTTCCCGCAGGGCTCACAGTACTGCCGGTACTTGCTGGGGCTCGGCCCGCCAGGCCCGCCGCTGTCATTGACCATGGTGGCAGCGGCGGTGGTCCAGTAAGAGAGGTGGTGGCCGCAATGTCTAGCCTAGGGCCAGGGAGCAGGGAGAGCTGTAGGGAACGTTACCGTGCCATGCGCCTGCCGCCCCTCTACTCAAGCAGGCCAGCGCCCCTCGCCCTCTGCCAGGCTGCTTTCTCGTCCTTGGGGACGGCCCCGCAGCACCAGCGGCTGCTTCAGCGCCTCATCTCGCAAGGGCCGAGGGTGTATGGCCTGCATGGTGGACAAGGATCTCCACTCTGGGCACACAAGATCATCAGCCTTCCGGGCCGCCTCATCAGCACCCCGGGCGGCCAGGCCCAGTTTCTGGAGGAGTGCAGGGTGTGCAGACTCCTCTAGCTCTGCGTGCTCTGCTCCGTATGTACACCACAGCCCCCTTGAGACCCAGTTGGGAGGCATGAGAGGCCTGCAGGAGGGCCAAGGTGGGCAGTGGCTGCTTACAGGCTTGGTCGCAGGTGTGGCACCTAGGCCTCCTCCTTAGATCTCCTGCACTCTGCAGGACATGGCCTCGGCCTAGGGTCCAGCCCCATCTCTCTGACCCCTGAGCCCTTTCTGCCTCAAGTTGGGGAACTGCGGTTACCAGGAGCATCAAACTGTTGGCCATTTTCTCTGTTCCCTGTTCCTGACTGACACTGACATCTGCCTTCTGCAGTACTGGACCTTTATTCTAGAATATTTCATCTGCTCCCTGCTACTTAGCGCTGATTGTTGCACAGTTCCCTAGCCACTGGAATGTTAATTACTTGAGATGCTGCCTCTCACTTCTCAGGACAACCCTAAGCAATAAGGTACTCTTCATAGCTCCACTTTATAGATGAGAAAATAGATAAAATGCAGTTAAGCCATTACCTAGAGTAGAGTTAATCCTCTGTGTATAAAGTTCAATGAAAATGAATCTTGGTAAAAAAAAAAAAAAAAAAAAAAAACAGGATGGGGAATGTAAGAGGGAGGAGGAGCAGGAGGGGTGGGAGAGTGGGTGGGAGGGCAAGTACAGTGGGAAAAATTGCTATGTTCCCAATGTTATGTTTGTGAAATGCATGCAAATAAATTTTTTTGAAAAAGGCAGTTAAGAAAATAGCCAAGGCGTTGGCCTTGTGGAATAGCAGGATAAACCACCGGCTGAGATGCCAGAATCCCATGTTGGTGACAGTTCAAGTCCTGGCTGCTCTGCTTCCAATCCAGCTCCCTACTTATAGCCTGGGAAAAGCAGCAGAAAATGGCCCAAGTGGTTGGGCCCCTGCACCCATGTGGGAGACCCAGAAGAAGTTTCTGGCTTCTGGCTTCAGTGTGGCCCAGCCCT